>NC_090922.1:1079111561-1079414591 GCF_040938575.1 Ambystoma mexicanum
TATGACGCTACCCTGGCAATCTTGTTGTGCTCATCCTTGGCCTTAGGGGCCATATATAGTTCACTCAGGACCACAAGTAAGGGACCCTCAGTCCACTCACCTCTCACAAATAGCTTATGTAAAAGGTGCTCTCTAGCTATCTTGATGTCTACCAATGTTGCCATTCTGGAAATTGATTTCCTTCCTGACTTACAGAAGTTTATTATTTTTTTTTGCAAAACAGACCATTTCCTGAGAGCGTTCCTTTTTGAGGGGTGCTTTTATAGCATAACACAGCGTGGTAGCCCAACAGGATTTATGTATCCTCTTAGTTAGCACACTGTATTAAGATGCACAAGTGGTAGATCTAATCCAGAAGTCCCGGCTACCGAGCCCCCAATCTGTAAGTGACTTCAATCCAGCACTCCAACTAAGTCAACGCTTAGGATGGGATGCCCAATGGAAGCCCTTATTTATATATGTTTATGTCAAAGTTCTTTAAATCTGGATGATGAACCCTTATAAAACGCCCCTCTGTTTGAATCCCCCTGACCTCACTGAGCCAAGAAGTAGGTTTGTTTTCCGAATTAAAAGGTTTATTTGAAGAATTAAACAATATATATATCACACTTTTATGAACAAAATAATATCTGAATAGCACACTTATGAATATAGACGGTAATCAACACTCTCTTTAATCACTTAGGAGTAGGAGTAGGAAGGATACTGTAGCAGAGAATACTTTATATGATTCAAGGAAATGCAAGATGGGAAAGAATGCAACACAGAAATAAACTTGATATGATTTCAATCAAAAGATAATATAATCACTTTTTCCCCTGTGACTACTCACTCCCCCCACTATGCAAGATGAAGAGATGGAAATGAGGGCACACAGGTTTCAGAAATACAATCAATAATGGAGTTCAATCCCAGTTCCCCCAGCAGGCTTAGGGAAAACAGGTATGATTTTAAAACAGGCAAAAATACTTTTGAATGTGGTTGCAAAGAAGGTGAAAATATGCCAAAATGATTTTAATTCACTAAAGGAGATTCAGCACTTGTGAGAATTACTTTGGATTGATACAGGTCAACACTAGCAATGATTCATGAATGATTATCAGATTGAAAACGAAATTCAGCAGTGGAAAGCAAGAAACAGCTGTTTTGACAGAAAATTAAATTGAGCCAAATTACAATTTGCGGCAACTTTTCCGCCTGCGTGAATCGCGATTACGGAAAAACTATAAGGAATTGGAATGTCGTTTTGGGTTCATTGGAAAGCCTAGGATCTTAGCTTCAAAATGACAGTTAAATTACGGTTCTAGGAAATGCATTTCAAGGTTCTGAGGTTTTTTGTGAAGATAGATTCTTCAGAAATAAAGTCAAGATTTAAAAAATGACAGACCGCGCTTTAAAGAGTAGGAATCAATATGGACTTATACTAAGGAGCTATGAAGAAGCAAGACACTCAACGGGCAGCCACCAGAACCGCAGCGCCACTGCTCTGATCTCTGTCATCAAAACACCTGTCCCTCTTCAGAAAATATCAGCGCAAAGATGATTATTGCTACAATTATCACAGACTTATGTGGAGGAGAGAAGAATTTAAGATAGACACAAGAGGTTCTGTAATGCAGTTCTGGATGGGTGAAATGGAATAAGATTACTTTAAACTAAGAGATGACTATGGACAGTTCTAGACTAAATAGTTGCTCCTAGGCTTTGGGATGGAATGGAATGGGCCCCGTCAAGATCCGGTCAAGGGTTTGACTGCACTCGCCACTGGACAGGTCTCAGGCACTGGGTTCTGCTCACAGCACGGCCTCTGGTCTGCTCAGTCTCTCGGACTGGATCGGACGTGTTCTGGGTTACAGCACTGCTCTCTCTGGGTCTGGATCTTGGTTCTAGCACAGGGTTCTTATCTAGATGCAACACAGCTCAGCCAGGCTGTTGAATGGTTTGGCTAGACCCCGTGGAAGTTTAGGGGTTAGAATCAGGTTTGCAAAAGATTCTGAAGCCTGCTGAAAAGGTTTCAGCTTGTGGGTTAGGCCTCTCTGCTTCAAGGTTCTAGAGTGCGGGTTCTAGAGTTTGGTTCTGGAGCTATCTGGAGTCTGGAGTCTGGATCTATCTGGAGTCTGGAGTCTAAGTTCTGGAGTCTGGAGTCCTGCAGGGTGCTGCGCCAAGAAATCGGATGATGAGTGGAAATAAGTGTGTGTCTCTGGGTCTCAGCAGTCCCTATTTATGTGTTTCCAAAGTGGGTGGGGACGCTGACTCTCTATGCCCAACCCTCTAAGGATCCTGATAGGTCAGAACATTCTCTCTCTCCTGATTTGAGACAGGGCAGTGTGTCATATGTGTCAGAGTGATGCTGTGTTTTATGGCTTAACTGAAATCCCTCCCCTTTGCTTTTACATAGAAAATCTATTTTTCCCAAAAAACATATTTCCCAGATACACAAGTTGTTCATAATACATATACACATCACAGATTAATTAAGGCATGTCTCTGTTCAAGTCCCATGTTCCTACGAGCTTGGGTTCAGAAATGACCACTTATTTGCGCTTTTGGTGGGTTTCCCAATATTGGTTCTGCACCATATTTTACACAGGCATACACACTCCATCTGAGCATATCTCTGTAATTTCTTATGTTCATAGCAAAAACACTGCAGCTGCAATATTAATAAATTCCGGGATTTAGTCTTAGAACATCGCACAGATTTCAGCTTAGTCTTAATTTGTGGATGAATTTTTCATTTCAACAATCCCAAAGTTTTACATTTTTGTCAGCTTGGTACAATTTGTTATAAGCATTTTTATAAAACATACATTTGCTTTCAATTCAATTCATACAATGTTTTGTCTCCGCCTCCAGGGTCCGGGCTGACTCAGAGGTCACATGTCCTGTCTTCCTGCCAGGAGTTTGAGGTCAGTCACACCCGGAATTAGCATTCCCTATTCAGTTGAAAGACTCTATTGTCTCTTTCGCCTGCCAGCAGAGAAAATCCCCTCCCCATCTGATTAACATGTCCATGGGACATCCTCCCTCTTGGTGGGAAGGCCCAAGGTGTGAAGGGTTCTCAGGGGAAGCAAGCCTTTTGGAGTTTTAACTGCATCAGGTTAATTTCTGATCAATTGCAACATAGTTCCTTGTAAAAAAAAATACATTTATACATTTAAAATAAGCAACATATCTTTAAGTCCAGTCCTTTTCCACATTAAATCAATGTGTGGCACTCTATATGGAATTTTGATGGAATTCTCTTCTTTGGCATGGTTTGGGATTCAATGTATAAGTTTACACAAATGGTTTTAGAACGCTGGCTTCTTGGTAGAGGCGAGTAACGGTACTGCACCCATTTTTGACAGCGGTCTTTCCATCAGTATCTTTGAAAGGGGATTTTGCTCTGATAGCATATGATTCTTGCTGATATTATATTGATGTGGATTCTTTCTGTAGAGTAATGTGGAACACCCAACAAGAAGGTTGGATCTTTTTGGTGGTTTTGTGAGCCATCATTTTAGCACATTTTTGACAATCAAGAAAACGGATTCCCAAACAGCTCTGTATTTCTTTTGGCAATCAGCATTGCTTTTTCCAAGTGGTTTCAGGCTGCTTGGTGGGTAGCCCAATGGTGGGTTTTGGCCAGTGATCTCCTGTGCTCACTACTGACATAGGCACAAAGTAGATGGTGGCCTATTGGTTTTCACTGCGCACTTTCTGGTGATTTCTGGCGAGCAGCATGCTTTCCGGCGGCCATTATGATATTTCTGCTGCCAGCAATGCACAGTGATGTTGCAATGCTTGGATGAGTGGGTTGATACATCCCACACCAGGAAATGGGTAATGGAGATCTGGTGATAGTTTGCCAGGATGGACGGGTCGGCAGAGGGTTTTTTGAGCAGAGGGTGCACAAGAGAGTGCTTGAGAGGAGAGGGGAAAACACCAGTGGTGAAAGAGAGGTTGCATAGGATGGCCACGGCTGGAGCAATTGTGTCAATATTGTTTTTGATGGTTTTGGAGGTCTCAGGGATCCACCTGTTTGGAAAAGGCTTTGAAAGACCGGACTTGTCTAGCGACCCCATCAGGTGTGACTGGGGAGAGGGAGGAGAGAAGAGGGGGAAGGGTGGGGTGGCTGAAGGGGGCCCAATAGATGTTGGTGCAGGAGGGGGAGCAGAAGCAAGTGAGGACAGGATATCCTGTGTTTTGGTGGTAACATGTGTGGCCAGGGCTGAGCAAAGGGCTTGGGTGGGTGCATTAGAGGATGCAGCTGCAGTAAGGTTCTCCAGTTCCCGGCAGGCATTAAAAGGTTTGGCTGTTTTAGATGCCACACAGATGCGGCTTGAATGTAGACTCTTTTCATGGAGCTGATGCAGAGTCTATATTCTGTTTGAAGAAGGCGGGAGGCCAGTTTGTCAGAGGGTGCACCTGAAGATCCACATTTCTGTTCCGCTGCTCTGCACTTGCGTTTAAGGGCAGCCAGATCAGAGTTATAACAAGAGTTGCACTTTTTGACAGGCTTCAGGCAGACCCTCATGACAGGGGCAAGAATGTCAAGAGTGTTGGTGATGGAATGGTGAAAATTAGAGATGGCTGCATCAGGGTGGGAGTCAGCCACAGCAGTAGAAGGAGGAGAGTAGGTGGAGGCAAAGGCAGCCACTGACACTCTTTTCATTGGTTGGATGACCTTGAAGGCAGGAGGTGGTGATGTAAATCTCTTGCAACATTTTCACTATGGAGAACTGACTCAAACATGCTCCAGTCTGCAGACCTCACATATGCTAACATTTAAAAAAAGCATTAGAACTGGGTTGCTTAGTAAAGATGCAAAATCCATCTTAACTAGTAGACTAATCCATGAGTTATATGGGCGAGATACATCTGTTCCTGATGTCATGGAACAATTAACGCAACAACATCTAAAATGTATGTCTTTAATGCCAACCCTTACAAGATGTAGTCAATTCAATGAAACAATGTTAAAAAAAATGCAACCTACACTGCATATCAGCTCCACAGACAAGAAAGAAGTGCACAGCATGACACTTCCTATGTGTCAACAAGCAACAGCATGACTAAATAGCCTGGAAAAATGTATCCCTAACACAGCTGGATTGGAGCAAATATTAACTTTGTGTCTAAACTGCAGAGTAATTCTAAAATGTAACCTTGATGTGGAACAAGGTTTAGTCAATGGATCAATTGGTACAGTTGTTTTATTACAGACATATCTGCATGACAACAACATTCAGTTTGTCATTATCCACTTTGACAAACTTGAAGAGGTTAAACAAATTGGCCAAACAATAGGATGTTTCCTTCTTTTCAATGACATATGCATACGCAGTGAGTAATTTAATCTGTCACTTGCATATGCTGTCACTATTCACAAATCACAAGGTCTAACCCTAGATCAAGCATTGATTGACATTGGCAGCACAGTCTTTAAAGAAGGTATGAGATACATAGCACTTTCACTTCTGCATACACTCAAAGTCAATGCTGACATTCCTTGCATCCTGGAATACCACAGGCTATCGGCACTATGCCCCTCCATCTAAATATTTACTCTGTACCTCAAAAAAGAAAGCTTGGAAAAGACAAATAATAGAAGCAGACTTATAGCAGATTTTCCGACAATATCACTAAAAAAACAATGACCAACTCCTGTATCAAACAATACAACCATAAAACTATCTAGTGCAAAGTCAAGTTCACATCCATCAGAAAAGAAAGACACAAATATTTCTTCTCCACAAACATCTGCAAGCCCATTGTCCATTTAAATTCACAAACACAAATGGAGTAAATTGTTATGCTAATGTGACAATGAATCCTCTCTTTCAATTGCCACCAATTGTTCACAACCTTTACTTAAACGGCTCAGACCAGTTGTGTTTGCAAATGCTCGTCCTTCACAGAAATGCCACAAATAATCCCGACAACACTTGCAATGTCTCAGGTATAAGGCAAGAATTAGACTACTGTGCATAAATGGTCAAATTTACCATAAATACACAAGAAGATCCACAATAATTCCTAATGTACTTATTACATGTACTGGAAACCAAAAACATCCATGTAAATTAAATCTTCCGGATTTCATACACGTGGAAACATACACACACTCTCTGCAACCATATTTCACAAAGCCACATCCCTAATGAACGATTTCTATATGTATCCATACGAAATTGTGAATCCATTCCATTTCACCAGCTTCTTCAGAATGCAAATCATGGCATGTTATGGCCTTTTTGCAATTCGGACCATCATTCCACCATGCAAATAAACTCACATAGCCAATATGTCATAGTAATGCTTCCAAGGTACAATGCAGTTGGTACCAAAAATAACTGTAAGCTCACAGGCTTCACACACGGGCAAATATCTCTTGGAAAGAAAACCTTCACAACAGTAGTTGTAATATACCACGCTGGTGTCAGGGCACTGAACTGCATATGTGGAAAAAAAGTTATTGGTTTGAATGTAATGATACCTCTGTTACCACAAAACATACGTTACCAGCAAATTTAGCAAATGCCTACTTAATATTCCTTCAACCCAAACGTAGTCACAATTAACAGTTAGAATATGGCACAAGGTATCTAACTACATCCATAGTAGTGCAAAAACACTTTCCAAAATAAATTGTAATGGGTTATTTATAATGTGCTTAATACCCAGAGGTTTCTAAGCGCGGACTCTGGGATCGAACCTGTGTTGATCAGCGTTGTCTTCCTTCCAAGACAAGTGTGTTGCCCCTAAACCTTCCTCAACAGGTATCTAGCTACTTCAAAAACACCCTTCATTGTAAAGCACTTCAAATACACTATCTGAATTGTTATATGACAAAACATCTTTTAACCTCTAATGTAGTTTTATTTTATTTATTTTTTACATTTGTAAATTATCCAAACCCTGAGGCACCAGGACGCTGTTGCAAGACCAGTTACATGATACAATCTTAGCAAACTAAATAGTACATTTCACATTAAAGCATAGACCAGCATGAATATCAGATTTAGGACAGAAAACAATGTTCAGAAATCAGAAGGCCAGAGTGGGTGCTTATCTGTTAGGTGAAAAGCCATGTTTTAGAGCTTTGTGGAGCTTTGCGGATTGTCCAGTAGGAGCTTTCAGCTCTTGGTTCAGTGGGGAGAGAGTTCCAGTGGTTGATTGCTATTGTTGGGAAGCTTTTCCATCCTCCTTTCACTCTTTTGGTTATAGGTAGGGTGAGGCAGTGGGCATAGGTGGACCTTACCCATGGATGTCATTTAGGGTTCGCCAGGGGTTCCAACTGTGACACCTGAGGTCTCCCTTGCTACCCCTGTGGTCTCCCTTGCTACCCCTGAACATCTTTTAGTTTAAGGCTCAGCAGCACGTGGCTCTTTGTTTCTGGAGTGGCTGGTTTTCTGATAGCTATAGCCGGTAAGATAGCTCAGTGGGTTGAGCACTGGTTGCTGCAATGTGTGTGTGATCTGCAGGTTGCAGGTTCGACTCCGAGAAAGGTCAACTCAGCCTTTCAAACTGCTGAGGTTGATAAATGAGTACCAACACAGGTTTGGTGATATTGTATGTATATTTGTTCTATAGGAAGTGCTTAAGCGTAAGTGCTATACAATAACACATCATTATCATCTGGCCTTGGATATCAGCTTGCATTCACAGTGATTTGGTAATATGGGCCTATACTCACTGATATTAACGATCCACATGGCAATCCATTCTTGTACGAAATGTATATCACTTTACAAAAACAATGCTATATGATGCCACTTCCTGTTTTGTCGGAGGGTGAAAGGTCATTTTCCATTCCTTCCCGTGATGTCACTTCAAGGTGGGGTCAAATGACATCACTTCCTGTCATGTCATCGGAGGTCAATGGTCATGTGATGTCACTTCTGCTACCCTTGGCATTTTGGTGAAATGATGTCCCTGACCTTAATGGTCTACTGGATTTGGGTTTTTCAATTTTCTGGGCTAGGTTTTGCAATGCGCAGTTGCTCAAAGATGTGTGTGCCATTGATAGCATTTTGAAAAAGGTCCTCTCTTTAATGGGGGGCCAATGCGCTTTTCTTTTGGTGGCTGATATATGGTCTCTCCTTGGGATGTTTAGGGCCATTCAAATGGCATTGTTTTGGATTATTTGGAGTTTATTAATGTTCTTTTTTGAGGTTCCTGCAAAGAAAGCATTTCAATAGTCCAGTTTTGCTCCTGTCTAGGCTCTAGCAATGATTAAGCATCTCTGTGGGGTTAAGAATTGTCTTGCAACGATGATAAGTTGGGCTGTGTAAGCTGCTGAGGAGGCGATCGCATTAACTTGTTTGGTGAGGGAGAGCGCAGAGTCTACGTAGACCCCCAGTGTTTTCACTGTGGCTGATACTGGGATCTGTTGTCTGTCTATGGTGAAGGCAGTGTATTGGTTATGAGTTTCTGCAGCATTGTAGGTGGGCCTGCCAGTAGGATCTCAGTCTTGTCATCATTTAGATATAGGTAGTTGGCTGCCATCCATGATTGTATCGTGGAATAGATTTTGTTAAGCAAGTTACAGTATGCCAAGAGGGATCTAACTATTTCAAGCATTCCCTCAATTACAACATATTTCAAACAAACATACTATCACCCTTACACTCACGTAATTGTAATCGTTTTTAATCCAGTTCAGAGTTTTTTTTCTCCCAATGACTCAATGATTATGTGCTGTTTATGAGGGTCTAAAAAAGAAAATGTATATTAAAAAGTGTATACCGCTATAGCTTTTGAACTATCATGCTTAACCACAGAAAAGAAACCACAGATGGCAGCTTCATGACACTACAACACTAAGTAGCCACAGCAATCTTATTCAACTACATATTCTGTGACCACTATCCTCAATTGAACTACACTCATAAGTACTGTATGCAATTCTATTACATAATTTGTCCATATTACACTGTGTACTCCCACTACACTACATACAATTACTGTACACATATTCCTACTAGGGTGAATCTGGCTATACTCCTATTACATTACCTATAATTACAATACACATATTACTACTGTGGTGATTTTACCCAGTGCTCATATTCTGGCCACTGACCACAACACAATTAACTGTATAACAAGTACGTATCATGCACGGTCAACTAATAAAACTCACCCCCTCACCTCTTGCAATAAAAGTGATGTCTACGGACACCGAAATTGAGCGCGGTCCCGGCAGCATTTACAAACCCCTTTTTAACCTATGAAAACAGCTCTGCATTACCTTCATTCCACTTCCCTACCATTTCTACACCCTCTTCCAGTCATCAAATAACCCCAAATGTTTTTCAAAGCCGCCAATTCACTGCGATGTTCGCGAACTACTGCATTGTCTGCAGAAAACTATGGCACCTGCCCAGCCATTTTCAACCTGCAAAAACAACCCCCTATCATCTTTTTTCCACTCCCCAACCCTTCCAAGCACTTCTATCCACCGCCAAATGACCAAAGACTTTTTCGGCACCAACCTGTCCGTGGTCTGCTGCGACTCTCCACGTATCCAACATGGCAGGCGTTTTCCCACAAAACTGACGCACTTCACATTCTTCACCATACAATCAGTGGGTGCGTCCAATGTCTGCGTACATCACATCAGTCCCTGAGCCAATCGAAGGCCCGTCCGCAGACAGAACACCTGGACCAATCGAAGGCCTGTCCGCAGACAAAACAGGAAAGTGAGTCCGCGGACTAAACCCAGATTTCACTAATCTTTTTTGGCCTACTTTTTGGTTGTTTTAAAAAAAACGAATGGACAGGTTTACACTAAATTTTCAAAAGCTCTCTTTCGGGCCAAGCCACCACTCCTGACATGAATTTGGTGGACATCTGTCCAGCGGTTTGGGCTGTAGACATGAGCAAATGTTTTTTCCATTGCGTCTATGGGAAAAAACACAAATTTTGGGATCCCCCTATAACTATGATCCCCCTTGACGACAACCTCACCAAATTTTGTGGGATCGATCTGACGGAGCCATATACTTTTTTACCAAAGATTTTTGAGGATTCTGCCAGGGAGGGCGAATTTATAAGCCCAAAATGTGCTCTTCTTATGGATTGTGCAACTTAACCATAACTACAGGGCTGCTACAGCATGCCCTGTAATATATGGACCTATTTACAGGAAGTGTCTGCTTTTTATCTAGCAAGACTGATGCAAAAAGGGCACTCCAGATGGCAGCCTCCACTATGGACTAACTGTCTCCTATTGAAAGGCAGAAAGTGCAGCCACCTACAGTAGCAGAGCACGTACTCTCTAAAGATAGCATATCGGCTTTGGAGCTTCGCGCAGGTGCACGGGTAGCTTCAGGGAGTTTGCCATAGTTAAGCAGCAACAAAGGCCTATGTATAGACGTAGTCAATGTCAATTGTGTCCTGGTCCGCCATGGGACACCTGTTATGTATCTCACATTTTGTGAAGAGTAAATGAGGTTTTGTAGTGTACAGCAGATAATATCATACAACCCTTTATCTATAGGGGGGGAGTGGGGTAATCTGTTTCTTTATTTTTGTTTATATTTAGCAGATGTAGATACGGCCAGGTTTGTTCACACACCATACATATGTATTGGAGGCTGTGAACGAGATGTATCTGAGCCAACCGAACAAAGCCTCTACATACAGGAGAGTCCATAAATAAAAGCTCAAGGTGCCATACACCCTTTCATTGGAAAGGCACTGCACTAGAGAGCCCACATCAATCAGCTTCATGAGGGTAAGGCAGTATCTATGCTATAAACATCGACAACAGCATCACTTAAAACCTCTAGTTCATGCCACTTAGAAACAAAGAAGTCCCTTTCAGGTCCATGGTCTCTTTGTATAGTGGATTCTAGTAGCAGAACACTGAATGGCAACCGAATAGAGAAGATTAACATTGGTGGAGAGAGGAGAGACAAAGCGAGACACAAGGTCAGAAAAGGGAGAAATCTATATTTAATATATTTATTGGAACCCCAGTGAGTAGACCATTTAATTTACACATCACTTCAGAAAAGAATAATAGTTGACATATATCTCATGTTGTTTTTCTGGGTCAAACTATCACTAGAGGTCCTGAGGATGGCGGAAATTTAAATACAGCTGAATCATCAGCCTAGCAGAGAGGCACAGGAGGCCCTCACTGCAAGTAACCATCAAAGGAGAAATAATATCAATTTAACTTTGTAGACGTAGACCCTATTTTCGCAACTTAGTATACGTGTGCACCTGGGTGATTAGTGGGAGTCACAACACGTGGTGTCAGTGGAGGAACAGATCCTCTACTTTTACCTTTTGTTTTCTGTTTTTTGTTTTATGATGATGTTATTTAATGTTTTATGACAGTTTGTGTTGAACCAGTAATTGTTAAATGTATCTAAAAATGAAAAAACTGAACCTGCATGCAAAATTATAAGCATAAAAATCATGACAATAAGTTCAAAAGAAAGTATCAATAAATAAGATAAATTGGTCAAAAATACAGAGTTCCAAAAACCTTTATTGTTCATTAAATGAAATATGAGTTATTTGAAATCATTATTAATGATGCAAAATTTTGGACACACCCCTGTGTAAAATACCAGATAGATTGAGGAACATGAGGAGGGAGAGGCTTCTGGAGTCTCTGCCATCATCTAGCTCGCTTTCAAGGTCAAGGAGCTGTGTCTCTGTGCCATGTCTGGGATGGAAGCTGGATTGGGGAGTGATTTGACTGTGGTTTAGTTGAAGATGTTGCTGGATTTGGGGATAGGCAGTGCGTTCAATGATTTTTAGTAGGAAGGGGACTATGGCGATGGGCTGATAACTGGTTGGCAGGCTTGGATCAGCTGAAGGCTTTTTGAGGATAGCTGAGACCCAGGATTCTATGAGTGTGGTGGGGACTGAGGAGGAAGCAAATGAGGCATTGATGATGGCTGTGATTTGTGGCACTAAGAGGTCAGCGCATTCCTTGATAAGGGGTGCAGAGCAGGTGTCATCTCTACAGCTGGATGGTTTGAGGCCTTTCAGGATGTCTGTGTCAGTGATCGGGTGAAAGTGGAAGAGGGGGATGTGCTCAGGGAGGGTGGTGGTTGAGGAAGTGGGGCTTATGGTGGTATGAGTTGAATTTTATTTTGTAGCACGGAGATTTTGCCTATGAAAGCATTTTGGATTTCGTTGCATCAGGTGTCATCTTTTGTGATTGTGGGAGGGGGAGGGACTGGCAATTCCAATTCGCATAGTATTTTGAAGAGTTTGCAGGAGTTTGACTCAGCATTTGCGATGCATATTCTTCTAGGAAGATGCCTTGGTAGTGTGTATGGCATTCTTGTAGATTCTTGAGGCCTCTGCAAAGCATAATTTGTTAGCTGCTGAGGGGTGTCTGTGCCAAGCGGCTTCGCAGGTGTGTTTTCTAGAGCGCAAGGTAAGTAGGTCGGAAGTGAATCAAGGGATGGTGCGTTAGAACCGCTTGGGTGTGTGTTTTTTTAGAGGGGCAAGTGAATTGATGGCTGATGCGAGCGAGGTGTTGCATTGGCTGACCAGGTGGTGATCATCAGCAGTGTAGTGTGGGGGGGCACAAGCTCTGCCAGAAGAGGCCATTGGCGGTCATTGGTAAGTTGTTGGCACATCTGGAAATGGTGTATGGGGGACTGTGTGGGAGGGCTCCCTCAGGTGGGCATGCTGAATGTCATAATGTGGTGGTTTGACCAAGCGCAGGGGGTGTTGGAGAGTATTGTGGTGCCAAATGTGTGATCAAGTAGCCAGACAAGCTGTAAAGCGTGCACCCCAGGGTGTCTGTGGGATCACACATTTTTAGGTTGTAGCCTAGGGAAGAGGAGGCACTGATGAGAGTAGCTGCTTCCTTGTCGAGGGCACCAGTGTAGCTGAGGTTGAGGTCACCCAAGGCGATGACGTTAGAGTTGGGTTTAAGGTTGGCATGAGGATCTGTCTGAAGTCATCCTCGAAGATGGTGGTGGATCCGGGAAGGTGGTAGATGACATGGAGGGTTGCGGTGGAGGTGGGTGATAGTGACAGCTTGGCTGAGATGGACTGGCAATTGGGGAGGGGAGGAGGGTTAGGCCGCTCAGGTCTGTCATTGCGAAGGATGGTATACTTAGGTTGTATGGCAATAGTGAGGGCCAGGCTAGCAGCCTCATGGAGCCATGTCTCCATGACGGCTAAAATGTTGTGACTGTTGGCTTCAGTGAGTCTTTCTGGGACGTGCACTACAAGTGAGTGTGCATTGGTTAAAGCACATAAGATATTAGAGGATGAAGACGTGGGGGGTGTGCAGTGGTGTCATTACTGATGGTGGCACTGGTCAGGGCTGCCGGTGGTATGGGGCACTGGTCAGAGCTGAAAGTGGTGTGGAGGCATGGGACAGGCCTGACAGTGGTCTGGAGGCACTGGTCAGGGCTGGCAGTGGCATGGGGCACTGGTTAGGGCTGATGGTGGTGTGGAGGCACTGGTCAGGGTTGATGGTGGCATGGGGCACTGGTCAGGGCTGACAGTGGATGGAGGCACTGTTCAGGGCTGGCAGTGGCATGGGGGCACTGGTCAGGGCTGGTCATGGCATGGAGGCACTGGTCAGGGCTAGCAGTGGCATCAGGGCACTGGTCAGTGCTGGTGGTGAGTGGGAGGGCTTGGAGGTGCTGTAGGGACTGGTGGTTCAAACGCACAGGTGGAGGTAACGGTAGAGGGTGGAGGGGGAGGGAGAGGACTGGGAGGTTCTCAGGAAGTGCAGGCTGAGAGTTGGTTGGCATGGTTTGGCCCAGTGTGGGTTTGTACACTTGCTGTAGGGGAAGTGGTCTTGGTAGGTGCAGATAAAGTTAATAGAGGCGTGAGCATGAGTTTTGTATAGGTACAGCTAGTGCAGTCTTGGGCTTTAATGGGTGCCAAGAGCAGCATTTGTCAGCCGGGGGAGTGGGTTGTGGGGGATATGGGTGTGCAGTGCAGCACAATGTGGAGAGAGAGGGAAGGTAGGAAGTTTGTAGGAGTGGGTAGGGGTATGAGTGTGGCACAGCCGAGGTTGCATGTGCGAGACCTCTTTTTAGGGGTGTCAACAGACTATTGCTTGCTTGCATGTAGATAGTAGGTGGCATGATGCAGGGGTGGCATAAGCATTGCCACAACCTGATAGCGTGCTGCTGGGAGGGGTACAGAGCTAGTGGCAGAAGGCATGCTAGTGAACTTTGGGCCCACCTGAAGGTCACTTGTGGGCAGTTGGTTGTGCCGCATGGGCAGTAGGCCAATTAGGGCAAAGTTGCAGTTGCAATGGGAAGGTGCAGTTATCTTTGGCAGGATTTGGCAAACTGTTGCATCATTGTTGAATGAAGTGTGCTACACCAATGGGGTCCAAGGTCACACTACAGAGATATCCTGGGTAGGCATCAGGTCCGTCCCCATGGGTCGAGTAGGCAACTTGCAGTTTGATTTGAGATGCAAGGACTGGGCTGGTGTTATTTCAGAGGCAAATTGGGTGGACCCTTTGCCAAAAGGTGCAAATTGGAGTGAGGCTGTAAGCCCCTTCTAAAAGGTCTTTCCCACCTGGAATATAAACCAAGAATGAGATACTTTCACAGAATAACAGTCACATTGATACATTTATTTCGAATGAACAAAGCACCCAAGCAAAGAGAGGCTACAACTGTTTATTTTGGTAAGGCTCTCTGGCTTCACAGAATATTTGTGCTCCTTAAATATTTCAGATGTGTTAGCATGATACATAAATAACACAGGGTCTGTAACAGATAACTGTCAGGGAGTAACAGGAGACTCGGTGAGTAATAATGTCAGAAATACAAATAGACATGCAGGGGGGGAGGCCCTAATGTGTTCTTTTATATCCTTGGCTAAACTCAGGCGTGAGGGTCACCAGCTGCTAGTATTTGTGCGTGCTATTTTGACTGTGCTATTTCTTAACTTGAGAGCAATGCCTGCAACTTAACACACTTCGAGGGGTCATTTGGAATACTGCTTGTGGCCCACGACAAAACTGTTGTGTGACATTTTATCAGAGAAAGAACTGGTGTTCATTTAATATATATTTCCACACCTTTCTGTGCCTTGCCAAGCCCCGACAGGCAACAACAGCCTTAAATGCAGGCCTTCAGCAAATATAGGGGAAAATACAGGAAGAGAAATTAAGACAAAAGAAACAATATTGCATTAGGTACATTTTTGTGATACTAAACACAAATTCCAATCAATGTTCATCATCTATAAGTCAGCGTGAGCTGATTAGAAGTTTATTGGATTATTTTATCTTAATTCATCAATGAATTGCATGCATCATTAATCAATACATCATTGGAATGATAAACCTTATACTATGGACTAAGGGTGCTGAGCCCTCTCAATATATTAGGGTTGTTGTTAACCGCAATTCAGTGGTCTAACATCAGGTAATAATACCATTTAGCATCTAACGCTCTCTCTTTCACCAATGACCACGTTTTAAAAAAGTGGTAATACATTATGGACTCGAACAGTGCAATTTCAGATGTCAAGCCATCACGGCACATGCAACATGCACGGGAAGCACTTTCTTAGATTACAGGCAACTCGACTCGTAATACTTGAAGAGTGCCATATCGATTTGTAACACTCAACAAGTGCCAGATATGATTCTTTTCAATATGTCATTCAACATCTCTTATTACTTGCAATTACAATGCACCCACAGGATCTTTTTAACACTAGGAGCGCGCTCGCAATAGTGGTGTTACAATTATCTACATGTCACGGTGCACTTATGCATGTGAAATCACTTCTCCACCATAAAGACAAGCCTCGATGGCGCCCGCGACCATTTGCACGTGGACGCCAGACGGAGGCCGGGTACTGCGTTGTCAGGATCCCAACAACATGGAGGGATTCACTTCTAACAGTAAGTTATTTGCATCACTGGGGACACATTGAACAATCACTGACATGGTGGTTCTCAACTACTATTAATGATAACGCCAAGGGTCATTTTGTTAACAGCAATTGGACTATTGATCTATTGTAGGAATTTGGACTGTGGGGACTTAACCTAGTGGGAAGCTTCAATTTTGAGGACAATCTATTACACGAACATGGACTAGATATAACAAGAGTGGTGAGTTACTTTGATGCCCTAAATAAGTGTTTATGGTTCACTCAAATTATTTTAAATGGTGGGGAAAGAACCCCCTGCCACCCTCACTGATATGGTCATACATTTTTGGCCTTTTTATACCTGCAGCACATCTTTCTAAATTGGTAATCGCACAGACATTTGACTGTGCTTTGGCTTCTTGCCACCTCTTTGCCTATTCAGAACTTGATACCCCGAGTGGCTAAGTATGAATGAAATAGCCCCACCACTGACGTATTCTGTGACCGGCAAATAGCTGTTGAATAATATGTTCAATATAGATTACTTAGTTGGTTTTAGACAATAGTGCACACACTTCTTGGATTTAGCTTCACCCAATTGTCCCGCACTCAGATTTCTGAGGTCATTAGTCTGTGCATAATGAGTCCAGTATTATTTAAGGACGCAGCATCTCACGCATATCTATTTATGCACAACATAGGGTTTATCATTCCAATTATGTATTGATTAATGATGCATGTAATACATTGATGAAATATGTGAAGATCATTTTTAAGGTGCACAGCTTGTACATACTGAGCCTAGTTTATTTAGAGGACTCAGCACATTAGGGACATCCATTAGTTCATAGTATACGGTTTATCATTCCAATGATGTATTGATTAATGATGCATGCAATTCATTGATGAATCAAGATAAGATAATCCTATCAGCTACTAAACAGATTGGAATTCGTGTTTATTACCGCAAGAATGCACCTAACACAATATTGTCTCTTTTCTCTTCATTTCTTTTCTTTTATTTTCCCCAATATTTGCTTTTTTTGGGTTTTGTTTCTAAAATATGATTTATTCC
Source organism: Ambystoma mexicanum (assembly GCF_040938575.1). Classification (NCBI taxonomy): domain Eukaryota; kingdom Metazoa; phylum Chordata; class Amphibia; order Caudata; family Ambystomatidae; genus Ambystoma; species Ambystoma mexicanum. Next base: position 1,079,128,468 of record NC_090922.1, read on the forward strand.
TATGGAATTATTTTGTGTGATAATAAGGCAATTACTAGGGCTTATGTATGTTACATTTGACAGTTTATATTGTGTGACAGTCTGCTATCATTTTTGAATATTGCCTTGAAGAAGACGACAGAGGTGTTGGCAAAACGGCAAATTGCTATGGTGGCTAAAAATAAAAACTTAACTTGTCTATTTAAATAATGGTGAATTTATGAGCTTATACAGATGCCTCAATTGGTTGACACACTGGACTGCCTGCACAAGCGCATTGATACTGGAACACATGGTTTTGGTTCTTTGTTGGTTTAGTTAGGTTTGACACATATTAGATACTCATATATAGCAACACAGAAAGAGCCACAAATGTATAAATGTTGTGGTTGTACAGGTGATAATAGGTCAGCATTATAGGCCGTGTGTTTAGCTGTCATATTCCTAGTAATGTTGTGTAGTGAGATGTGTGGGAAGAGCAGAAAAAGGTGGAAGATGGAGTCAGAAAAGTACTATGGTAGAAGAGAGGTCAGTGTGTTAATATAGCAGATGTTTTTCCATATTGGATGTTAAGCCCTAGTACACGATGAACAGAATAGAATGCATGCACTGATGTGAAGCGGTGACTCTGTTTTAGCTCAACTCCAAAAACAAATCCCCTTTCCCATTCCCCAGGACAGAAGCTGATGTCAGAGGCACCCATGGTACACAGATATTCAGCTGCAAGGTATCAACCTGGTGGGAACGGAATGTTAGATTGAAAGAAGAGCAGGAAGGGATGCACCCTTTAAACAACAAATTCATGAGAATAGGGCATGAGCTGTAGTGATGCCAACAGGCCAGATGAAGATTTAGAGCACTACTGTTCACACCCAAGAGCAGTCATCCCATTTAAATTACAATGACACGTACAACTAAACACCAATAAATCCATGAAATTCAGACTCAAGAGTGGTGCCCTGATCATGTCATTACTGGGCACATGGGGTTGGAAGGAGATAAGGGGAAGCCATGTCTGGAACCTTCTGTGATTTGGGATAGGAGGAGCAGAGGTCATGCCAATAAATGTAGTAGGAGGTTTGGGGTCCAGCTTGTGTGCGCCACCGCATCTGATATAATGAGAAGGTCTATTGTCTTATTCATTTTATTTTGAATTTACTTTTACATTTATTGCAGTTTACCAAACACTTAGGCATCACGGTGCTGGTTATAGTGAGTACGAAGTAAAGATTCTTCAAAGTACAAGACCACTCATACAGGTTGCAACATACTAGCGGTTCCTGAAAAGCATAATCTGGCAAAGCCACGCCTCATGGTACGGGGACTACATCAGGTATACAGACAGGCAAAAGGCAAAATCAGGTAGGTGTGCAGTCTGTCAAAGCCATGTCTCATGGTATAGGGGGCTACATCAGGTTTACAGATATGCAAAAGGCGAGATCACGTAGGTTGCAGATAAGTAAGATACATATTCAGCATTAGTGTGCACTATCAAAGCAGCGTTGACATCGCCAGTTTACTTTGAGCGTGTCTGGAATGGAGGGGTGCACATCTAGTGACAGTCTTAATGTATTAGTGTTTCAATAAGTGTAATGGACTAATCACGTACCTGGATTTGCTAGTGACGATGTAGCGGGCCATGTGTCTAGGAGAATGGGTTTAGATAAGATGTGGCCAATCAGTCAAGGGGACTATAGGGTGAATTAGCATGTTCGATAGGTGGTAGCCAATGAGGGTGGTGGGATAACATTGTAACCTACATATTCAAATTCTGTGGTTTTCCGCTATACAACCTGTAACTTCTCAAGATATAGAGCTTTGTGTCCATTCAGTTTTACGGGACGTTCTGATACCTTTTTGCATGTAATAAACTTTGCTTTCCCTTGCAAAGAAGTTCAGTGATTATTTGGTCTTTTCGAATATTTGTATTGTTCAGTTTTTGGGTTTGCCATTTATCTTTACATCTATCTGGGATGTGATAAAATCTTGGGTACGTTTTCCAAATAATCTGAACTAATAGAACTTACTATTTGTTTTTTGAAGTCCCAGAACAAACAGAGATTTCCAGCATCTCTATCACGTAAGCATTTCCTTTCAGTCGGTCCACCTGCTCCCAAAACCCCTCTACGATAATCTCTGTTTGCCTTGTCTTGAAAAAAGGCCATTGCATTCCGCCCAATGAGGCAAAATACCCTTGTATGGACATTTCCACCTCAGTACATCGATTTGGAAATACATCATCTACTCTTCTGTTGTAAGGGCTCTCTTGCATCTCTGTTTTCCCCACAAAACAATTGCTCCTCCCTGTGTGCTTCAGTTTACATACCCTGCAAAACTCCCACATGCAGCCTCATATGATGCAGAATTTTGTATTGGATGGAGCCTGTGTTAGGCTCCCTTCACTTTCTCACACCCACCAGGGCGCTCTTCTTTGATTCCATTGGTCTGGTGAATTTTGATATTTTATAAGGGACTGTGTCAGCTACAAAGTAGACTTCTTGTTAGGTGAACTAAATATTCACTAGGAATATTAATTGTTGAATAATTCTATACATGGATATTTGCCATTGATGGGGAATATATATTCATATGTTGAATAGCTTGACTCCAGAGATATCATTTACGTTTTGGTCCTTTTAGCATAATAAATTAAAATATGCAAATTTTTCTTAATCTCACAGTTTAAAATATCAATTTTAATATGATTTGTGTTTTTACATGGAATCCAGATCTATATGTGGTTTCCTAATCAGAAAAAGGGTTCTCAAGTTATAACTGATAAAGTATTCCTCATTATTATTTTGAAGGCATCTTTTTTCTGCACATGTTGCTATACATTTTAAATTGAATTGCATGTGTATGGCATCCCCTTTATCAATAGAAACCATCTGCTATGATAGACATTTTGTTAATCAAAGGATCAATGTGTTCCAAGGTCAGGGATTGGGGCATGTGTATGCGTCTGATATTTGAGTAGTCACCTAATGATCGACTAAACAGTCGAATGGTTGACTTTCACATTAGCTTAAAAATATAAGAACATGGTGTTAGGCCTTTTCAAGACAAACTACTCACTTTTAAATGTATTTCTTATAGTTTGAAAACAGAGTCCATTTTCCTTGATAAACACAGATGTGGCCATTAAATATTTTATGCATTGATCAAAGTGAAGGGCATAGGGGTCTGGACTGTCCTGCTTCACAAAAAATTTGACTTTCGCACAAACAACAGTCATGTTGGTTCACTTATAGTTCACAGCTTAAAATGCAGCATGAAAGATATATTTTGTCGCAGGTTTATTTGTTTGTTTGTTTATTGAATTCATAAAGCACACCAGACCCGGGAGTAGCAGGGCGCAGCAAGGTTATGCAAGGCTTACAAGGTTACATAGTGTACAAAATGCAATATACAAGTAGTCAAATTTCACAAAAGATATTACAATATACAATATGGAGGTAGACAAATTTTGCAGAAAGGACTGAGTTATTTACAACATAGTATGCAAGCGTATGCAAAAATTTACAAACTAAGAGGCAGGCAGTACTGGAGTGCAGATAGTTTCAGTGGAAACTAGTTCTCGGTCAGATTGAGGTGGCTAATGAGGTTCTTTTTGAAGTGAGAGTAGGGTAGGACAGCTCTCAGCTCATGTGGCAAGGAGTTCCGAAAAACAGAAATGTGAAATTTAAACTATTTTTACATTTAATAGGAATCTGACAATAGGTTATCCTATCAACAGATAGGTTGTGATTTATAATACAAATTCTAACTTTGTACTGAACTTTTGTATTGTCATTTTGCACATAGAATATAGCAGCACACATGCGAAAGAAACTCTGAGTCACATTACTCTTTTTTAATAAAGCCTAAAAATAGTATGATTCCCTTAAAGAATCAAAGGTGAATTTTGTTTTTCTTTGTTTTGCTGTCTAACAATAATTACTTGATATTTCAGTAGAGAGCATTACATTCAATAAGATAATACATTACAAAGTGGGGCAGTTATTTTTTCACAACAGTGGACACTTGATATTAGCTCTGCCCAACTGCCCCCAGATCCTGCAGAATTGATTGCTCTTAACTCATTTCGGAATTGCAATCAAGCCATTAAGACTCTTCTCTGCAACCATCGCCTTGAGCCAGAAGCTACCTTGTTGACTAGCTTATCTCAACTGCTTCATTCTGAGGTTTACGATGTGCTAATTTGTTAAGGCTGATCCCTCCAAATATCTAGATATTCTTTGTACTTGGGATGTCGCTATGATGACCAATGTTCTCTCATTTATTAAACAAAATGGCCTTTATTTGGGTTGTTCTAGGAACAGTGTAATAACTTTCATTTGAGCGGGTCTTCATTCTGTTAAAGCTTAACAAGTCACCCCAAACTAGATTTATTCAAATCATTATTTTATGAATGTATGTCCTTTTTTACGAATCCAGGTAACCTCAGTCTAAGGGTGTGGCCAGCAATAATATCTGCCCACCCTCTGGGACAAGAAACACATTTTTATGGTAAAGTAATCAACAAGTCACTCACTTACTGATCCCAGGAATTCACTCATGAAAAAACACAGCCAATAGCTGACTGTCCTTTTCCATGGGGAGGTGTTACAATTGAGCAAAACCAATTTCTGAGAAGCTTTGACTTTTAAAGCAGTTGAAATAAGTATTTAAAATGGAGACTGTTTCCCAGGAATAAATAAAAGGGAGAATCTAAGCCACTCACAGGTGACTATTACCCCTTTCAAAATCTCTTTTTGGAGGTACTCATGAGTAGTAAAGGCCTGATAAATATCTGTACCTGTGATCGTTATCATAGATGTTGAGGAAACACTGTCTTTCTGCCAGTCATGAGTTCAAATAAGGACATCTGGGTAGCAACAAAAGGCAGATCTTAGAGCAATCAGAATAAGGAGTAGACATCAGTCCCAATTAGGCTTATACCCATCCAAAAACATTTGAAGACTCCAACAAATGTTTTGTTGTAGCTTTCCACTTCGTCACTATATGCAGAGTGGTAGGCAATGTGAGTTTTCTATTCATGGATAACATTTCCCATATCTTAGACATCACCTCACTAGTGAAGTTACTACAGTGAAAGATTAAAGAATATTGAGGCTTAATACCACATAATAGAAATACACCAGTCACAAGGTCAAAGTATAATGTACATTTATTAAAAGGCAGCTGTCTGGCTCTCAACACCTCGTAATGTGTGCAAGCAGACACGTGAGATGAGAGAGTGCTGGAAATTTAAAAAGCACAAGTATTTATACAAGTTTTCCACAATCCCGGACAAATCGTCCAGCCCCTCTTCATGTAAAAAATTAACATAGGGTTCATGGCCTATCCACATAACTAAGTCATGCTTGAACATCTTTGAATAGTTTGTTGTTTTCCTTTAAACATTTCACATGTTTTCCAAATATAAGACATAGAGGTAACATTCCTTATTTTTCTCGCTTATATTTGTCTATCATTTGTTCTTGAGTTTAAAGTCAGCTTAGTTTCAAGGAGCGAAAACGTAGATTTCTGGAAGAAGTGCACGTTCAACTGTTCATCATTCTACTTTGCTGTTTGAATGGAGAAGGCACTATTGGAACAGATGTTATCTAAATTACTGATTAGTACAGCTTTTGTTTAACTCTAAAGTTTCTCAGTGTAGGACAAACAATCCACTTTAGCAGCTTCAACATTTTTATCTACATTGACATCATGGAAACAGTACAAAGTTCTTTTTGTTCTGCTGGAGCCAAAAACACAATTCTAAACATGGGACAGAAAGCAAGAGGCGATTAAAATGACGGATAACTCAAAATGGCGGCATAGTCAGCCGGTTTCAGGTTCATTCAATGCAATTTATAGTGTGATGCAAATGTGCTTAGGCCAATCGTTTACTATCAGGTGGTATTCATGCAAAATATACTTTTACAAACCCTCCTTTTGGCCTAAGCCAAGAGCATTACTCAAACATTAGCATTATCCAAAAACCATGTATCATCATCAGAGCATCCTGAATCGCTATCTTCAAAAACATTCATTGCCATTAATTCTTTTATGGCGATGTCCTGCATTACCAAGGTATTAGTAATTTTTCCAGGCCTATGTGTCTTAGGTTCTAGTTTACCAACCGCTTGTGCACAACTTCCCCCTATCATGGAACAAATGACTGGAGGGAACAGTATGCAACAGCAGCCAAACAGTACAATGCCAAGGATCACCATCAGAACTGCAAAGATTTTCCAGCCCTAGATCATAACACGTTGCAGAACCATGTGCCAATATCCCAGTTTCCCTCTGGGATGTGTACTTCCATACCCAAGGTGTGCAATTTCTTAATTGCCTTAAATATGGTGGGGGAGGAATCCGGTATAAAAAACAGATTCCTCCATTTTGCACATCCCACCGCGCTCAGCTAGAATGATCTCTAGCACCATCCTATTTTAGAGAGCAACTAATCTGATAGCCCTTTGCTCTAGTGTAATGTTATATAGGATGTCAGTAGTTTTGTTGATGGTTTTTTCTAAAACCCTTGCCAATTTTCTAATATCTTGAGAGTTTATTATCTGCCCCCAAAATGGCACAACGGATTTGGCAACATCACCCAGATTCTGTGATGGAGTGTCACCATCCTCATCCCGCCTGGGAGGAGGTCTAGATACTTCAGCAGTAGTGACGACATATACACCTGGTAACAGTATTCCTAAATAACAAGCACCCTCCCAGTCTCTTAGCAACCATAGATATGCCTCATTACCGCAAACAAAATTAACAGGCTCTCCTACGTACAGAGGTCTATCCTCACTGGTTAATATGGCAGTAGTCATACATCCCTCAAATGTACCCATTGGCTGGGAACCCTCTCTTCGTATGCAAAATGGAACAGAGTTTGGACTATGGTTAATGGTATTGGAAGGAGGCATGGCATTGATATTACCTACGGGAGCCATTTTAAAGTTAATCATAGATTGGAAAGGTCTGGAGAGTCTATCAGAAGGCCTAATAGAAGCAACATTTAGCCTGCTTCTATTTGCAAACAGAGAACATCCTAAAAGTGCTGAAACTCATTTTTCAAACTCATTGAGATTAGTCCCATCAAAATTCCCAGTGACACTATCGTTCCACCTGCCAAAAAAGAATGCCCTAAGTGAAGCATAACAAGCAGTAGTTAGAGGTAGAGGATGTATATACCTGCCCAATCCTTTTTCCCCATGTTGTGGCAGATGTGAATATATCCAACAATTGGTCTTATTTAGAATGGCATGTGTGGCATTCATAATCATCAAGAGGGTGTTGTTATGGTAACCCCCTATGTGTTGGAGGTCTCGAGGACGAAGAGTGTGCGAATGACATGAGGTGGAGACACATTGGAGACACTTGCAGTTGGCAATAAAATATCAAACGGATGTGCGCTCTCCAGATACCAAAATACGATTGTCAATGTAATTACAATATAAGCTGTTATTGGCATCAGTATCCATTTGGTCCTAGGGGACCATGGCCCTCGATGGGCGCACTCATTATCAGCAAAAACTATCAGTATCCTTATTAGTATGAGTGGCCCCAAACACAGGCATAGTTTCTCAGTGTCCGTTAAGAAGCGTCACTGTTAGGCTCTTTTAGTTCATCCGAGGGTGGCACTTGACCACAAGGCCTATCTTGAAGGTAACTTTGCCGCTCCCTGCCTCTTATCGTGTACAGCAGAGGAATGACGAGGGACTGGCTCAACGTTGGTTTATTGTGGGTTTCTTGTGGGTACAGAATCCAAGCTGCACTTGTCTATTCTATTTACATTAATGTAATGTCAGCAGGCCCTAAATCTAAATCCTGTTCTGTGGTCGCAGATTGTACCTTAAAACTCCAGGTACAGAATGATCAAGGAACAAAGCATCAGTGTTTCCTGAAGAAAATGAAGAAGCAGAAACAAGATAGATCAACGGTGAAGAATAAATTGAAGAAGAAGAAATCTCCCCAGGCCCCACAGGCTCAGGAAGGACTTTTTAAGAAGCAACAATCTCCCCAGGCCTCACAAGCTCAGGAAGAATTTTCGTGGCACCCTCAGTGTCGCTCAAAGCAGGCTTGTTATGAGCGTCAGGATCATCAATTGCCCTTCTCCTCCCCTTCATCATAGGGCAGCGGAAAAGGAACCCTCTTCACGTGTGTCGCGTGGATCCAGTGTTTCTTTCCGGTCACTCGTACTGAAGTTTGCGTAGCCAAAAGGATCTGATCGGGTCCCTTCCAACGAGGTGCAAGGCAGGCGTCCCTCTCGAAATTTTTCACAAGTCCCACTGACCAGGTCGAAGTCAATGACCTGGACCCTCATATTTTACAGGGAGTGCTGCTCATACCTGTTGGTGAATCAAATGCAAGTTTAGAATCAACTGATCGCAATAGTCAGACAAAAGCGGGTATTCAATATCTTTCAACTGCTTGGGTCTCAGAGCATTCCATACATTGGCTGGTCCACCCATGAAAATCTCGTAGGGGAGAGCCCTGTCTTTGATTGTGCGGTCGTCCGCATTTATAGTAAGGCTATTGGCAAAGCGTCAGACCATTTCAGATTGCTGTGCGCACACACTTTAGCGATTTTGTTCTTCAGAATTCTGTTATGGCATTCCACAAGGCCAGCACTCTGAGCATGTCTGGCCGAGTGGAACTGTTTATTAATCTGTAATTCTGCACATACTTGCAGGATGACAGCAGCAATACAATGTGGGCCATTATTCGATCAAATTACTCTTGGCAAGCCAAACCTAGGAAAATATTCCTTAAGCATGGTCTTTGCCGTTGACATTGCTGTGGCGTCTTTCAGCGGGAATGACTCCACCCATTTACTAAAGGCACAGATCACAACCAAGACATATTTATAGTTTTAGCAACGATCCATCTCAATGAAATCAAAATGGATCACCTCAAAAGGCATGGAGGCGGGACCAAATCTGCCCTTCGGTGTCAGTGTTCCCTTCCCAAAGTTATGTTTGCAACATATCATGCAACTCTGGACCAAACGTTCAACAGTTTTCTGTATATTAGTGTTATACCAGACGGATGTAATTGTTGACAATTTTTTTAGCACATATGTGTGTTGGGCCATGAGCCATGGTGACCATAGCAGTAACATAGGCATTGGGTAGCATCCATCTTTGCTTCTCATTATCCACCCAACAACCCTCATCATCTAGGCCCGCCGGACCCTCAGATCATTGTTTAATTTTTTCTGGAGTAGCTTCAGCCTGAATTTCTTTTATACAGCTAATCACTTCGTCCATCATACAAGTGTCAGTGACCCATCTTGCTGGTTCGAGCACATACATTTTTGAGTGCAAATCAGTAACACTCTGTTTTGGCTATTCTGTCAGCAATAGTGTTTCCTTTTCCTACATTGTCCATCACTTTCTGGTGTGCAGTGCACTTCATTGTTGCTAGTTGTGTAGGAAGCGCAAGTGCTGACAGCAACCAGACTATCAGAGTGCCATGTTGAATTTTTGTTCCATGTGAGGTCAAGAATCCTCTCTCAGCCCATAGTCGGCCAAAATTATGAACCACCCCAAATGCATACTGGCTATCTGTACATATGTTTACACTAAGCCCTTCAGAAATTTCACAAGCTCTGGTTAGCGCAATAATATCTGCAGCTTGCACAGAATTATGCGGTATTAGTTTACTTTCCACAACAGTGTTTACGTAAGCAGCGGTGGATGTACCATCTGGAAGTTTAAAACAGGAGCCATCACAGAATACCTCCCTTTGTGGATTCTTTAAAGGTGTATCAATTAAATCAATTCTGCCCTTAGTTTCTTGTTCTGTATTATAGAGAAAATCATGTGACATCTTGTCACTGCAATCTGTTTCTTGTGGAGAACGCAATAGTTCAGCCGGATTCAATGAACAACATCTCTTAATTTGGATATGTGGTGCAAATAGAATCAGCTCGTACCTTGTTAGTTGAGCTGATGTGAGATGTTGCATCTGCGTTCTGTTTAATAGAACGTCTACGGAGTGGGCTACCATCACGGTTAAAGAGTGACTTAAAACTATACCCTCACCTTGTGCAGCAGCAGCAGCTACAGCTATCACACATCTCGGCAAAGCACATGCAACAGGGTCTAAAATGGAGGAAAAATAGCCGCACTGCCTATTCTTGCCCCCATGTTCCTGTGTCAAAACAGCCAAAGCAGATCAATCACATTCATGCACATACAAAACAAAGCCTTTTATGTAATTTGGTGTGCCCAAAACTGGTGCTGGACACAATGCAGCCTTAAGCAAATCAAAAGCGTTCTGCCAATCCATGTTCCACGGTAAAGGCAAAGAAATGTTCTACTTTGTCAGCACCAACATAGGTTTTATCAACAACGAAAAATTCGGGATCCACTGTCTACAAAATGAGGCTAGGCCTATTAAAGCTCTGACCTCCTTCTGTGAATTTGGAACAGACATATCAGAGATGGTTTGTATCCGTTCAGGTGTCAGTCTTTTTCCCTCCTTTCCCTCCTTTGAAATGAGATAGCCCAAATAGGCGACCTCCTGTCGACAATACTGAAACTTCTTCAATGAAGCCTTAAGCCTGTGCTCTGCTAAACGAATAAGCAGCAATACAGTGCCCTCTTTGAGAGCATCTACAGAATCAGCAGCTAGAAGTAGATCATCAACATATTGCAACAAAGTACAAGTGGAAGGTAACTCAAGCGTATTAAGCTGTTCCTTCAACACTCTAATATAGATACTTGGACTCTCAGTGTACCCTTGTGGTACATGAGTGAATGTAAACAAGCATCCCTTAGGGTGAACGCGAACAAATATCTGCTTTCAACATGCACAGAAATACTAAAGAAAGCATTTTTCAAATCCACAACACTAAAATTTGTAGCCGTAGCTGGAATCATAGTTAGAATTGTGCTGACATCAGGTACAATCAGAAACTGTCGAGCAATGGTTATTAATGGTGCGCAAATCAATTATAAAATGAAAAGGAATTGCATTATCCCCTTTTTTGTAAACTGGTAAAATCGGACTATTACACACGCTCCCCGCAATTTCCTCAATTACACATCCGTGTACGAAATCAGAAATAATACTCTTCAAAGCCTGTTCACCTTCAACCGAAATTTTATATTGCGGCATATGCGGCAATTTAACACCTGGTTTCAACACAATTTTAATTGGCTCAATTTATAAAATTCCAAAGTCATTATCATTAAATGCCCATAAACATGTCGGAACCTTATTCAATTCAGTTGGTAAAGGCATAGACAAAAATTGTGGGACAGAAGTTTGTTGGGGCGAAATCGTTAAGTACACTCCATCTGGAGAACAGTAAATCACAGCATTCAATTTCTTTAATAAATTCAATCCCATCAATTTTTTGCTATAATTATTAGTGAATAGAAATGGACAAGAATCAGTGAATGTTCCCAGTGAAATTGATACTGGCCGGGAGACAGGACTAACCACTGCCGTACCGAGAACCCTACAGAACTGTTGCTCTGCCCTGACAGTGGAATATCTGGACCCCGTGAATAATCAATAAAACACTTCTGTGCTCCTTTATCTATCAAGAAGAGATGCTCCCTATTCCCCACCTTCATTTCAACCTAGGGCCCTTACTGATCGACGGGAATAGGTACCGGTTCCAGACCCTGCTTCGGGCTGTCCTAACAGAACAGTATATCATCAGAGGAGAAATCTTCAGAAAAGTAGACATTCGAAGGATTATTTAAAATATTCCCACTGTTAACACTCTGTTCTTGTGATGTGTCTGTTGGTTCTGTGCAAAGTGATTTCTACCAGGACCTCCTATCCCAGGACGGCCTCTAGATCGTCTACTCATAGCGCCATGCATGCTATTTGATCTCTGCTGAAGGATAGGGCATTGTGCTCGCCAATGACCCTTCTGTCTACAATATGCACACTGGTTTATGTGTACGGGATGCAGTTGTGTGCCAGCCTGTGGTGTACATTGACCCCTGAACTGCGTATTCCCACCTCTGGCTCCTCTAGCTATTTGCTCCAATAACACTATAGTCTTCAGATCTCCCTTCTTCTTTTCCACCTTCTCTTTCTCTGTATTAACCCTATTTTCATAGTACGGAGCCATATGTAACAATTCAGATTGTGATTTCACTTACCAAGCACTCTCAGAAGTCATAATCTGTGATTGGATTTCAGGCAATAATCCACACACAAATTTATCAATGAATAGCCTCTTTCCTGGCTCCATACTTAAATCTTGGCCTCTAAAATCCCCAAATACTTGCTCAAATCTGTTAGAATACTCTGTCGCACCTTCTGACTTCCCTTGCATGCAAGCCGTAAGCTTATCCCATATAATTCTTCTTTCAGGAATCAGAGTTTTTTATTTAGTCACTATTTTGTCTGGCAACATCAATATCATCTGTGGCGGTTTTTCACCGGCATTCCTTTACACATCTGCTCGTACTAAGGCATTCCCATGTATCACCCATCCCTGCCTGATCAATTACAGTTCTAATCTGATTCCATAAATCAGAAGGAAGGATCATGGGAAACAACAAATCTATATCACCCAGCGTGAAAACAGACAATTGCAAGACAGATTCAATTTCTTTATTAAATCTTGTTGGATTTTTCTAATATCTGGAATTGATTGCCTAATGGTATTCACTTCCTTTCTAGAAAACGCGACATGGACAAACTGTGAGACATAATGTGCTTCAATAGTAGTGGCAGGTGCAGCCTTGGCTGGAATCTCTACTTTCGGAACAAAAGTCGGAGGAACCACCCTCATCGGCAAAGTAGGCAAATCTGAGCGTCTATTAAGCAACAAGGGCAAATCGATTGACAAAGTAGTCAAAGCAGTATCGGTGAAAATGCTCTTTTATAAATAAGCATAAAATCTGCAGGACAACATCATTTTCTGCTAAAAAATGAATCTTGTAAATACTCCACCATTATCTGTAACACTTTCCTTTGCGTTGCCACAGCATACTGACTAAACGTGTCATGCACTTCAATGGGAGAAATTGAAACATCCGAAATCCATCTTAGAGCCTCTTTTGTGCAAATGCGCATTTCTTCACTCATTGGTTTCAATGGAGGAGGAAATAGCTTTTCACATATGAAGCTTGCCGTTCATTACCATCCATCTCATCTTTGTGTAACCGATCTAGCTCCCTTTTAAACTCAAATACCTTCTCTACATGCTCATATACTTTCTCCGCAGTGTCCCTTCAGCGGGCAAGGACATTCAAATTCCTCAACCCCTGTGGGACATTCATGTCCGTCAAATCACTCCATATATCAACTAAATACGTTCCCATCAGTTCTATCAAAATATTTGGTTCCTGAATACCCCCTTGGTCAGAAATCCCAACTAAAACAGCCAATTCATCACCCTCTTCTATGTACTTTTTAGCCCACGTATACAATTCTCTCTTTCTATCTTTAGATACTGTGTCACAAGTCACTGTTCTTGGATCAGCGCCCGCCCCTTCACCCACTACAGGTGGAGCAGAACCACCTGGCAAAGAGAGTTCATACAAATCTTGTACAATAGGTAGCGGAGGCAATACTGCTGGTGGTGCAGTCGGAATTATGGGGACGGCAACTGTTGGCATGGGTGGAGGGGCAAGAGGGGAAACAACAACGGGAGGAAGAGGAACAACAATGGGAAGAGGAGGAAGAACAACGGGAGGAGGTACATAAGGAGGTGGTGCAGTTGAAACAGTCCTACTTTTCATTCAATCATTTATTAATTCATTCATCTGAAGTATGAAAATTCTGAGAGGGAAATATCTTTTGCATATCTAGTTGAAAAGCCCTGTCCATACCTCTAATGGATTCTGACTGATTCTGCTGATCATGCAATAATGCTTTCTCAGCAATCGTCATGTGTCTACGCACATTCTTTTCTCTACTTTGAGTTCCTGCATAGATTCCTTCCTCCAATCTCTAACTGCATCAAATGCTGCAGGCCTAGCCTTTTTTCTCAACAGTAGAGATTCTAAGTGCTCTAGGCCGGGAATTTCAAAACTACCATAAACTGGCCACTGAAGTTCGGAAACATGTCTAGTCTGTCTGTGCCAAATTCCATTAAATACGATAGCTCCCAGGCCATACTTACAACACATTAAATAAGCCGGCGACCTTTTGGGTGGCGCCGGTTGGCGTTGTTTTAAAGATTGTCTTTCCCTGCTTAATAATACCCTGAAACAGGATGACAATTTCCCGGCATAGTTAAATCGTGATCTTGCCTGGCTATGTTTGTTTCTGCAGAGACAACATTTGCAACAAAGATCAGGATTTTTTAGAAATAGGGGTACGACTCACCTGATTTCAATCAAAGGGTCTGATCGGATATCAAATCATTGTGGCTGACGTTTTCGAAAAACAGGCCTCGATACGGGGACCGTCGTTGTGATGCCCACTAAATGCTGCTCACCGTCCAGGGATCGGGCGTGCAGTACTGAGGAGGAATCACGTCTCACTTTGCAGGGTGCCGGTCACTCTCCGATCTCAGTCTAGATCGTCTACTCATAGCGCCATGCATGCTATTTGATCTCTGCTGAAGGATAGGGCATTGTGCTCGCCAATGACCCTTCTGTCTACAATATGCACACTGGTTTATGTGTACGGGATGCAGTTGTGTGCCAGCCTGTGGTGTACATTGACCCCTGAACTGCGTATTCCCACCTCTGGCTCCTCTAGCTATTTGCTCCAATAACACTATAGTCTTCAGATCTCCCTTCTTCTTTTCCACCTTCTCTTTCTCTGTATTAACCCTATTTTCATAGTACGGAGCCATATGTAACAATTCAGATTGTGATTTCACTTACCAAGCACTCTCAGAAGTCATAATCTGTGATTGGATTTCAGGCAATAATCCACACACAAATTTATCAATGAATAGCCTCTTTCCTGGCTCCATACTTAAATCTTGGCCTCTAAAATCCCCAAATACTTGCTCAAATCTGTTAGAATACTCTGTCGCACCTTCTGACTTCCCTTGCATGCAAGCCGTAAGCTTATCCCATATAATTCTTCTTTCAGGAATCAGAGTTTTTTATTTAGTCACTATTTTGTCTGGCAACATCAATATCATCTGTGGCGGTTTTTCACCGGCATTCCTTTACACATCTGCTCGTACTAAGGCATTCCCATGTATCACCCATCCCTGCCTGATCAATTACAGTTCTAATCTGATTCCATAAATCAGAAGGAAGGATCATGGGAAACAACAAATCTATATCACCCAGCGTGAAAACAGACAATTGCAAGACAGATTCAATTTCTTTATTAAATCTTGTTGGATTTTTCTAATATCTGGAATTGATTGCCTAATGGTATTCACTTCCTTTCTAGAAAACGCGACATGGACAAACTGTGAGACATAATGTGCTTCAATAGTAGTGGCAGGTGCAGCCTTGGCTGGAATCTCTACTTTCGGAACAAAAGTCGGAGGAACCACCCTCATCGGCAAAGTAGGCAAATCTGAGCGTCTATTAAGCAACAAGGGCAAATCGATTGACAAAGTAGTCAAAGCAGTATCGGTGAAAATGCTCTTTTATAAATAAGCATAAAATCTGCAGGACAACATCATTTTCTGCTAAAAAATGAATCTTGTAAATACTCCACCATTATCTGTAACACTTTCCTTTGCGTTGCCACAGCATACTGACTAAACGTGTCATGCACTTCAATGGGAGAAATTGAAACATCCGAAATCCATCTTAGAGCCTCTTTTGTGCAAATGCGCATTTCTTCACTCATTGGTTTCAATGGAGGAGGAAATAGCTTTTCACATATGAAGCTTGCCGTTCATTACCATCCATCTCATCTTTGTGTAACCGATCTAGCTCCCTTTTAAACTCAAATACCTTCTCTACATGCTCATATACTTTCTCCGCAGTGTCCCTTCAGCGGGCAAGGACATTCAAATTCCTCAACCCCTGTGGGACATTCATGTCCGTCAAATCACTCCATATATCAACTAAATACGTTCCCATCAGTTCTATCAAAATATTTGGTTCCTGAATACCCCCTTGGTCAGAAATCCCAACTAAAACAGCCAATTCATCACCCTCTTCTATGTACTTTTTAGCCCACGTATACAATTCTCTCTTTCTATCTTTAGATACTGTGTCACAAGTCACTGTTCTTGGATCAGCGCCCGCCCCTTCACCCACTACAGGTGGAGCAGAACCACCTGGCAAAGAGAGTTCATACAAATCTTGTACAATAGGTAGCGGAGGCAATACTGCTGGTGGTGCAGTCGGAATTATGGGGACGGCAACTGTTGGCATGGGTGGAGGGGCAAGAGGGGAAACAACAACGGGAGGAAGAGGAACAACAATGGGAAGAGGAGGAAGAACAACGGGAGGAGGTACATAAGGAGGTGGTGCAGTTGAAACAGTCCTACTTTTCATTCAATCATTTATTAATTCATTCATCTGAAGTATGAAAATTCTGAGAGGGAAATATCTTTTGCATATCTAGTTGAAAAGCCCTGTCCATACCTCTAATGGATTCTGACTGATTCTGCTGATCATGCAATAATGCTTTCTGAGCAATCGTCATGTGTCTACGCACATTCTTTTCTCTACTTTGAGTTCCTGCATAGATTCCTTCCTCCAATCTCTAACTGCATCAAATGCTGCAGGCCTAGCCTTTTTTCTCAACAGTAGAGATTCTAAGTGCTCTAGGCCGGGAATTTCAAAACTACCATAAACTGGCCACTGAAGTTCGGAAACATGTCTAGTCTGTCTGTGCCAAATTCCATTAAATACGATAGCTCCCAGGCCATACTTACAACACATTAAATAAGCCGGCGACCTTTTGGGTGGCGCCGGTTGGCGTTGTTTTAAAGATTGTCTTTCCCTGCTTAATAATACCCTGAAACAGGATGACAATTTCCCGGCATAGTTAAATCGTGATCTTGCCTGGCTATGTTTGTTTCTGCAGAGACAACATTTGCAACAAAGATCAGGATTTTTTAGAAATAGGGGTACGACTCACCTGATTTCAATCAAAGGGTCTTATCGGATATCAAATCATTGTGGCTGACGTTTTCGAAAAACAGGCCTCGATACGGGGACCGTCGTTGTGATGCCCACTAAATGCTGCTCACCGTCCAGGGATCGGGCGTGCAGTACTGAGGAGGAATCACGTCTCACTTTGCAGGGTGCCGGTCACTCTCCGATCTCAGTCCGGTAGACTCATCTTCGTCTATCAATGTGCCATCGATCTTGAGGGTCCCTATTCGGGCGCCATCTGAAAGATTAAAGAATATCGAGGCGTAATACCACATAATAGAAATACGCCAGTCATGAGGTCAAAGTATAATGTAAATTTATTAACAGGCAGCTGTCTGGCTCTCAACACCCCACAATGTGTGCAAGCAGACACTGTGAGATGAGAGAGTGCTAGACATTTCAAAAAAGTATTTATACAAGTTTCCCACAATCCCGGACACATCGTTCAGCCCCTCTTTGTGAAATACATTCACCTAGGGTTCATGGCCTATCCACATAACTAAGTCCTGATTAAACATCTTTGAATAGTTTGCTGTTTTTCTATAAACATTTCACATGTTTTCCAAATATAAGACACAGAGGTAACATTCCTTATTTTACTCGCTTATATTTGTCTATCATTTGTTCTTGAGTTTAAAGTCAGCTTAGTTTCCCGGAGCGAAAGCAAAGACTTCTGCAAGAAGAGCACGTTCAGCTATTCATCATTCTACTTTGCTGTTTGAACGGAGAAGGCACTATTGGAACAGATGGTATCTAAATTACTGACTAGTATGGCTTTTGTTTGACTCCACGGTTTCTCAGTGTAGGACAAACAATCCACTTTAGCAGCTTCAACATTCTTATCTACGTTGAAATCATGGAAACAGTACAAAGTTCACTTTGCTCTGCTGGAGCCAAAAACACAATTCTAAACATGGGACAGAAAGCAAGAGGTGATCAAAATGGCGGATAGCTCAAAATGGCGGCCTAGTCAGCCTGTTTTAGGTTCATTCAATGCAATTTATAGTGCAATGCGAATGTGCTTACACCAATTGTTTACTATCAGCCAGTATTCATGCATAATATACTTTTACAACAGCAGTTGGACTCAATCCTTTGAGAAAGGCTGAAATTATACAAATGTGTTTGATCATCAAATATGGTGCTGTCTCTGTGCTGCAATTCGGGGTTGGGAGCAATGCAATAGATTTTTTGAATAGGCATTACACAGTCAGCATACACTTATTTCCTATGGCAGAACAAAGTAACAGACCAATTAAATCAATCTGTAGCTCTGACGAAGGTATTGTCATTCTTCTTTTCTGTAGCGGAGCCAGTGTGTTGGTTAGCTCAGCTGAAATTGTGTAGACACCAAACAGTAATTGAAATAGAGATGTAAGCTTTGACTCAAGTGTGGCCAATAAGCACCCTCACATAGCATCTCTAGAGTCTTTTGCAATCCCAAATGACCTACTGTTGCAGCATCATGGGCATGATTTAACATTATGCAACTGAAGGAGGTAGGTACTACTCACCTTTTATACTGTGACAGGGACGCCCCACTTAGTCTAAGGTGGGAGTCTACCATGGAGATTCCCAATGCCACGCCTGCCCCAAAGGCAAGGTATTGGATTGAGGAGAGTTCCAGTCCCGGTCACTTATTATTGTGCCTGCATGCATAAAATGAGTACGACCTTATCTTTCCCCATGCCTGTCCTGCATGATTCTAGCTAGTCTGTTTCTGTTTCCCATAGGAAAATACAATTCTCAGATGAACGCCGGCAGTGAAAGTGTGGGCAAGCAGCCCAACTGGGAAAGAAACAACTTTAGAATTCCAGACTGCAGAATGACCTGTACACTGATCAAGCAGTCCCAGTGCACCACGTGACGCAGTCTCCAATGACACTTTCACCCAACACCAGACTTTGGGGCACTCTGTACATCGTTTCAACACAGTCACTACAAGGGCAATGCACTTACCTGCTTCAAGGCTGCAGAGCAGTCCTGTTGTAAATCCAGCATCCCAGACACACCAGAAAGCCATCGCACAAACTGGGGCATTGAGACTGATTCTTACTGCAGCAGGCCACCATTGCATATGGCTGGCAGCAGACCTGTTTATAAGAAAGGGGTGGAGCTTATGACCCCTTTAATTGTTTTGCACAATTCTAACACCTCCCCATGGAAAAGGACAGTCAGCTGTTGGCTGAGGGGCCCAGCAGAGTAATGTCATACATGATCTTAAAAACAACTGTGATACCCTCAGGTCTGGGTGTTACACAAATGCAATAAATAAATAAAAAATAAATAAACCAACTCCTGGGGTAGGGTCCTCACTGTTCCACCTAGCACCTCTCTTTCTCTCTGGTAGAAGCCTTGTAACTGAAGCTGTCTGTCTGGGGGCCCTAGTTGGTTTGGGAAAACAAGGGCTATCGCCTGCAATGTTTTGTTTCCAGGGGGCTTACACTCATAAATTGGGATAATACATATTGAACAAGAAGACATTTAATAGCTACTCCTCCCTCAAATGTCCAGACCTAGCATAGCCTCTGCAATTAGTGCAAATATAGCGTAAATATTCCACAACGTCTAACTTGTCGTTTTCTAATGAAAGAAAGTTTGTTCATTACATTTCATTATACAAAATGAATATAATGTGTAGTATTAATAACCAAAATCACATACATATAACAAACAAGTAAAAGCATTTTTCCCTCATTTGTCTCATATAACACAAAACAGAAAAGACCAGTCTGATTCTGATATAGTCCTGCAATGAGGGGTTAGTATTAAGTGTGCTTCATATGCAATAGGTATACTTTAATAAAACGTGCATAGGCTTTGTTTGGGTATACGCGGCAGCCACAATTATTCGTAACTAGTTTGAATTGATTTTACACCATTCTCCCAAATCTAGATAGCATCATTTGTTCTTTGGCAGTGGTTGCTCAGAGTATTACCCAATGGGTACACAAGAGTAAACATATTAGCCGCTTTTCTATTTTAGCACAGGATATTTCTTATAGTGTTGCATCGACACACAGTGTTTCTGCACATATGGTAGTGATTCGCACATCAAAGCGATCATCTCATTAGGTATTCTAGTGGGCCTTCATCAGGATGAACAATAACTTGATTTCAGAACCTTAGTCATTCTAACTCTTTTTGTTTGATTTCGCAGTTCCTCAGACACTGGGGGCATCATTTCTTGAGATGGATAACAATTTCATGCGACCACTGGAGAATTCCCAGATTGGTGCCTTCCCCATTCAATGAGATAAAGCCTTCATACTGTTCTTTGCAGTGAAAAATAACTTACTCTCCTTGATCACTTTGCGGCTGCAAGCCAAACAAACATCAGAAGCATCCATGGCTTTCCTAGATTGGTTGATCTAGGAAAGAGGTTGATGCTTCTTCTGTTTGTTCAGCTTGCAGCCGCACAATCATCAAGGAGATGAAGTGACTTTTCAAAGCGAAGAGCTCTATTAAGGCTTTATCTCATTAAATGAGGACACCAATCTGGGAAAACTCCAGTGCATGGGCAACCAACATTTTTTGCAACTGGTTGGAATTGATGTTACACCATTCTCCCAAATCTAGATAGCATCATTTGTTCTTTGGCAGTGGTTGTTCACTGTATTACCCAATGGCTAGACAAGAGTAAACATATTAGCTGCTTTTCTATTTGACCAAAGGATGTTTCTTATAGCGCTGCATCGACACGGGGTGTTTCAGCCCTTATGGTAGTGATTCGCACATTCAAGCGAGCATCTCATCAGGTATTCTAGTGGGTCTTCATCATCGGGAAAACATGGAGACTGCCCATAGGAATCCATTGCTAATGAGATTGTGTAAATACTTGTCCATGGACTCTTTGAATCTTGGACTTGTAGTTTGACTTTGAATTGCTTTGTGAAACATCGAATTGATTGTTTTATTGGATTGTTGAATCATACCTTTGTTCTCTTCACCTTTGCCCGTCTGATTTTGTGTTTTTTGTTATTTATGTATGTATTGTTTGTAGTTTTGTTTTCCTTGTAGCGCTCTGTGGGCAAATAGCGTGTTATAAGAATTCAAAATAAATAAATAAATATTCATGCCAGCAGGCCGTTACTGTCGCCAGACAGCTGTCGCACGATTGCAAGAGCTCTCATAGGGGCAAAGCTGGACTATTGTAACGCACTATTTGCAGGCACCTCAACTTGAAATCTTAACAAACTTCAGATAACACAAAATGATGCCCTCAGAGCTACGCTAAACATTCCAAGACATGACCACATCTCAGCGGCCAGGAAAAAAGCCCACTGGCTACCCATTAGGCAGCACATCATAGTCAAAACACTAGCTATTAGACATAAATGCATAACTAACATTGCACCAAGATACCTCTCGCAAATAATACTAAAGGTGCAATCCTCCAGACCCACCCGATTGCACCAATCCAACTGCTTGACCATCCTACTCTACAGACTGAAATGAGTTGGGGGCGCAAATTTCCCCACCATTGCTACTGGACACTGGTACGCTCTCCTGCACAAACTGAGAGTGGAACCCTCACAGGGGGTTTTACGCAAGCAGCTCAAAACCTTCCTGTTCTCTAGTGACACCCTTGCAGGGGGTAACAGCCATACCCCATAGACACTTGCGCCCGCCTTTACTATCTAACTGTCCCCTTTTGTTGTAGTATGACCTTGCTCCTATCTCTATACCTGTATCTCTGTTCTGTACCTGTATCTCTGTACTTGTATCCCTCCCTTGTAGAAAGTAAGATAGGCGTGTAGAGGTAGGAAGTAGAGAGAGGAATATCAGAGGCATAGAGGAGACATGGGTGCAGTAGGAGGAATACGAATAAGTGGAAGAGATGCAGCGTGACTTAAAGATAGGGGGAGGAATCTTACAGAGTAGAAGGATAGGACCAAGTGGGGCCTGGGTGTCTGGAAGGTACACAAACACTTACGCTACATCACATTGGTTAATTTAGAACAGAGACCCTCTAGATTGTTCGCAGAGGGAGTTTTAGATAAACAAGGCATTTGACTTTAGGCCATCACATCAAGTCAGCAGGCTCTTTAGATTGTAAAGATTATTAATCACTAGTGACAGTTCTGGGGTTGAAGGGCACCCACGTTAGGGAGGGAATGGCTCACACTAGGATAGAGAAAGAGAGAGGGATGACCCTTACAAAGCCCCTTTACTATTCTCGCAATAAAAGCTATAGAACTGTCTTCTAGATTTGGTGTGCTCTTGTGGCCATTTGTGGCAATACCCAGTTTGTTGTTTCCCAACGAGAGTCCATCATTAATTTGAAACATATTTTGAAACTTCATCAACACACACATCCTCCTTTCACTGATAGTCTTGTTCAGTAGGGGAAAAGTTCACCAGGTCTTGTAAGTATTGATTACATTTTCCAATATTAGGATTTTATTTTGAGCAACGATTAAGCCTGTGTCTGGAGCATACCTGTTCCTTTGAGCCACTGAGTGTTCACTGCCAGCACAACACTATGATCTAGTCACTGTTGTTCCTCAGATCTCTCCCAGGATATGTTCCAAATTAATGAAACCCCCTCTAGAGATCCTGCTTTGGCTAGCTGATCAACCAAATCACTTCTTGTTTTATAAGGACCATCTACTTTAGAATGACCCTGGATTTTCTTTCAAAATATTTTCATGATATTAGATAGCACCAAATAATCAATGGTGTGGACCAGTGTACCATATTGCAAGGGATTGCTCTTTGCACAATACATATCCTTTGTTTCCCACGTCAGAGATAATGATAATAGGTAATCATTACAAGTTCCTGGAAATGATTTTTTAGGACATTAGGACAGCCTGTTTACTTTCCATCCGCTCTGTCACCTGACTAATACAGAGACTAAATCCCTTAACCAGTGGAAGATTCTGGAGTATCATCCATCCAAGCAATTTCCAATGGCAGCCACATATGCTTTATCCCCATTTTCAGTAATATGGTAAGAACATCCAACCACATAAACTGTGGAAATACCCTGATTGGTGTTTTCTTCATCTAGTTTCTGTAGGTAGGCTATCTATGCTCCCATACTACAAATAGTTAGCAAATCTTATTTTAAACAATGATCTTCATCACAATCATGTAGATCTGCCAATCCTTGGGCCATCAGATTATTTTTGTCCTTACAGGATCTTTGCTGGGTAACTGTGCATAGGATGAATCCAAAAATGTATTCCTGAATTAGATGCATTCCAAATTCATATCCGATAACTCTGCAGATTCTGCAGCAGGTTGTGTGAAGGTCTGAATCTTCTGGACTCTCTTGTGCAGGAAAAGCATGTACATGACCTCCCTAATCAGGTTCCCACAATCCACATATTGTCACCTGATATTGTGGTACTCCCACGAGGGAAGGAGGGTTAGGTTAATTCCAAGTCATTGGGTAGACGGATATAGGAAACATGGGGAAAGGGATAGGCATCAGTTAGTGGATAGGTACAGGAAATATTGGAACAGTTGTGGCTCCTTGACTAATGCTCTGGGGCACAGTGGGTTGCCTTGCTCACAAGGTATCTCATGACCACGCGGGGGCACACTGCTTCTACACACATGCATCACACATTGTTCATTAGTGAGTTTATTTTGATTTGGTTACTAGGATATCATTATTAATCAGCAACTCATATCACCAAAATGTCTATCATGTTGTTCAGATTCACAACATCACATTGGTACGTTTAGCAAACTTTCACTATTATCTCTGTTCATTTGTTACCAGATTATTATCGTACTGTTTTTAGTTTCACAGCATTTCTCAAGTGTAGCAATCAGGGATTCATTAGTTTAGTAAAGCATGTTTATTTCACAATGATACCAAGGTTAGGCAGTGATATACACAATTCAAGGCTGAACATATTGTAGAGGGGATTTATCTGTTTGTGCAGGTGGTGCTGAGCTGGTGATTTGTGAATGCCCCTAAGGTGTTGCTGTACAGTCCTGAAAGTAAGCTTTTGAATCAATGACTGTACTCAGATGACCCTCAGAACTCTTGCCACATATCAGGCCAGGACCTATCTGAGGAGCAATGCAGCCAGGGTCAAGTGACCTAGCTGCTGTTAGTAGCTGAGACAAACCACAATTAAGTGGGTTCTGAAGCTCTCTTTGCTGAAATCTCTGGCATGAGCATTGGACCAGTAAATGGCTTATTGTCTCAAAAACTTTGCCCAGGACAATGCTCTTGTGACAGCATGGTGCACACTGCTTCATGCGTAATGTAGTTATGACCGTCTCTTTAGCCTAACACAATTGCTCTGTTTCTCAAGTAGACTGCGTGGTCTCATTTAGATACAAAGATAATTTCACACCTGCTTTCTGTAATTATGTCATAACATGATGGGTCTCATGAGATGCACTTCCAACATTTTACTTTTTATTAGTACATTATCAACATAAGCTAAGTTACCTCTTTTGCTTAGGACAGGCAGAGCCTTGGGGAGGATGATATTACATTAATTCCAACTGTTGATGTACCAAATGGTAGTACAAGCCACTTATATTTCTGCCTCTGAAGGTAAAGTCCATTTTACATTGATAAGTGTGAATCACGGACACCGTCCAATATTCATTTGTACAATTTAGAGGGTGGGTCTGTGCAAGCCCCTGATCGATGTGGAAGAAGCCACCTTGACATGAGGACCCTATTGTTCAATTTTCTAGAGCCCATTTGTTTTTAATATTGCTAGTACCTGATTAGGTATTGTGAATTTGGAAGAATATTCCCACAGGACTCCAAGTTTTTGATTATCTCCAAGACCTATTCCATGGACATGGAGGCAGCCAGAGTTGTCCAACAAATACTGGAGCCATATATATGTCTGTGAGTGTTATTGCTTAATGCACTGGTGTATGTCTACAGTTATTGAAATCAACAGAGAAGGTATTCAGGAAAGCAAAAAACAAATGTCTCAGTTTTTGTCTCTGTTCATTTATCTTGGCATCAGCCAGACCCATGTGTTCTTCGATCATCTGAAGAAAGTCCAAAGAAACCTCCGGTGTAACAATCTTGGATGTATTAACGAGATGGGCGGAAAGGGCTCTGTAAATGGTTTCTACCTGGATGCAAGACTCCTTGGTATTGGGATATTTACTTGTCACTCAAAATATCATTTAATCTTTCAAAGTGTCACAGGTAACATCCCCCATCACTCAGGGGCAAAGGGAGTTCACTAGTATATTCCAAGTGTATATGTATTCAGGTCTGATATCATCATAACAGTTGTAACAATCTTCTGTTATTGGGCTGTTAATTGGATTGGTTAGATCCTTCCTAAAATATTGTGAGTCACTTACCATTCTAATAGAAATGTCTTTACACAAAAACGTACAATGGGGATCATTATTGTCAACCAATATTCTCATGAGGTCACCATGAATTTCCACAAGTGGTGCTGGATGTAGCAATAGTCCTTGGTGATGACGATTATTCAAGTAAAAGGTTCATTAGGCAAGATGCGTCCTTTCTAATTTGTAAAGGTTATATGAATTGTCTATTATTTCCAGCAACAGTTTTACATGGACTTCAACAGTATAAGGTAGCGATTGGGCTGGCCAAAATGCTTTCTTAAGATTGCTGGAACGCATTGAGTCACTTCCTGTTGTGTAACAGACCTTTTATTAGTGTATTCCAACTTTATTGCGATCCAGTAGAGTATACTGTATCATTTCTCAAAATCAGAAATAACATCCTTCATGACCCAATAATTAGGTGTGGGTTTCCAAATTGAATTTGTCTGCTGGTTGGTTTGCACTGTCATACTTGCATTTCTTCACTTAGGATCCAGAGTGGATTTCCAAATTGAATTTGTCTGCTGTTTTGCACTTCCATACTTGCATTTCTTCCCTTAGGGCCAGAGTGTAAGTTTTCAAAAAGATTTTTACTGCTGTTTTGAACGCCCATACTTGCATTTCTTCCCTTAGGGTCCAGGGCGTGGGCTTCCGAATTTAATTTTAATTCTGATTTGACATGCCATACTTGCATTTCTACCCTTTGGGTCCAGGGTGTGGATTTCCAAATTCAATGTTTATGCTAGTTTGCACTGCCATACTTGCATATCTTCACTTAGGGTCCATGGTATGGGTTTCCAACTATGATTTTGCTGCTGCTTTGAACTGCCATAATTGCATTTCTTCCCTTGGAGTCCAGGGTGTGAGCTTCCAAATTGAAAATTGCTGCTGGATTGAACTGCCACACTTGCATTTCTTCCCTTATAGTCCAAGGTGTGGGCTTCCACATTGAATTTTACTGCTAGTTTGCACTGCCATACTTGCATCTCTTCCCTTAGGGTCCATTGAGTGGGTTTCCAACATGTATTTGTCTGCTGGTTTGCACTGCCATACTTGCATTTCTTCACTTAGGATGCAGGGCGTGGGTTCCAAATAGATATTTTCTGTTGGCTTGCACTGCCATACTTGCAGATCTTCCCTTAAGCTCCAGGGTGTGGGTTTCCAAATTGAATTTTTGCTGCTGTTTTGCACTGCCATACTTGCATTCCTTCCCTTAGGGTCCAGGGTGTGAGTTTCCAAATTGAATTTTGCTGCTGTTTTGCACTGCCATACTTTTTACAGATTGGTTGGGCAATTGTGGCGCTGTAGGAATTGCAAAAGAGACTGATCTCAGAGAAACAATATTTTTATGTTTATCTGGCAAATAACATGATGGAGTATTAGAAGAAGATGTATGGGAGGATTCAGTGTCAGTATGCAACCCGCTAGGCAGGGAAGGAGTTTCAACGAAAAGATGGGCATTAGGTACAGAACCCTACACACCTGCTGGAACTGTTTAAGTACCTATCGTATCCCTTAGAAGAACCCTTCAGATGAATCGAGTTAGAGTCAATCCCCATGAG
Organism: Ambystoma mexicanum; assembly: GCF_040938575.1. Lineage (NCBI taxonomy): Eukaryota > Metazoa > Chordata > Amphibia > Caudata > Ambystomatidae > Ambystoma > Ambystoma mexicanum. The sequence goes on from NC_090922.1 coordinate 1,079,155,316, forward strand.
ACCTCTGACCAATAAATGATTAACAAACCATACACTGATGACATCATGGTCCTTGTCCCAAGGATCATGTGATCTAAAACATCCGTTATATTCTCGATTTGAAATCCAACCTCTCCCTCATTGTGAACAATGGCCACCCTGCCCTGCTCATGCTGCTGGACCACTCCGCGGCCTTTGATCTTGCGGATCACTCCCTCCTTGTCACTAGGCTGTGAGAGGTGGCAGGATGTTCCAGTGCAGCTGTTCGGTGGGTTGCATCCTTTCTGGGACCCTGCACTGCTAGGGTCATGGTGGGCAATGCGGGATCCACCCCGGAGGCTATCGCTTGTGGTGTACCACAGGGATCCTGTATCTTGCTGACTCTTTTTAGCATTTATATCCTGCCTTTCCTGTCACTTCTCGATGAACTGGATGTGCAGTATGCCAATTATGCTGACGACACCCAGGTTGTCCTAAAGCGCTCGGGTATCCACACACAGGACACATCAAATATCAATATGGTCTATGCCACCATCCAGGCCTGGATGGCAACCAATGCGTTGGTTTTGAACCAAGACAAGACTGAGCTCCTGATTGTTGCCACAGGGCCTCGGCTGAAAAAACTACCTGCAGCTTTCCAAAGTTTTAACATAGCTGGCTCCATCATCCCAGTGGCAAAAAGTGTTAATACCCTAGGGGTTATACACGACATACCTTGTGGCTATATTAATAAACTACTCAGCCACAACTGTCCATTCTTGACTCGTAGGGAATATGTCCCTTCTTGCATCAGCATTGGTCAATTTACGCCTGGATTACTGTAATAGCACTCCAGGTGATTCAGAATGGGGCAGTCCAAGCTGTGAAGTGTCTAGCCAGACGAGTTCACTTCACTCATGCCATGAGAGAGCTTCATTGGCTCCCTGTGAAATATCATGTTACTGACAAGGCTCTAATGCTGAGTCACAAATGCCTGAGTCTTCAGGCCCCTTCTTATCTTTGTGAACGCACCTGGGCCTACCAACCCAACCGCTTGCTTCAATCAGCTGATCAGGGTAGTCTCCAACAACCAAAATACAAACTGAAATGTTTGGCGGTAGCTCATTCAATGTCCAGGCCCCCTTGGCGTGGAATGCACTCCCTCCCAAAAGACAGTTTCTCTGTCGGATTTAAAGAAAAAAGTTAAGACTTACCTTTTCAATATTGCATAAACATAACTTCTCCTCCTTGCTTTTCTTTCTGATTCAGCTTTCTGTGTGTGTTTTGTTTGTGCCCTAAGACCTACGGGTGTGTGGCACATAATAAAAATTAAAATAATTAAATAAATAAACCATACTCCCATCAACACCCTTAAACCTGCCACCATCCTAGCCCGCAATAATCGCAACCTCACTAACAACCGCATCATCACCCTCCTCAGGCAACCCCTGCCTTACTCAAACAACACCACCCTTCTGGTGCAACACTACAACAACCTGCTCACCAACACCCTTCACCTCCTGGCCCCCTTACAAACAGAAAACAAAAGAAGGCCCAACACCTCAAACCCTGCTTCACACCAGATCTCAAAGCCATGAAAACCAAGAAAGGATCAGCAGAAACCACCTGGCGCAAGAATCCTAGCCCAACTAACAAATCTCTCTTTGCAAACATCTTCCACCTCTACAGACAATCCATTCACAAGGCCAAAGCATCCTCATACAATGAAAGAGTTGCCAAATCATCCTCCAGTTCACGCAAACTCTTCATCAACCTCTGGCAGCTGGAAAACCCCTCTATCCCTCCTACCACCATCCATAAAGACGTGCAATGTCGTCTATGACACCCTCACCAACCACATCACCCTCCTACAGCAAAAGATTACAGTCAAGAAGGTTAACACCACGACCCGCCTTCCTCACCACCTACAGAACCCCGGCAGTTCCCTCCCTTTGAATTCCAACCCATCAATGACCACACCCTCGGAAAGATCATCAAAGGCCTCAAACCTACCCAATGCAAAGGGGATTCCTGGCCAGCCTCCATCGAAAAGGACTGTGCAGAGCCCCTCCTCCCCTTTATCTCCACCATCATCAACCTCTCCTTCACCTCCTGCACTGTCCCTGTGACACTCAGGAAATCTTGGGTATCCTCCTCCTCAAGAAATCCTCTCTTGACCCAACAATCCCCACAAACTACAGCCCCATCACCACTGTTCATTTATTGCTAAAGATCATCGACAGGGTCACCTACCTACAAATCCAGGACTTCCTGGAATCTCACCACATACTGGGCTCCCGACAGTCTGGATTCCGACCCAAACACGGAACAGAAACAGCATTACTAGACCTCAGAAATCAACTTGATGATGCCAACAATCAAGGCAACATCTCCCTACTCATGGTCTTGGTCCTCTCTGCTGCATTTGACCTTGTCAATCACAACAAACTATGTGACCAGCTCACGTCCGCAGCACACTTCTGGCCTATTGCATCTAAATGGGTCACATCATTCCTTGCTGTCAGATCCTCCAGAGTGTTTACCAGAGAAGCCTTGGCAGGACCCACCGCCAAAACATGTGGCATACCACATGGCTCATGAGTCTTCCCAACATATATACCAAGCCCCTATTCGACCACCTCGACTCGAAGGAGTCTCATGCACTAACTATGTGGATGACACCCAGCTCCTCATCCTCCTCTCAGGCAACTACACACAGGATGCACTCAAGATCAACCTCCTTTATGAAACAATCCAAAGCTGGATGGCCACACACTGCAAACCTTCCCCAGACCTAAAGATCCTTCAGTATCGATTGGCAATTATTCCCTGTTGCCTCCACTGTCAAAACCCTTGGCATCTATCTTGATTCGAACCTCAAGATGACACGCCAAACCAACCACATTGCCTCTACCTCAAGCTATGCCACCAAGCTCATCACCAGCAGTAGACACTTCCTGTCACCAAACAAAACGGCTCGAAGTTGCTCGAGCACTCATCTGCTCAAAACTTGACTACTGCAACTCACTATTTTGTGGCACATCCTCCAAAAATCTGTGCAAACTTCAATCGGTCCAAAATAACACTCTAGATCTACACTTGGCATTGGAAAGAGGGGCCACATATCTGAAGCGAGGAGATCTGTTCACTGGCTTCTGGTCAAGAATAGGATCAACTTCAAGATCTTATCCATCATGCACCGCTGTCTCTCCAACAACGCCCCTTCTTACCTGGGAACAAAAATCACCAGACACACAACAACAAGACCACAACGCAGCGCCTACAAATACTGCCTCATCGCTTCAAGATTCAATCACAATAGAGGGGGGGTCTAGGTTACCAGTCCATGCCCTGCACTCTGTAACAAGCTCCCTGTCCATCTGCGTAAAAAAACATCCTATGACAATTTCAGAAAGAAGCTCAAAACCTACCTCTTCAACTAAGACTGTCCACCCTCCCCCTGTGCCTTTTCTCCTCCTCTTCCTCTGCTATCATGTCTGATTGTAACCAGAGCCTAGATGCCTTTGGGCTTGGTGCGATTTTATAAATATCAAATGTGTTGAATATACCATAAATGAAATTGTGAAAAAGCAACAAATTAATTATTTTCAGCTAATGTGCATACCTATAATGGATTGCCAATTTTCTCTGAACTAGAGGTAACCTTCCAGGGATGGCTATAGGCTATAGGTTGTGGCATGCACACTCCGGGCAGTGCCAGATATCGGCAAGCATGCCCTCATCTCTAATGCAAGAAATTCCACCCACTGGCTACCTGTCAAGGACAGAATCAAGTTCAAGATTCTGTCCATAACCTAACGGTGCCTCACCAGCGGTGACCAGCTATACTTGGCTGAAAAAAATCAAAAAGCACCCCGCAAACAGAGCAGTTAGATCAGCATGAAAAAAGCATTGTCTTGTAACACCAATATACAACAGGAATAGAGCGGGTGGGGCTAGCTTCCTAGTCCGTTCCCCTACATTCTTGAACAACCCCCCTCCTCATTTGTGTGATAACCCCTCCTACCAAAGCTCAAAACGTATCTCTTCAGTCAACACTTGTACCTTTACTTGACATTTTTACCTTTCTCCTTCTGTAACTAGCGCCTAAACACCAACAGGCTTTGTGAGCTCCTATAAATGTACTAAATAAATAAATTAAATACATATTCAAGTAGAAAGGTGTCTGCATGCATTTCATGAACCTACCATAACATTGCTGTTGTGTGCTTAACATTCCCTAATCCTCCAATCACCAGGATGCCACACACTACCGCACTGAGGATCCCTAATGAGAGTGAAATTAGCATGTGGTTTCTAGCACTGGTTTCCAGCATTCCTAAGAGCTCTCTTCATAAAGCTGTTTATTAAACAGTGCTATCCTATAAGACAAAGACCATTTTCTAGAGCAGAAATGCATGCTTTTCAGTTAATTTGCCTACCCACAATGCATTGCTCAGTGGCTCTGAACTAGAAGTGAACTTCCAGAGCTGGGGTCTGGGTGGTGCTGTGACATGTTTGGCACAGTAGCTGAAAAGCCCTATTCTGCTTTTAGATTTGAGGTACAAGGTTTTTTAATGTATTTTTTTAATCCATCATAACATCGACATGTTTGCAAGCTGGGCCTGCAACTCAGTGGACTAATACATCTACTAAAGTGGTCTGTGTCTTACCTCATAGGCACAGGTTCAAATCATGGAGGGTTTATACATCCTTTCATCCTACTGAGGTTGATCAAATGAGTACCGATGAATTGCGTAACAATAAACATGTGTTTCCATTGCCAAGATGCCTCACTGCAGTGAACATGCAGTCGATAAATACAACAGTTATGTTAAGTTATATAAAAATTTAGAAAAACATCATAATCACAGGTCAACAAATTCAGAACACTTTTTATGTTATATGCATAGCAAAAACTATCTGGCGTCCTATATATTCTCGCCTTTTGATCACAACCTTACTTTTGCTGACAACGTACACTTTATGAAAACATTCTTTTTTCACACTTTTCTTTAAAAACACCAACCATCTTACAAACATTATAACTGTTTCTTATCACATATATTTTTTGCAAATCAAGAACAAATATTTAAATATTTGTGATTGTCTTTTAAACATTGCAATTGCTATATTTTATGTAAACACCTTGCCATGCATCGACGGCAGAGGCCCCAGAAGGCCACTGAACCTAGCACCTTAGCATTCCATAGTGGGATAAGCGGCATCTCCCAGAACCAACCTACTAAGGAAGGTGAAATGGGTGACTGGTCCTCAGGTTTCAAGCTGCCCTTCCACTGAACCTTAAACTCTTGTCTCCCATAACCCTGAGCAGATTATGGTAATATCTGAGATTCCAACTCGCCACTTTCTCTCATCTGCCCACTCACAGATGCTTGTTTTGTTTCTCAGGAGTTGCAATGTCTCTATTTGACCCAGAGACCACGAGAGAGAAGGGTGGCATTGGGAGAGAGAGAAATGGGACCTGCCTGCAAATGGCTAAGGGCAGGAGTGCAGGGAGTTTTGCCTTGACTTCCACCATCCTCTGACTAACCGGCTACCCTCTAAGATCTCTTTACACTACACAGAGAAAAAACCTACAAGCAGCCACCACGTGCTTAGCGGTTAGCACCTCAACACTAACCAAGCCACTACCTTCATGCCTGTCGCACTTTGACACATCAGGGGCTAACCATACCCAAATTACTGTAGTCTATCAGATCTTGGGCTCTTTCCTCTGGGCAGTATACTCCCAAGTAGCTCTGCCAAACCCATAGAAAGCCGATTGGCACTTGGGAACCAGGTACTTCCTATCTTCACCCATCAACACCACAGGTTTTGCATCTGCATTTCATACTGTACCTCTAAAGAACCCCACCCCCTTTTTTTACAGAGCCATGCACAACGCTGCCGCTAATAGTGGCTGAAGAGGGCTAAACAAGACCACCTACATGTCATATTGCATTACATTGCTGACTTCATAAATGCTAATGTATTTGATTCTGCTTCTCTTGTTCACTTCCTATATACATTTACTTATTTTTCCTAACTTAATTTTATACTAATCAGTCTCCTTCAAATAGCCCAAGCTATTTACTTATTTTCCAGAATTTAATTTACACTCTTGTATAGCCATCACACACAGCAGACCAAAGCTACTAAATCAGGCAAACTCCTCAGTGAATGTTAACCCAAATAGCTAAAGGAAAAGAGGTCCCACACTACCAGGTCATACAAAATGCAACATTATAATTGACAGCTAACGGATCCCGAATGCACACACACACACACACACACCCAACAGCCAGTATATACAACCTATGAAGTTTGACAAGCAACCCAACAAAACAAAGGAAAGACAACATAAGGAACAATGCACACAAATAGTACAAATAGTACCAGTATGTCATATAATATGTCTAAAAAACAGCCACGACTGAACCAAAATCAACAAAATCCTACCCAACAAAATAAAATTACTACAAAAGAAAAAAGGATGCAAAATCCATCCACCATCAATACCCACAGTCACAACACAGAAAAATAGAAATGTGCAACCCAGAAACACATTCAGATTAGTGTGACAAAATCACAACTTATAAAAAATAAATATGCTTTACGGCTTTACCCCAAGGAATCATACTAAACCTAATCAGCACATGCAGTTTCTGTGATAGACGTATGTAAATATTTTCAGTGAAAAAAACTTTAGTTAAGAGACAGTTACGCTGATTTGGTTTATCATAATAAAACGCTTGCAGTTCAACGTGTATGGGATTGATGAGCATCTCAACTCTGCGCCTATGCATTCATGTTCTTCCTAATGTGAGTTTATAATTCATTTTGAATCCCTTCTGTAATATCATGTATGTGATCATGGGCTTTGCAACGTGACGGAGGAGGAGGACTCCGAGTTAAGATGCTCACCACTTGCCATGCACACTGAATTTCAAGAGTTGTGTTGTGATAAATGTGATTATCTTATCTCTCACTTAACTAAAGTTTTTTCACCGAATTTCAAGGTTTTTGTTATATTGGGACCCATGACCACTGGAAATGTTGCAAAATCATTTTAAAAGAGGCAACGACATACATTGGCCCCGGCATACAGGCTGAGCCCGATAACGCCTCCCCAGTACCAAACCAAATCTTACTAGCCATAGACTAAGACCATGGCTATAAACCTCGCTGTTCACTGCCCTTCGGCCTTTGCCAGTGGGCACAGCCGTCTGCCATGCTCACTGTACATGTTGCACCAATCATTCTAAAATACCCATATCTCCCTGCCTAGCAGATGTAACTATCGTCATGTCCCAGTCGTCCGTAGGCTTTTCAGTATACCCCTTTTTCCCCCTCTTTTTATTTCGGCAAAAAATATGTGCGCTAACTCCTTTATTGCTATGCACTATTCCCGGGTACATCATTCCCAGTAATCAACCCTGCGGTAATGATCCTCACTGGCATTAACCATGTGTTCCTTTCCTCTTTTCCTGGTCACACCAAGCCTCCCCTTGTGGGTCCCGTCCCTGGCCCTTCCCCATTACCGCCATTTTCTCTTTGGTTTTTATGATGCATTTTCTTTTCTGTGTGTTTCTTGCAAAGTACACTCCAAACTCCCCCACTGCACATGTGGTCCTTTCCCCCATTCTCACCTGTACCTTGATATGAATTACACCCCTTTTCCGTCTCCAAGTATAATTGGTAGCACTTTTCATTTTTGGCTTACCTCTGTATTACCGTAAGAATTGCTTGCAACAAGCAGAAATATCACAAACTATCATATCCCATGTGCACATTCTACACTCTTTCACAACACAACATGCCCAAGTCAATGGGTTTGTGGGTTTGTGGCTTCGTGTATGTCCCCTATACAATTCCATATCGTTTCACCAATCTGCACCACATTTTTCACAGTCACCTATTAGGGCGCTCCGGACATTACTGGCTACATGACATTTGGACACCCCACCCCTTTCCATGGATTTCAGCAAATCTCCAAATGTGTTTGTGGCTTGGCAAAGTGTTGTACCTTATACAATTCAACACTGTTTCACCAATCTCCACCAAATTTTGCACAGTTACCTGTATCTGTGAGGGAATGAAAGCCAGGGCAACACCGGGCATGTCACCTAGTAAAACTTAAAAAGGAATTGGCAGCTTTCTTGCATCAGAAAACATATTGTTACATGACTAAAGATGACTATCAATATGATGGTTCCAAAGCATACCAAGATAAGAGTGGCGTTTAAGCACCAGCATGCCTCGGGCCACGGAATGGAGGGGTAATTGGTCCAAGGTCCTATCAATACATTGGCTGGATCATTTCTGGTTTTACTGCCCCTGCCCAGGGCGGTCCCTGCAGGGTGTGTGCTGGGGTCTGGGTACAGGAGGGGTTTTCTTTGAAGAGGTGAGATAGTTCGGTGGGTTAAGCGCTTGCTGCTGCTTTGTGTGTATGTGAAACCCCTGACATGAGTAGTGCACACAGGTTGTATGCTGGGGTTTGGGTACATCAGGGTTTTTTCTTTGAAGAGGTGAGATAGCTCAGTGGATTGAGCACGTGTTGCAGCGATGTGTGTGGGATAGGTAGGTCGCAGGTCAAGATCCTGGCAAAGACAACAGATCCTTTCCAATTTTCTGAGATTGATAAATGAGTACCCACCACAGTTGGGATGATTATTGTATGTGAATATGTGCTATGTACAGCACTTTTGTGGAAGAGCTTTATAAGTAACAATTGATTAGCACTGACTGCAGCGTTTACTGCTCATGGAATTCACTTTATCTGACTTCAGATGCTTTTGCCTCACATGCCACTCACCTGATTTTGTTCAGTGTGCTATAGCACTTGGATTCCAACTATAAGTTTATTTTTTCTGAGCCACTAACTGCATTATGTTCCACGAGGCGTGGCTCTGCCTGACTGTGCATTTACCGTAACTGTCCCTGCTTTTTATCTATTGTTCCTGCATGTTATATGTAGCACCCGCAACATGTGGAAAGGCAGTCCATTGTTGCATTTGATCTACCTTGTTACCTGCACACATGATGTAGACCCTCACCATACGGCGAGGCTTTCCATTGATGCATTTGACCTACCTTGTTACCTGCATACGTGATGTAGCCCACTGTACCATAGGGTGAGGCTTTCCCATTTTGTGCACCCGCTCCAATCTCCTTTCTTCATTTCCAGAGTTGTGGTGTGTCTGCACCTGTTCAATTGCACTTAATTTCCTCTTCTCTTCCTGCCTGAATTGTACACCTTTCTCCCCTTCCTGCACTTCCCCTCCTTCCCCTCTCCCTTGTTCATCCCCTACACCTCCACTCCCCCTCTACCCTCATTTCTGTTACTGCACTTGCACGCCCCCAAATTGTCTCACGACCGAGTAGGAGCGTTATTGTCTGTTTTCCTCCCTGTTCCTCCCCATCCAACACTTCAATTCCTGCCCCTCTCTCCTGCATTGTTGTTACTGCACTTGCACAATCCGAATGTCTCAAGACCTAGCAGGAATGTTATAATTTTTGTTTTTTTCCCCTGCTCCCCCTTCCCTTGTTTTGATGCACCTGAAACACCATTTTGCTGTATCGACGCATTATAAATACCCAATAAATAAATACAATAATACTGTGCTCTAGCACCTTTTGTACTAGATGGAATTACAAATAAAAATCTCAGACCACATAATACTACAGACTCAAGGAATATGGCAAGGTACTGCTTTTGTCTCATTTAATAAGGTAGGGAGACCTGACAAACATCGGACTGATGCCTGCACATTCACACAGAAGCTTTATTAAATACAGGTTTTATACCCCAATATGCGTCTTCTGTGATATCATTCTACGTGTCCAAATACAAAACCTATCAAGGTAAGGGATTGGTTAAGGGAAGATATCCACATATAGAACATATACGGATTGGTGCATCATTGGCTACCCCTTAGCTGTAGGACACGCCTTGAACTACCTCTAAATACGTATAGTACTGACTATAGTGGACAAAACAACTGTGGATTGGTCTAAGCAACATTGTATGTTAGGTTGCCCCTCAAACCCACTGATTGGTTGACATACTGTCCCATACTCGGACTTTTAGCTCCTTATACGCACATGCATGACACAAAATGTAGGTGTATGAATCCCATCAGATGACTCCCCATTTTCCCAATTAGTCCATCATCTCTCATCGATCAGCCATAAGCCAGTCTTCTGTTTGTAGTTGACCTTGCAGCCTGCTCACTATCCCGGAACATTCAAGAGAGTGTGAGCACACCACTATCTTCGTCTCAGGCTTAATGTATAGCCCTTGTTCTCGCCTTCAAAATCACATTAGCAGACCACAAATTTGTCAATTTAAGCCTCTTATTTATTGCTATTTGATTCAATTATGCAGGATGCACTTGCTCCTCGTGCCCTCTAGAGACTTGCTCACTCTTATCGCATATGAACGTTGCACACTTTTAATTGACCAACAGTTGGCTCTTACAGATGTTTTCTTCTTCAATCTATGAGGAATGTCCCACATTCAGAGCTTATCCATGTAACTCACTTTGTGCCCTATGCTTATTTCTGAAAATAGCATCCTTAATTCTGGGCCATCCTTGACTCAATGTTGGTTCTGCACACAGAACTATTCTTCCACGTCTCCTGATTCGACAGCCTTGGTCTGTCTCTGAGGTAGCTTGGTTGAATTCAACACAAACCATCATCGGTTTTCCTATTATGGCCGTCCTATCCATGTTGTATATACCTCTATAGCAATCCTCTATATGATTCCTTCCTATGTTGCATTAATGCGTATTTACAGTTATTGGCCACTAAGTTACTTCATCTTCTGTGTTTCCATGATTACTTTAGCTTTAAGTACTGTTGGGTGTCCTGACCCACGTTTAAGCTATCATGCCACAACATTTGGTGCTGTGGGCTTAGAAAATTCAAGATGGCGGAAAACCCACATGTGCGCCGAAATCCAGGAAAGCTGCGCAGTTTGTGCGCACACCAAAATGGTTGCCTCACTTGCCACCCACCAGTGCGAGAATGAAAGGCCGGGTTGCCATGAGGGAAATGGGTTGCCAAAGGAAAAACAGTAGCGCCGGTTAGCTTCAAAGCGCTTTAAAATCACCATTGGACTACCCGCACAGTAGTCTGAAACCATTGGGAATGGCAATGCTGATTGTCAAATGCAACCTAGAATTGTTGGGAATTCATTTTCTTAAATCCCAAAAATGGGTGCAGTACCAGTACTCACCACTATCCAAAAGCCGGCAGTTTAAAACCACCCTGTGTTTCTCTGAAGGCAGGCTCAAACTGTCTATTTTAAACATTGCAACACATCTAAAAACTCACTGGACACCAGCAGACATTTGGTAGAATGGAGTGTTGTGTGCCTACAAAATCTGGGAAATGAAGAGCCCAGAACAATGCTTATAACAAAACTGGCTGAGCTATGGAGTCAGCAGTTTAAGTTGCACTGGATTTAAAGACACTAAAATCGAAAATGTTTAGATTAAATGAGTGACCTATGTTTGGTGTCACATGCCTTTGTAACTGTTGAAATGCCATAGTTTTGCACTTAGAATCAGCCTTCTAGCTGCATATGTGAAAATGTTTAGTTTTATTTGAAGGCAGAAACTGGGGAACAAAAAGTGACATTTTATCTGAAACCCGGCTTAAGGAACTGAATTCTGCCTGGCAACTACCCCCATCAGGAGTGAAACTTGAGTCACAGCTGTGTTCCCAGGCCTAGCTGCCCTTTTGCTGCTCACACTAAGGATATGCCATCTATCTGATAATTGAATTACCTGTGCTCTGCAGGAGAGTGAACAATGCAACTCCCTTCACCCAGGCAGAGGGTTTATTGAGAGGATCATAAATGGCTTCCTCTTGAACAATGAGCCTCTCCTGACTCAGGCAAAGGTTTTATTACAGCAGTCGTAAAATGTAGCTTCCTCTTGGCAGAAGCTGGGAGGAGCACTGCCTGTGAGAGCAAGCTGGCTTGGCAGAACTGGAAAAACCAGTATTTCTACCTTGTGCTGAGGGGAAACCACACCCCTTTGTAGCCAGAATATTGTTTAGAAAAAGATGAATAACTCATGGTGCGGACATGTGAAAATTTTATAAATGATACCATAATTCTTGTGATTTTTCTGCCCACATTTTAAGAGGTTTTTCGACCCGGTGGCGTGTTCAGGGGGGTTTTAGCGGAAAAGTGGATATTACTCTAAATGTATGCATGTTAAAAATCTGAAACTTCATCAGTTAATGTCCATACTCCCTGCGCACATGTATGTAAAGTTGGGTCAATGTCAGAAATTGAAAAATCAGTTAAAAAGTCAATTATGTGCCATTTCTGAATGCAAGCTCTTAGAAACAGCAGATTTGGACAGAGACGTGGCTAAATTCAGCCACACCATGTATATGTAATTTCAAGCAACTGTGTAACTGTGAAATATGTCTTTTATTATCAAATATAGAATATGTGCAATCTGACAGAGGAGTGTCCTATCTGCAAGCCATAAAATGACATCCCTCTGACTCACAGTTCATTCCCCAATCAAATGATAAGTGGAAGTTTGACCAATTAGAAGCTGAGAGAGAGGTAGGGTCAGTGATGCTAGAACACACCCACATTCTAAACACATAAAAGCAGACAGACAGGACAGATAGGGACCTTCAAATCCATCTGCCGCTGGAAGCTCTGCCGGAAAAATCCATACTTTACCTCCATCAAACCTCCAGAGAGCCAAACTAGAGACTTCAATCTATCCAGAACTAGAGACCCAGACCAGAGAACCAGAGAGAGCTGACCCAGATCACTGTGAAGTGCAGAGACCAGAGGCGAGTCTAAAATCTGACCAGATCCGTGGCGTGGCCCATTTCACTCAAGAATATAGTGTGAGTACCTAGAAAACTGTGCAGATCCAATCTCCTAGTTAAAATAATATAATTCAACCTATTTTTAATCTAAGTAGAACTGTCTCCTAACTGTCACCTGCCATTTGCAAAGCTGTCACTTGTCATTTTCTAGTTGCAAGCTGCACTTGCCTTTTTGAACTTTAAAATTTCAAATCTGAAAACCTACCCCTTATAGTTTTACCGCAATCGCGGAACACGCATTCGCGAATTTTACCGCGATTTGCAAATTTCTTCACATGTAAAAACTGCTGCTGCTTGCCTTCCATTTGCCAGAAATTCGTTTAACCTGCTAACTATCCCAGCATCATTGCTAGTGTGAGCCTGGACTAATATTAACTAGATACCACTCACCCTGAACCTCGGAAAGGGAATTAAAAGCATTTCCAGCATATTTCTCATCCATTGCTAGCACATATCAAAGCATTTTGCCTGTGTTTTCAAAACTCCTATCTGTTTTCTGTAGTGTAAGCTTGCTGGGGTGAACTGATTTACATTGATTGCATTTCTGAGAACTGTGTGTTTTCCTTCCATTTCCTTGCCTTGCATCAAGGGGGGGAGGGGATTGCCAGAGAAAAGTGATTACATTGTTTGGTTGAAATCATATTGAGTATTTTCTGTACTGCATTCATTGCATATTGCATCCACCTGAGCTTACATAAAGCATCCTCTACCACATTATACTTTTGTTCCTATTTACCAGTGTGCTACCTTATCCATTTCATGTCAACTCATTAGTGATTATAAGAAGTGTGCTAGTGCCAGATTCTCCGTTGTTGATCTTTATCATATCAGATTAAGTGTGCTATTCAATTATTAATTTATTATAAAGTGGGATATATATATCTATTGTTTAATTTATCAAATAAACCTTTTAACTTGCAAAACAGAACTACTTCTTGGCTCAGTGGGGTCAGGGGGATTCCAAGAGAGGGGTGTTATATAGGGGTAGTCATCCAGAACGCATGAACTGGACATAAAGATATATCAATAAGGGTTTTCATTCAGTATTATAGACTAGGCGTTTACTTAGCTGTAGTGTTGAATTGAATCCTCTTACAAATTGGGGGCTCGTCTGGGATGTTGGGTTAGATTTACCACTTGTGCAGCTTAATACAGCGTGCCAGCTGACCAGATACACATATCCAGTCGGATCACCACGCTGCATTACGCTGTGAAGCATTCCTCAAAAGGGACACTCCAAGAAAAGTTCTGTTCTGCAAAAATAAAATACAAACTTCTGTAAGTCAGGACAGAGACCAATCTCTAGAATGACGACCTTGGTAGATATGAAAATAGCCAGAGAGCACCTCTTGCATAAGCTATTTGTGAGAGGTGAATGGACCGAACAGGGCCAGGATGCCTGGTTGCAGGCCATCACGCGACAGGTCACTGAAACAGGGTCAGACTTATGGAGAGATCAGGGTCCATTACATGTGGCCCTGAGTGAACTATATATGGCTCCTAAAGCCAAAGAGGAACACAATAAGATTGCCAGGATAGCAGCATACCTGTACCTATATATGGGAGACATGCAGGATAGATGTGCTGAAAGCCAAAATCTGGCAAATAGGCAACAGATGGTGTTAGAGAAGGTCCAATCTGACCTGGTCTCTTCTGAGCAGAGGCTGCAGAGGAGCCAGGAGTCAGAAAATGACAGCAGACTGTACATCACTAAAATAAAGGAGGATATAGATGTGCTGCAAAAGGAAAAGTCAGAACAGGATACCAGATTTCTGGCCCTGCAGAAGGAGCACCAAGACAGTTTGGACTCCTTACTGCAGAGCCAGAAAAAGCTGGAGCAACAATTAGACTTTAACAGGGCATGCACGGAGCAGGTAGCCACCCTGCAAAGTCATCTAGATAGAGTGAAGGTAGAGAGCAACAAGCTGATTTTGAAAGACCTGGATACCCAGGCAGAGTTTGATGAAGAACACCAGAAAGCTGGTGCCCTTCAAAGGCAGAGGGACGACCTGGCGGCACAAATGCAGGCTCTTAGTCAGGATAGAGACGCCTTAGGCCAGGAAGTCTGCCATTTAAAAAGAAAAATGGAAGAAAATCACCTGGCCCACCAGGGACTGGGTGATCTCCAAAAAGAACACCAGAACTTGTTAGAGCACACCAGGAGGGTGGAGGATGCTCTAGCAAGAAAGGAGCAGGCCAATAGGGACACAGCTCAGGAGGTAACCCTCCTGCAGCAAAGACTGGCCCAGTTCTCCAGGACCAACCAGGAAGCACAGAGGGAAAATGAGGCTCTCTGCCAGCACAATGAGAGGCTCCAGCAACAGGTAGCGATGCAGGAGAGACTGATAGAGTCGAGTAAGGCCTTAACAGAGGAACTGAAAGCACAAATGCAGGCTCTTGCATTGCAACAGGGAGCAGGGGCGGATAGAGATGAGGCCCGCTGGGAAAGAGAGATTCCTGACCATAACCGCAGGAGCCCTAACACCAGGGGCCTTCATCTCCCCCAGTCCCTGGACTCTACCACCCCCATGTCCCCTGGCGCACATGAGCACAGGGCCACAGGGATGGCAGATTACTATCCAGCTAAGAGTATGGGGCTCATAGGCCAGTACCACTCAGGAATGGAGGGGTGGGCATCCGGGTATGGGCACCCAAGTACAGTACAGTTCAATGGGGAACCCCAGGAGAGTAGGCCCATTAAGGGCATCCTGAAAACCTCTGCCCAGTTAGGTCAGTGGAGGGGGTACCCATCAAATCCTGGCAGCAAGGAGGAATCTGAAGACTCCTCTGAACTGCGCAGGACACAGGAGACCAGGTCCCCACATTCTGCCAGCCATTCCCAGGCTCGCAGAATCCGGGAAAACCTGGAAGAACAGACGGGAACCTCTGGGAGCAGTGCCTCTGAGTCCGAGGACGAATGGACAAGGGTTACCCGAACTAAAAAGGGCAATAAGGCAAAAAGGGCCTTGCTAAAGGACCCCTTAAAGCAGATTAAGGCGATCAGGAGCGTCATCACGCCTTACCATAAGAACGCTAAGTATTCTGTTTGGGAGCACTTAGAGTTGTTTGAACAAATGATGGAGACTTTCCATTTGAAGGACAGCCAAAGCTGTATTCAGTATGTAAAGTGGACCTTCTCCCCGGAATACTCCAGTTTCTTTGCAGGGCTGGAGGATCAAAATCATTTAAGATGGTCCACCTATAAGGCGGCCATCTTGAAACATTTTTCTGTTCACAGAAATCCTCAAGAGGCTCGCAAGGCAGCCTACAATTTGCAATGTGGGGAGGATCAGGCCCCACAAGAATTTGTGCAGGAGTTAAAGCGTGCTTTTGCGCAGACCACCAGAAGGGTGCGCACAGACAGTCGAGAATTTGTTAATACATTTTTTCATGCCTTGCCCAAATACATCATGACCCAGCTCGTGAGGGATTTTCACGAGAAAAGATCCTTAGACTGGGTCATTGAACAGGCTACCCGGATCTATGAGGTGCAGAAACCGGTAGATAGCAAAAGTAATGCCCAGAAAAACCCCAAAGCCAACAGCACCCCTGCTGCTGCCAAGGTGGCAGAGGTAAAGGTCACCCCCGTTTTGGATTTGGAGATGGGGGGGCCTAAAAACCTACCTGCACCTAATAATGCTAGGCCCAGAAGGTCTTCGGGCCAGTCACAGACAGGGAGCCAAGGAGGCAGCCCCACAAATGGGGTCCCTCGCTCTCCTGATTATGTAAGTCCCCGTTACAAGGGAAATCGACCCATCCTGGGTTATGTGTGGACTCCTCCAGCCCAAGGGGGGGGATCCAGCCAAGCACCTAACCCAGGGAACTTCCCTCCAAACTTCCCACAGGAGGGCAGAAATTTACCAAACCCTGGGCAGAACTTTTTCCCCAGATATCCACCCGACTTTCAGCCCCAAAACCATCCATCCTTCTTTCCCCAATTCCCTGAGCCCAGACCACTGAATCCGGGAGAGGGGAGGCCAAGGGTGGAGGGGTACCCAAATCTTCCCAACCCGGGGTATTACCAGAGGAGGGACAGCTACCCTTCCCGGGATCAGCCCAGGGGAGAAAACAGGGCCCCGTATCAGCCTGAGCGGGTTTCCCAGTTAGAGCGCCAGGTTCAAAACATGGCGCGGGATCTGGGTCACATACTGAGGGCTCAGCAGAACCCTCAGATGGGTGTGCCGGCGCAGAACGCACCCAACTCTGGACCTGGTGCTCCAGAACAATGACGGGGGCAGCACCCCGATAACTCACCGGTTCCCAGGGAGGAGGCACAAAGGGAAGGGGGGTGTAAAGCCTTTGGGGAAGCTTCCTTCCTCACTTGTAAACAGCCCCTGGAAACCCAGGAACCGGAAATAAAATCTCTTGCCCCTGAAAGTCTGCCTCCTAAGGAGCAGAGGGGGGGTAGGAGAAACCAAAGACCCAAACAGACTCAGTTTGAGGAGGAGGTACAGATCTTCCAATTTGAGGGAGAGGGATCCCCAGAGGATCCTGGGAAAAGGATCTTCTCCTTCAGAGAGGGGGGAACTCCTCCCAAAGAAAAATGGGTCCCTAGGGATGCAAATCCAGACTGGGGAGATGTGGAGACTGAGCTACCGCCGCCCACCATCTCATCCCAGAACCAACATCAAGAAAATCCCCTGGTTCAAACCCATCCTGGTGACTGCCTCCAAAAAGGGGGGGGCGGCCCAGAACTGGAACCAGGGGAACCCACAATGGCTCTGATCTCCAGTTGCCAAATTTTTCTTTCAGATTCCCAAGACTCTCCACAGAATTCTGCCCAAATCTCTTCGCTAGCAATGTCCAAAACCAGAAAGTTAGCCCACCAGTTGTCCAAAAATGTACATTACCTGTGCCCCCTTGAGGAGAAGGAGGGAAGATATTATGCCCCGGTACAAGTACAGGGGCAGGGTACAATCTCGGCGCTGGTGGACACTGGATCTCAAGCTACCCTTCTGTCCAGAAGGGCCTTTGATAAACTGAATGCAGGGAGGGGAGGGAATTACCAAATTCCTCTCACCTCTCTTCCTGGACAACTCCAGAACTTTGACGGGAAGGAAATTCCCGTCGAGGGGACGGCAGACTTGGACATTAAAATTGGGCGACACAAGTTGAAACACCCGGTCATAGTTGTGACTCCAGAGGGCACACCTTGTTTACTAGGGAATGACCTCCTGAGAAGGTTGTCACCCCTAATAGATTGTGTAAACAAGGTCCTCTGGACCCAGACTAGCCGACCAATAAAATTAAAACAGAGTGTCAACCATGTTAGTTTAAACGGCACCTGCCACATGGTTGAACAAAAATCTGACCAAGTAGAATTTCACTTCCAGAATAGCCAAATTCCAGACGTGACAGTAATAGCAGTAGGACAACAGACTAGTGATGGTGGGTCCTCTCTATTTCTGAAAATCAACCTTCCTTCCAGTTTAAGGTGGTATTCCACGCTGGAAGGAAACACTCTGAAATTCTATACCAATCCACAATCTGAAACTCCCACTCCTATAGTCCAGAAAGATGTGAAATCAGCTCAAAGCCTGGCTGATATTCAGCAAATTGGAGAGCAGTTGTTCATCCCTGTTCAGTTAAATGATGGGAAGGACTCTGTTCTCGCTCGAGTGTGTGTGAACAACGGTAAGAGCTTCATCAGCGAAGCCATGTTTCGCCAACTTCCAAAAGATCCAGCCATTCCCACCTTCAAACTGATAGACAAATGGGAAATGGACCTGGAAGCACCCAATTCAAAACATCTCCTGCCAAGCAGGTGTATGCTCAAAAACTCCATTGGCAACAAGAGCATAGTCCATAATTGTTGGGTCGTGCGAGACGTCACTGCCGCCTTTTACTTAGGCAGTGACATTCTCAATCGCTTTGCCATTAGTTTGGACCTAATAAACTTCAAAGCTTGGTCCCGATTAGCGGATAATCCCATGGGCTTTGATGATCCAGAAAAAGCATTTAGGTCAGCTCAATTGCTACCTTATGCAGTTGAAATTCAGGTTAAAGAGGAAGTCACCATCCCAGAAAGGACCCGACAATTCTCCCTGGAAGTGAAAGTTAAAAGGGGACAAGAGTTGAAAAACCCTGATGCTTACATACATCTAAATGCTTCTCTCCAACAGCAAGGGTTGGGGGTAAACCCAACACCATTAGTCAACATAGAACATGACACCATTCCAATAGAGGTGGATAACAGCGACTTAAAGAGTATTACTCTAGCCGCAGGCACCATTATTGGAATGGCGGTTGATGACCGACATTTCTCCATTGATCTTAGAAATGAACTGTTAGGACCAATCCCCAAGGACTGTTTTGACAGTGACAGTGAGGACAATACAACACCAGACAGGATTTTTACCCCACATGGGGGGAACTTCCTGGTGTACACTTCCTGCCCTTATGGTAAGGAAGATGTGACTTGTGAATTCAGGAGGGATGAGGTGATTTTCCAGGTTCATGAAGGCTGCCTTGCCCACCTGAAGCCTCCGGTCCAAATCAACACTCTGACCAGGGACTTCTCCACCCAGCTGGAGGAGGCCGCGGAGATAGCCAAACCAGAAGTCTTTCCAGGCTTCAGGCAACTGGTGGAAGAGAGAGTCAACCTAGCTGATGCCTGTGTGACTCTGGAACAAAAGCAAAAGTTGAAACAAGTTTTCTTGGATTTCCAAGATCTCTTTGCGGTAGACTCATATGACTGTGGTCGCACTGACATCCACACAACAACAATCCCCACGGACCCTGGCATGACTCCAGTGTTTGTGAAGCAATATCGTTTGCCTCTCGCATCCATGGAGTCCCTTACTGAAATAATTAAGAACCTTGAGTCCCGGGGAATAATCCGTCCAGTCCACAGCACTTTCAATAATCCGGTGCTGGGAATATTGAAGCCAAACGGCCAGGGGAGACTCTGCGCCGACCTCAGGGAGATCAACAAACGGGTCCATACTTCCCGATGGCCTCTTCCCTACATTGACCAAGGGCTGGCCCAGATTCAGGGGTCACAGGTATTCACTGCAATAGACCTGACCAATGGATACTGGACCGTGCCTGTCAGTAGGGAGGACCAATACAAACTGGCTTTTACCTTTGGGGGCCAGCAGTACACATGGACCCGGACTCCCTTCGGATACCTCAACTCCGGCAATGAATTCAACATTTTCCTACATAAGGCCATGCCCGACCTGGGTGCGAGGGGTAACCTGGCTTATGTAGATGATGTCCTCATCAAAAGTTCATCTGTGGAGGAACACATAGCGGAGATCCGTTATGTTCTGACACAGTTGAGGGCCGCCGGAGCAAAACTTTCCTTTCAGAAAGCACAGTGGTGTAGAACCCGTGTTAATTTCTTGGGGCATGAGATTACTCCTCAGGGCCTCTGTCCCCAGGAAAAGAAAGTGGAAGCACTTCAGAAACTGAAAGACCCCACAACTCTGCGGGAACTAAGGAGCCTCCTTGGACTGACTAATTACAGCAGAAAGTTCATTGAGGGCTACGCAGAGATCACCAGACCCCTGATTCATCTCCTAAAGGGGGGGGGGGTCAAGTGGGAATGGGGTCCAGAACAATCCGAGGCAGTAAGACAACTCAAGAGAAGCCTCTCACAAGCGCCTTGCCTAGCTTACCCTGTCAGAAACAAGGAGTTCTTCCTGGAGACAGGGTTCTCTAATACGTGCTTGACGGCCGTATTATACCAAAAGCATGACAAGGTCAATAAAGTAATCTCCTATGCGAGCAAAACTTTATCCTCTGTGGAGGAAAAATTCAACGATTGTGAGAAGGCACTCCTGGCAACGGTGTGGGCATTGAAGAATTACCGCCCGTTTATCCAGGGGGAGCACATCATAGTGGAGACTCCACACCAGCCTCTGCAATATCTCCAAAGTGACAGAATCCGGGCCGGAAATGTGAGTAATTCCCGAATTACTTCCTGGATTCTGTCAATGCAAGGCTTTCCTGTGGAGGTCAGATATGGCCAAAACAAGAAGAGTCCCCTAGCGCAAGGTCTGGCTGACTTGCATGATTGTGCCAGAGAAAACTGTCTCGAGGACGAAAGTCTAAAAATAAAGGACAACATGGAGGCATACCTTAATTCCCCCCACAAAGTCTTTGAAGAGGACAAGTGTGAGGGAATGCCCACTGTCTATGTGGATGGATGCTCTTACCATGTTGACAACAACGGGGAGAAAGAACTGGTGGCTGGCGTAGGGAATGCATGGGTGAATGAGTCCCCAGAACCCTCCGCTGGATACAAAATTGGTCCCCGAAGTAGTCAGGTGGCAGAATTGATGGCTGTGCATCAGGCCATCCTCACTGCTGTCCAGCATCAACTCCACGAACTGGTCATAATCACAGATTCGGATTATGTACGGAACGGGTTCGTGGAGCACCTGGTTAATTGGAAAACCAGAGGCATGTTATGTGCTAACAACAAACCCTTGAAACATGGGAAGTTGATCCAAAACATTGATGATCTGGTCACCTCGAAGGGGATGACCATCTATTGGAAAAAGATCAAGGGTCATTCCAAAGTAGAGGGACCAGACAAAACTGGAAATGACTTAGCTGATCAGCTGGCCAAAACCGGGGCCGTCCAAGGGGATCTAATTGAGATTGAGTCCCTGTTGGGGGAAATCCAGGTCACTGCTATCACTAGGTCCCAGACAAATGCTCACAACGACCTTTCAATTGTACAATGGAGCAAGGAGACCCCTGATGCTGATTTGATTACCGCTCAGAAGGGGGATCCAATAATTGGTAAATTTTACCAGCACCTTGAGGACCCTGAGAACTTTCCCCTGACGGATACCGATTACACTGGGAAAGAGGACCTAAGAGTGTTGATGAAATGTCCAAAAATGTTCAGAATCCAAGACGGTTTGCTGGTAAGGAAATCCAAAGCTGGCCACGATCAGTGGGTGGTTCCTACCTCATTCCGAAGCCTGATGTTAAGTCACGCCCATGATGCGGCCACTGCCGGTCATAGGGGGTTTCACACAACATTGGAAATCTTAAGAGAGGTTGCATACTGGCCACACATGGGGCAGGACCTCGACCAATACTTGAAGGGGTGTCTTGTGTGTGCACAATTTCAGCCATCATCCCTCACGCACCGTGCGCCTCTCCAAAAGAGGGGGATGACACTGCCATGGTCAGATTTACAAATCGACTTTGTAGGCCCTGTGATTCGCTCGGCTAGGGGGAATAAGTACATGTTGACTGTGACATGCTTGTTTACCAAGTGGGTGGAATGTCTCCCAGCCCCAAACTGCAAGGCAGAAACTGCAGCTGCCTTGATGATTAACCACATCTTTTCCCGTTTTGGTCTACCTCAAAGGATTGAGTCAGACAGAGGTAGCCACTTCACCAGTGAAGTAATGACAAAGCTGTGGGAGATACTGGGGGTCAAGAGAAAGCTGCATATTGCTTATAGACCAGCTTCTTCTGGGGCAGTAGAGAGATATAACCGGACAATTGTGAGCATATTAAAGAAGTTTGTGGCAGATTCTGGGCCAAGTTGGGATATCCGATTACCTCTGGTCCTAATGGCTATCAGATCTACCCCTTCATCTGCAACCAAAATGTCACCATTTGAGTTGATGACTGGACGCAAGATGGTGCTTCCTCAGCATTTGCTCTACAGGACCCAAGAGCAGACACTGATAAATGCCTCCACTACTCATGAGTATGTGGAGAATTTAAGGAAACACCTCCAACATGCTTTTGCTTATGCTCAGCGGAATCTAGAAAGATCAGCTGATAGCATGAAGACCCATTATGACCTGAAAACTTCCAGGAAGGAATATCAGGTGGGAGACCTGGTCTATCTATACAACTTCCAAAGGAACCAGGCCAAGCAGCGCAAATTTTTGCCTACATGGAAGGGACCCTTTGAAATCCTAGACAAGATCTCCCCTGTGGCCTACAAAATCCACATCCCCAAAGGTCCTTTGGCAGAGGGGAAGACAAGTGGGTCCACCTAAACCAGTTGAAATGTTGCCATCCCAGGCACACTCTGCAACAACTGGAGGAATCCTCTGGAATCCTAGCGGGTACTGTCTCAGACTAATTCCGTTCCAATCATAAAACATACCACATCTAGTCTCTAAAATATTGTGATTTGCATGAAACTGTCTCTTAGTTATACTGTTTTTTTTTTCAAAATAAGAATGTAATGTTTCGTTATGATGAAATGCATATGCTGCCCCACTATCTCAACAGTGGTGGAAAAACGTCTATGAGTAGGTATTGCCACTCTTCCTTTGTCGTCCTAGGAGAAAGAAGACCTTGAGACTGGCCAAGGAGGACGATCCGGAGACCGGGAACGAAGATCCAATGGGCCCAGTGTACCGCCCAATATTCCCATCAGGACCGACGAGGAGAACCGATCGATCAGTACCGGATGGAGAAGAAGATGCTGAACTGTGCCATCTACAGAGTAGGAAGAAGATTATGCGGACAGACCGGTGCGTGGGTCAAAACCCTTGGGCACGCGACTCCCCATCGACTCAAATTCAAAGTGCAGTCGCGTGGGGGGGCTTGTTGGGTGTCCTGACCCACGTTTAAGCTATCATGCCACAACATTTGGTGCTGTGGGCTTAGAAAATTCAAGATGGCGGAAAACCCACATGTGCGCCGAAATCCAGGAAAGCTGCGCAGTTTGTGCGCACACCAAAATGGTTGCCTCACTTGCCACCCACCAGTGCGAGAATGAAAGGCCGGTTTGCCATGAGGGAAATGGGTTGCCAAAGGAAAAACAGTAGCGCCGGTTAGCTTCAAAGCGCTTTAAAATCACCATTGGACTACCCGCACAGTAGTCTGAAACCATTGGGAATGGCAATGCTGATTGCCAAATGCAACCTAGAATTGTTGGGAATTCATTTTCTTAAATCCCAAAAATGGGTGCAGTACCAGTACTCACCACTATCCAAAAGCCGGCAGTTTAAAACCACCCTGTGTTTCTCTGAAGGCAGGCTCAAACTGTCTATTTTAAACATTGCAACACATCTAAAAACTCACTGGACACCAGCAGACATTTGGTAGAATGGGGTGTTGTGTGCCTACAAAATCTGGGAAATGAAGAGCCCAGAACAATGCTTATAACAAAACTGGCTGAGCTATGGAGTCAGCAGTTTAAGTTGCACTGGATTTAAAGACACTAAAATCGAAAATGTTTAGATTAAATGAGTAACCTATGTTTGGTGTCACATGCCTTTGTAACTGTTGAAATGCCATAGTTTTGCACTTAGAATCAGCCTTCTAGCTGCATATGTGAAAATGTTTAGTTTTATTTGAAGGCAGAAACTGGGGAACAAAAAGTGACATTTTATCTGAAACCCGGCTTAAGGAACTGAATTCTGCCTGGCAACTACCCCCATCAGGAGTGAAACTTGAGTCACAGCTGTGTTCCCAGGCCTAGCTGCCCTTTTGCTGCTCACACTAAGGATATGCCATCTATCTGATAATTGAATTACCTGTGCTCTGCAGGAGAGTGAACAATGCAACTCCCTTCACCCAGGCAGAGGGTTTATTGAGAGGATCATAAATGGCTTCCTCTTGAACAATGAGCCTCTCCTGACTCAGGCAAAGGTTTTATTACAGCAGTCGTAAAATGTAGCTTCCTCTTGGCAGAAGCTGGGAGGAGCACTGCCTGTGAGAGCAAGCTGGCTTGGCAGAACTGGAAAAACCAGTATTTCTACCTTGTGCTGAGGGGAAACCACACCCCTTTGTAGCCAGAATATTGTTTAGAAAAAGATGAATAACTCATGGTGCGGACATGTGAAAATTTTATAAATGATACCATAATTCTTGTGATTTTTCTGCCCACATTTTAAGAGGTTTTTCGACCCGGTGCCGTGTTCAGGGGGGTTTTAGCGGAAAAGTGGATATTACTCTAAATGTATGCATGTTAAAAATCTGAAACTTCATCAGTTAATGTCCATACTCCCTGCGCACATGTATGTAAAGTTGGGTCAATGTCAGAAATTGAAAAATCAGTTAAAAAGTCAATTATGTGCCATTTCTGAATGCAAGCTCTTAGAAACAGCAGATTTGGACAGAGACGTGGCTAAATTCAGCCACACCATGTATATGTAATTTCAAGCAACTGTGTAACTGTGAAATATGTCTTTTATTATCAAATATAGAATATGTGCAATCTGACAGAGGAGTGTCCTATCTGCAAGCCATAAAATGACATCCCTCTGACTCACAGTTCATTCCCCAATCAAATGATAAGTGGAAGTTTGACCAATTAGAAGCTGAGAGAGAGGTAGGGTCAGTGATGCTAGAACACACCCACATTCTAAACACATAAAAGCAGACAGACAGGACAGATAGGGACCTTCAAATCCATCTGCCGCTGGAAGCTCTGCCGGAAAAATCCATACTTTACCTCCATCAAACCTCCAGAGAGCCAAACTAGAGACTTCAATCTATCCAGAACTAGAGACCCAGACCAGAGAACCAGAGAGAGCTGACCCAGATCACTGTGAAGTGCAGAGACCAGAGACGAGTCTAAAATCTGACCAGATCCGTGGCGTGGCCCATTTCACTCAAGAATATAGTGTGAGTACCTAGAAAACTGTGCAGATCCAATCTCCTAGTTAAAATAATATAATTCAACCTATTTTTAATCTAAGTAGAACTGTCTCCTAACTGTCACCTGCCATTTGCAAAGCTGTCACTTGTCATTTTCTAGTTGCAAGCTGCACTTGTCTTTTTGAACTTTAAAATTTCAAATCTGAAAAAGGACCTTTATTTAATCGCTCATATCTCCGTGACCGTTTGTGCTAGAGACTTGCAGTAACTTTCATTTGAAAGCTTAGAATCTGAGCTTTGAATCGCACCAAGAACCACATTCCTACCCCTTATAGTTTTACCGCAATCGCGGAACACGCATTCGCGAATTTTACCGCAATTTGCAAATTTCTTCACATGTAAAAACTGCTGCTGCTTGCCTTCCATTTGCCAGAAATTCGTTTAACCTGCTAACTATCCCTGCATCATTGCTAGTGTGAGCCTGGACTAATATTAACTAGATACCACTCACCCTGAACCTCTGAAAGGGAATTAAAAGCATTTCCAGCATATTTCTCATCCATTGCTAGCACATATCAAAGCATTTTGCCTGTGTTTTCAAAACTCCTATCTGTTTTCTGTAGTGTAAGCTTGCTGGGGTGAACTGATTTACATTGATTGCATTTCTGAGAACTGTGTGTTTACCTTCCATTTCCTTGCCTTGCATCAAGGGGGGGAGGGGATTGCCAGAGAAAAGTGATTACATTGTTTGGTTGAAATCATATTGAGTATTTTCTGTACTGCATTCATTGAATATTGCATCCACCTGAGCTTACATAAAGCATCCTCTACCACATTATACTTTTGTTCCTATTTACCAGTGTGCTACCTTATCCATTTCATGTCAACTCATTAGTGATTATAAGAAGTGTGCTAGTGCCAGATTCTCCGTTGTTGATCTTTATCATATCAGATTAAGTGTGCTATTCAATTATTAATTTATTATAAAGTGGGATATATATATCTATTGTTTAATTTATCAAATAAACCTTTTAACTTGCAAAACAGAACTACTTCTTGGCTCAGTGGGGTCAGGGGGATTCCAAGAGAGGGGTGTTATATAGGGGTAGTCATCCAGAACGCATGAACTGGACATAAAGATATATCAATAAGGGTTTTCATTCAGTATTATAGACTAGGCGTTGACTTAGCTGTAGTGTTGAATTGAATCCTCTTACAGTACATGTTTCTCTTGGTGCTTCAGTTACATTGTTACTCTTAAGTATTGTCATATCACTTCAGCATAGGTTTATGTGTCTTATTAATGACATTACACTGCCCTCATCAGATTTCACTTAAAGTTCCATGACGTCCATAGGTGTGTGCTGACATCCTTCCATGCAGCATACTTCCACAATATCAATGGGAGGGTAGATTCAGTATGGCTGTCTGAGTGCATAACATCTCTCATACACTCAATGTGGTATGGGAACAATACATGGGGTCCCATTTACTTCTCTTTTCTGACTATTCAAAAATGATGGCAGTGAGGGGGCGGGAGCTAGTGTGAAAGCATCTACCCGCTCCTCTACAATACCAACCAAACCAGTCAATCGCAACCATGGAAAACAGATACCTGTGGTCCCAAGGGATTATGTTCAAAACCTAAACCAAAACCTTCTGATTCAAACTTTTCAAGTGGCAGCTGATATGTGGACACTAGACAATGCACTTAATTGAGGAAGCAAAATAATTTTGGACAAAATTGGTGGGTACAGTCTCAAGATAATTCAGCAAGACATACCTCTTTTATAAAGGTTGAGGTTGCCTAAAGTGGCAGAAATCTCACCCAGGGGTAGCTGCATCTGGCTGAGGCAGGAACCAACAGCGCCCATTTTAATGGTTAATATATGTGGATATACCCTCTCCTGAACTGAAATTCCATTATGAGAGAAAGGTCTTAGGTTTGTATCGACAACACAACACAAGCGCCCTCATTACGAGGTTGCCGGTAGGCCGCTATCTGGCAACCTCAGCTTACTGTTTCCATCACCCAATATCCAAGTAATACCAGGATATCATGGACGGTGGTGGAATAGTAATTTCCCATTCCTGTGGAGTCCAACAGGACTCCACGGGAATGGGAACACTGAAGCACTGGCACCGTTTTTAACGGTGTCAGTGCTTTAGTGATTTATCTGCTGGTTGGAGCCTGAACTACTGTCAGGCCTGCGGGTAGTTTACAGCCCCTACCGGCAGATTCGGAGTGAGCCGGTCCGGAAAAGAGGTCAGTCTCATTGTTACCAGCACCTCATTTCCGGACCGGATCACTTGTATTGAGGGCCAATCTGTTTAAAACCAGTAATGAGATAACACAAATGGTTTTAAGGTTTTGGTAAAACAATTATTGGGAGATGCTCATACTGAGCAGTAGGAGATCACAGGATTACATTTTCCACTGAAGTTATATTCGTCCCCTCCGTCAATATCAATGGAATCAATTACTTTTGAAAAAGACATTATTAAATGGTTTAAAGAAAATGGAAAGTCAATTGTCTTTCCATTATAATCTAAATACAAATGAATGATTACCCTTAGAGCAACTTAAAAATCATACTAATATTGTTATCTGCAGACAAAAGGGGAGCAGTGCTTGTTATGGATTTGGAGAATGACAAGATGGTGCTATGTTTATGAAATGATCATAATATTCATAAATGTTGTTACATGATCCTACAAAAGAACTTCAAGAAATGATTGTATTATTGTCGAAGAAGCACCATTTGAGGGTTACAGGAAAAAAGATGACTTCTTGACTCCACAATGGCTGCTTTATTCACTTTACCCAAAATTCATAAAGAAAAAATGTCTTCACCTGGAAGACCTATTGTTTCAGAGATTAGGGCTTTATCTCAATGTATCAAAATGTGTCTAAGAAATTAAATACCATAAATGCATTGTTATATCATGAATACAGCAAATGTGTTGAACATAGTGAGGCAGGACAACTTTTGTTACTCACCTTAGATATAGAAGCCTTATGCACAATTAACCCACCCACAAACATTCTTCTAGGTGTGGAGAAGAGCCTGTCTCAATGTTCTATCTTACTGAGGATACCCATAACTCTTATATCACAGCTGACAGAAATAGCACTCACACCATTTTTTTTAAATATCAAAATGACTTTTTTGCAAACATTTCTGGGACAACCATCCATTGCTCCTAGCCTAACCGATCTGTATGTAGGATTCTTACAAAAAATATGTTAAACAGATAGATGTTAAACCTTTACAAAGGCAATACTTTGGTCTGGGCCCTACACATGTTTTATTAGTTTCTTTAGTGGAATGATAATGTTGAATCATTAATATTGTTTGAGTATGCAACAATATCCAAGACATTTTGGTTTCAAAAATTAGATCACTGCTGTTTTGAGTTATTGCCTTTTGGTTATTAAAATTAAGAAACTAATTGTAAAACATTGGCCAATACTTAATGCAGGAGGTTGCGCTATTAGAGAACTAAGTTTGCCATATAAAGAAGAAATCATCTACATGATGATATGGTTCACATGGTTGAAAAACCAAATAAGGATGTTGACCAATTGACACTCTGCACAGAGGCACCTATAATGGGCTACTAATGAAACAGAATGTGCTCAGTTTGTTCTCATACAAGTCGATCTATGCCTATCAATATTGGACTCACTACACCTTGCGTCCAAAACAGTTTTCCAATTCTACTCCAGTGATGTGGTCTATCGTATCATATATTAATGTAATTATAAATAAATAGGCACGACAAATAGAGCAATACAGAAGAGGATAATTGAACACAAATCCTGTCTCTGAACTGGTAATTAAAATGCTCCATTAGTTAATGATTTTTCACAGCATCAACATACAATTTCAGTAGACAGTTTTGTAAAAGGTGGCAATATGAGTCAAATAATACTCCAATGGGAAAAACATATGATTTATTTTCTGAAGATTAATAATTCGCGCCTCAATGAGGAAATTGTGTGGCATCAGTTAGGATCAATGAGTTAAAGGAAACATAATGCAGATGCTCTGTGTTTTGCACACTTACTCCCTTCCCGCATTTAGAGTCATGATCACCACGTCTGGAATCTTGTATGTCACTATTTGCAAACAAAAACTGTAACCATCAATTGAGAATTAGAGTAGATGCATTTTTAAGTTGTATTCTCTGGGAGACCAAACATAATCAATCAAAATACATTGTCAATAGAAACCTGAATCTATTTTGATGAGCAATAGTACATGTTATTGTAATTATTCTTTTGACATCCTCAGGTGAGAAATAGAATAATGTAATCGTGTAATGTGTCATCATGCATGTCACAACCCTTTCAATGCTCATGTTTTTTCTGTGTTCAGTCTAAGAATGCATGTAACAGTTTAAGCTTTGATAGAAAATTGAGATCTCTATGATGCCTTCAATGCAGTGACATTTTTCTGCGTACAATTTTAGAATGACCATAACATTTTAAGTTGTAAGTTAACTACAGAATTAAAAAGCGTGCTTCTTTATTGAATTGTGAAATACTGTTTTGGCCTCCTTTCTGGATTTCTTTTCTTTGTATTTTGGGTTGCCACTTGCTAACACAGGCCAAGTCAATGTCAGGATCAAAAACAGTACTTTCATACATAACGGTTCCTCTGAGAATCTTGAGTACCTGTTTCTTAGAGTGCATTGTCTAGAGTAGCTATGTTAATGGCAGTTTATGCATAGTAGTGCATAGCACCTAGTTAGGAATGTCTTAGGATTCAGACTATACTGCACAGATGATCCCTAAAAAGGGTGAAACATGTGTGTATTTTTCTGCATCCTTCAGAACGGTCTGCCTTGGCCCGGAAAATGCTATGTATAAAATAGCACAGCCCTATAAACAAGGACATTTTCCTGGAGAAAAGACTTGACATCTAATCAAATTTTCTATTTGGCTCTGAACTGGAGGTGAACTTCTATTGATGGCTACTCTGTGGCACTGAACTGTGTGTGACTGGGCTGAAATGTTTAATTTTGATTTCGCACCACATGTGTTTCGCACCTCATGTGTATATATACTGGAAGAGTGGTCTCTTGCAAGTAGAGACCTATTACACCAGAAATGTGTGTGTGTGGTTTATCGACAAAGATTATTGCATGATTAACAAAAAACCTAAAACCTTAATAATGTGTACATTTCTTTGATGTACTAAAAGAATGAGCACTCTATATCTCTAATAGCGCAAATGTAAACCTGCTTCTTCCCTGTTCTCAGGGTTTTCCTGTGAACTAGTGGGATTACTGAAATAATCTAATTCAAGTAGCGATGTACCTCTAAAACCATGATTATTCTGAAAGCCATGCTAAGGTAGATGACACATCATCTGAGGAGATCGGTGACTAGGGCTTTTCCTCAAAGACAGATTTTAAAATAAAGAATTATAATAGAGGTGTGGTTGAAATAAGGACTGCACTGTGATTTGCTCAAATGAGTGAAGAGGTACTAACCGCCTCGTCTAATGCTTGTGGTACAACAATAACATCTAGTGTAGCCTCATAAATTGCTGTTATAGGCCTGAAATTGCAAGCAGATTTAGGACAGAAGAGGGCAGAAATTGAGGCATCCTTGCACCAGAAATGTAGGTCGCCTAGCATCACCAAGGGACTTGAAGTGAGAGAAGCACCAAAATACATGAGAGGATAAGTGACTGTACCAAGAACCAAAATTGGAAGGGAAAAACCAAAGATTTCACAGATTTTAAAGCAAATAGGTGATACTGTGCAGCTTTAAATAGGCCAAATATAGGTGGCACCAAAGTACATTTTAAATCTAAGGTAAAACCCGAAGACTTTGTAGTGAGTGAAAACTCAGCGGGGAACCTAGCATCTTAGCATCTCTAAACCAGTTAGAAAGGTTTGAATAACAAAGGGAAGGAGCGAACAAAAGGAACTGAGTTTTAGACCGGTTGAGTTTTAAAAGGGTACTAAACATTCTCACCTCAATGTCGGATAGACAGTCTAAACACATCATTTTCAGAAGAGATTCTCAAATACAATTTTCATCAGCATACTGGTGCATCCAGATTTACTTTATTCAACAAAGGAGAGACATGACCAGTAAAGAAACCAACAGGAGCTGAATGAAAGGCGAGCAAGCTGACTAAAAAGTGGCACAAAGAGCAAATCATGTTCTTTAACTTTGGAAGCAGGGCAAGGATCATCTCAATACAGTGTAGCTTTGGTTGTAGACAGCAATTCAATAAGTTTGTCATCAGTGAGAAGAGTAAAAAGTCAGTGCATGAAAATGCAGTTTTTTCCATTTGAATATCACTAATTTTCTTTGATGAGAATAAAGCAAAATCGTGGCAATAATTATGTGAAACAGAGGACTAAGCATAGAGAAGGGGATTCTGCATAACCTTCTGCATTGTAAATAAAGCTTTAGGTTGGTTGACATCCAACTCAATAACGGAATTATAATGTGCAAAGATTGGCTCAGATATCATTGTAGCATAAGAGCAATGTCCTAGTTTTAATGTGCTTAAATTATCAATGGAAGAAGATGCATTCATCCCGATGAACAAGTTGGCATTGGGAATGTAAGGCATCCGAAAACTAGGCAGCCAATGGTTCCGGATAATCAGTTTTCATATGCAATACCATCAATCACAGATTTCAAATCCTCCTAAAATTTCTTGAGCACATAATCAACTGATAAGATAAGAATCTGTAAAGATCTTAATACTCTCAAGAATTGCAGGGAAGGACAGATAATTCATTGATTTAAGATCATATTTTAACACACTAGATCACTTATCTTGGCCTTCAAAAGAAACTTGTTGCATAGTAATTGAAAAGGCCAGCAGTCGGTAGTGTGAAAAACCTAAGGGTTTTTCCATTCCCACTTACAGGGGATCTTCTAAACAGGTGGCCAGTGGAGGGCCATTGCTTTTGGATCCTGACCCTGGGGGTGCACTGGTGAGGGAGGATCACCTGGGTAGAGGTTCCTCTTGGATTTGGCAGGGATTACCCAAAGGTGAAACATGGTATCTCCCCTTTTTGAACACCCCCCTACCTGACATAGCCTCAGCCTATGTGGTTTAGTGTTCCCCAGATACCCACTTTCCCCATTCCTTTGACGAAAGGTCTGAGACGAGGAAGAGGAACATTTCACCAGTTTACTCTTTCTTTCTAAAACATCATTGTGCCATTAAAACTACAAAACTACATTCAGAGGCACGCTACTATTTTCATGAACGTCCCAATAACAAGCTGAGGCAAAGTCAGGTAATGGGTGAATATTGTATCCACCTGAAACCTGTTAATACTCCACAGGTGTAGAGAAAGGAGTAGCCACAAGAAACAGAACAAGTTGGAACTTGAGAAGGAACACGATTGGGAGAATGAGCTGACAGGCAACTGGGAAAGCCTGAGTACCCTGAGATCTGCTGTCGAAGAACAGAGCATCCAGATGCTGCAAGCCCCTGGTCTCATGCGCCGCCTGGGCTGGCGCATGTGGGACCGCTGGTGCACTTGCAGCCATTGAGTGTTCCACCACATTTGCTTCCATCTTGTGCAGCAGTCTAGTGGTCAACAACATGACCACTCCCGGGAGGTTTATCCCATCCCTCCTCCCGGCAGTTGGCGTATTGCAACCCACTACGTTGGTAGCACTCTTTGGGTCTAAGCGCTAGTTTTCCACTCTGTCCTGTGTTCTCTGCCCCTCCTTGCCGCGCCCCCAACAGTGCTCCTCTGCCTCTCTTGGTCACATCTCTCAGTGGCTCTGTTCTCCCTCCTTTTTGCTCGCTCCAGTTTCTCTGAGCTTTCCCCCTTTTTGCACTGGGGATCCCTTACCGTGCAAACAGGTTCCTCCTCGCTTGCCGGTGCCTCCCACTTCAGCTTGCTCTCTCCCTCTGTTTTCCTTCTCCAGTATCCCTGCTATCTCAGGTTCTCTCCTGCTTTCTCCAACGCACTTCGTTGGAAACCAGCTCTCCCGGCCAGGTCTATCAATGGCTCCTCCTCCCAGGTTACCTATACTTGACACCTTACACCTGGATACTCAGGCCCGGAACCCATATTCTGCAGGACTGGAGCTGCCTGCTGTCTTGCTGCCACCTTTCTCACCAGCTGTTACAGGGAATTGTGTAAAGTCAAATACGAGGAATACCGGTATGCATTTAAGGGGTTCTGTGTGTTATCCAGCTTTTTCCCCTCACCTGGGACATCTCGGGAGAGGGAGCCACCAGGCCGTTATTCTCATAAGTGACCACGGTTGCTTCCTCCCATGGCCGCCCATACCTACACAAAATAAAGGGGAGTCTCTGGAGAAAGAAGAAGAGGATACCACAAGAGGCCATCAGTTCAGGTGAGGAGGAGGGGGATTTGGCAGAATCTGAGAAAGAAGACTTCCCAAGTGACACCTGGTTTTAGAAGGCTCGAGCAAATCGTGGTGAGGGAGCTGTGTCTCAAAGGAGTCAGAAAGTGATTGCGTGGTATGCTGATCCCTGAAGGGAAGTCCTTGAAGAGATGGAGGACCAGCGAGGCAGCCCAGGAGTGTCTGAGGGGCAGGCAAGGAACCCCTGACCTTAACACGACATTGCTGCAAAAGCTACACTGAAGTAATCACAACCGGCGAGTTCAAAGTGAGATGGTAGTTGGTAAAAGAGGTGAAGTGCAAGAGATCATTTATTACAGGTGAAGGACAAGCGTAGGATGAAAGACACGCTGAAGAGAAAGCTTCAATTGTCCATTGTGAACTGTAATGTGAAAGCGATAACTGTGAAAGAGAAGGAAACAAAGTAACTCAGTGTTCACATGTACATTTACACATTGTTGAAAGACTGTTGAAATTGAATAACTCTCATAAAATGCAGAGGAGCTGTGCGAAGCTCGAAGTAGGAGCAAAATAGAAAGCATGAGAGGAGAGCTGTGTGAAACATGAAGAGCGAGCTGAAACCCCAAAAGGAGCTAAAGAGTGCCTTGGGCATGACCCTGTTTGGTAAAAATTAAAGAAGCTAAAGAGTGCTTGGGGCACGAACCTGCGTGTGAACTGTGATAAAAGAAAAAAAGTGCCGGGGGCATGATCCCATAAAGCCAAGGTATCTGAGTGGTCCCACACAGGGCTGAGTAAAACTATGCGCTCTCGAAAGTCTCTGATATGAAGAGCTGTTGAGTTGCTAAGAACTGTTGAACAGTTGGGGAAGGGAACCCCGTTTTTTAACAAGAGAATCTGATGTGAAAAGAGACCATTGAACTATCATGTTGTTGGAATTGTAGGGGAAGGAAACCCCTGATGAAACCAGAGCAAGAGAATCTGGTGAAAGCGACCTATTGTGAACTGTGAAATTCCTGAGAGAAGAGAAGGGCTTTTAAGTCTGTGGAGAAAAACAGACATTGGAAACCTAAAGGAACTTTGTGTGAACTATTTGAACCCAAGGAACTTTGTTGAAGCCCAAGTAACTCAAGCTTGGGGAAGGGAGCTGTGGGAAAGCCCCAGTGCCTTCCTGATATTATTTTGACTCCCTATTTTATTTTGATCCAATCTGTACACATTATTGTTCTAGAAGAAAGTGAGGGCAAGCATAGATTTGGCACAGACATCTTTATTACTTTGACTGACAGACAATTGACTACCTTTTGACTTAGTTTAAAGATTGAGACTGCTCCAATTTAGAAATAGGGCCAGTTAGGAAGTCTCCAACCCCTTTTCAAGTTAATAAAGGTTTTACAAACATGCTTCCTTGTGTCTGGGTCTACTCCTTGATACCATGCCTAACTCATAGTGGTCAGAACAATACATATTTACACAGCCAACCTTGATTTACACTTAAGTGGACTAATAACCCAGTCTAAAATATTCCCTTTACATTGGGTTGAAGAGCAACATTTCTGCCGAAGATCTAAATGCTCATGAAAGGTGGACAAAGAGTTAAAATACTCACAATCAGGGTTGCCCAATGAACATTAAAATCTCCAATGAAAGATCGATTAGAAGAGTATAGACGTGCATTAGTAATAACAGCTATCAACGTAATAATACAAATCTAATTATTCCCAAGGGGATGGTAAATTACATAAACCTGTATGGTTAACTGGGCATGTATAAAGATGTTTATGGCAATACATGATACCTTTGGTTCTGGTGTGCATAATAAATATTAAACAAACAAACATGCAAAGAAAGATATGGAATCAATAGAAAGTAAGGAACACTTAAAATCATTGTGGTATATAACCACAACACCAGCTATGTCATGTCTATAGTTATGTAAGTGGGAATAACCATTTGGGTATTGGGTAGGTAGTTTTATAAAGTGCTCTATTACTGTATAGGGTATCTTGGCGCTGTCTTCACAGATCCCATATGAGCAGAGCAGAGAAGTTGACTTAAGGTAGATTGAACAAATACATTTTCAAACCTTTCTGAAGGGGTTAATAGATCAGGCTCAATCCAAAGTGGACAGGGTAGAGTGTTCCATCTCTTTGCTGCCTGAACTAAAAATGTGCAACCCCCTATTCGTTCTCTGCAATATTTAGGAACAACACCAATTTGTTCAGACTCGATCCTAAAGTTCTTACAGGTATATGTAGTCAGGGGCGCCGAGAATGCGGGTTCTCCAGGGCCCAGGCACACCCGGGCAGAATGAAGTCGGGACCGGAGAGAAGAGACGCAGTATGGATGGCCCTTTGTTCCATCCATACTGTGTCTCTGACGGCCCGGGTAAAAGCCGGGTAAAAACGATGTTTAAAAATTGAGGGACAGATGCAAAGCAAGAGGCTCTTGTTTTGCATCTGTCCCTCAATTTTTAAAAATCGTTTTGGTTTGGGTATACTTCTCCATCTGTGCACCCGGGTGCACGGATGTAGAGGTACACCCAACCCAAAACGATTTTTAGAAATGGAGGCACAGATGCAAAGCAAGTCTGTCCCTCAATTTCTAAAAAATCGTTTTGGGTTGGGTGTATTTGTACATCTGTGCACCCTCTTGGAAAGAGGGTGCACAGATGTAGAGGTACTGTATATTCAGGAAGTTAATGCATTGATAGATGAACTAGAAGTTTGGTTAAATGATTTCACCAAAACCCTAGGTGCGGAGGCAAACATAACTCAAATGAAGGAGCCAAAACAACAAGCTAAGTGTGCCCCCAAGACTCAAGCAAGCAAAGATTAACTTTGGAAATAACTCACTAAGCAAGCCACCTGGAAAATCTCATAGTGCTCTGGCAGAAACCCCAAGCATGTGGAGCATATCCTTATCTTAATTGAGATTCCCAGGGATGCTTGTCAGAACGGGGGGGAGGACCTTCTCTATCCAGGCCCAAGAGTCACATAATTATGCCCAGGGACTCCACCCCTTCAATTTTACTGTACAATCGGCAGGTGTCTCCAAAGTCACTCCATCATTCATCTATTTTTGTACCAACCTCTAACAGATTTGAGTTATTAGCTCAGGGGAAGATTTATCTGAAGCTAGAGATGGGACTCCTCCTGCCAAGTACTCCTTACCTCTGGCTGAAACTGTGAAAATGGAGAGTTGATCAGCACATTGATTTGAGATTGTATTGAAGTAAGGCTGTCACAAATATCCTTTGGGCACACGAGGGATGAGTGTACCCTCTGCCAAAATGACCAAAACACAGACTGTCGACATTTTAGAGCTGTTCAGTTGGACATTTTAGAACTGTTCAGTTGTTTTCATCCAATAAGGACACTTAAGAGTGAAACCCTTATCCGGAACACTGAAGCTAGTCTAATGGTTGTTGTGACAATAAGCCACCCAGGCATGCCATAGATACATCTTCAACAACGTGCTTTAATGCATATGGCTGGCAAAAGAAATAAGGATGATGTTAATGACTGGGTGGTGGAAATTGTTTTTCTAGGGTTGCCTCTAAATAAATGTGCCTGTATGATAAAATATTGTTTCACATGTTTTCAAGCATTTGCACTTATGTGGGTACTAACCTTGATGCACTGAAGCACCTTTGGTATGTTTGTTTCAAAATTGTTTCTCTCCACAAAACATATTGTGAATTATTTATAGAAAATTGTGTTTTTTGATGTTGTAGCTTTGTATAAAGAATAAAATAAATGTTGTATTTCTTTAGCCAATATGCCATAGTGTTTACATTTTGGGTCCTTATTGAATCGTGCTTATAGTAACCATAGGAGTGCTGCCCTTTGACCACCAACCCAAAAGTAACAAGTTCTGAAATGTTCAAAGAGGACAGACAGGGTATATCGGCGAAGTGACAATCGTGTGATTTGTAAACTCACCTGCTAGGAGGGATACATTATAGTTCAAAACGAGGGTGGAGTCCTTGAGCGGGTGGCACAGTGTGAGTGAGTGAAATGTGTGTGTGAAGGTTAGAGTGCCCCACAACCTCCTTTGTGTCTGTCTTAAGGCCTACCAAGTGCACAGTATGAGTGATAAACCAAGTTGTGAAGTAGGAGTATAATTAATTTGTTTTCTGACCTTCGACGTGAGAAAAAGATGAGCCCAGCAGCACCCACGTCATGGAAGACGGACGGACTGGGCTGGCACCAATAGACTTCCATCCCTTATGGATAAAGGTGGTACATGTATAGGGTCCATTCAATCAGCCATGCAGATTTTTACTGTATGTTGTCATGTCATCATTACGCTGTGTACCTTTACAAAGTTTTACTTGTACCTCTCTTCAGCAGAACGTTCTTAGCAGCAGAGTTCTTTGCTGTTTCTCTCAACTGCTTGTGAGATTAAAATTTGTTATCCTTACAAGATCAAATTGGGCTGTTGATCCCTAGTGGGTTGTATTCTCTCTGGTGTGAGCGTTCAGGGGCGTGCCTTCAATGTGATTTCGTAAATACCTTAGAGGAGCGACTCCTAGATCAAGTTATGTTGGAATGCAATGGTGAAGGCCGGGAGGAGAGCTGAGGGGTAACACATTTGTCTTGGAAGCAAGACAATGAATAGCAACACAGGTTTGAATCCCAGGATCATGCTTAGAAACTGGTACCCGGTATTAAGCGTGTTATAAAAGAACAATTATAAAAGGACAATTATTATAAAGTGCAGGCAGTATTGTGGTCAAAGAGTAATACATTGTTAGATAACGTTCTCAGTGTCATCAAGTAAGGTGGGGTCACCTTAATCTATCCTGTGTGAGTTCCTTCTTCCCTCGTACCCAGCCAACTCTATTCTTCCTTTAGAGCCTGGTTTGCAAGTTGGTCAACTCTCCCTCTTCCACTTTGACCATTTCTACCATTTACTGGCCTCTGGACACTACCACCCTGTTCCTCCCTGAATAGGCTGATTTCTGCTCTTCTTTACTCTTTACCACCCCCAACCTCCTCCTCTTGGTTGACTTCAACATCCAATTGGACTCCCCTGCCTGAGAATCCATTATTTTCACTGACCTCTGCACCTCTCTGTCCCTCTCTGTTCTCCCCTCCGGTCCAACCCACTCGGCTGGTCACACACTGGATGTCATCATCCACTCAGACCTCTCTCTTGCTCCCCCTCTGGCCAGCCCTCTCCCTTGGTCAGACAATTCTCTCCTCTCCTGCCACCTGGGTCCCTTCAGCCCTCCTACCACACGCTAAAAGCCCTGTCAACCTCATACTCGAACATCCACCCAATGAACAAGTCTCAGCTGAGGCCTTTGCTTCTACCTTCATCCCTCCTTCCCCCCTACCTCAGTCTCTACCACTGACTCTGCTCTCAGCAACCTTCACTCAGCCATCACCAATACTCTTGACATCCTTGGCAGAGCAGCGGAACAGAAGTGGCAAACCTCAGGTTCACCCTCTGACAAACTGGCCTGCCACCTACTCCAAAGGCAATACAGACCCTCCATCCATGCCACATTCAGGCACAGGTATCTGGTGCATCCAATAACACAGCTGAACTCTTCAAAATCTGCAGGGAGTTAGCCATCTCTTCCACTTTCTCCTCCTCCCCTCTTCCTTCCCAGGTCCTCTGCAACACACAGGCCACACACTTTGCCACCAAAACTCAGGACATCTTCAATACCCTTGTTACTCACCCGCCAAACCCATCCCACACCCCCTTATCTCCCTTGGCCACTCACCCTCCACCTTCCACCTTCTCCTCTTTCACTCCTGTCACACCTGAAGAAGTTACCAGAGTTTTCCTATCTATGAGTGCTTCTTCTAAACAGGTTCCCCCCCTGCTCATTTAGAGCTATCAACATTGGTTCTCTTGTCCTCACATTCGCTAATTTCTGCAACCACTATTTTGCTGCTGGATTTTTCCACTCTGCCCTCAAGCACTTCTTTCTCCTGAAAGAACCTTCAGCAGACCCTATCTGTCCATCCAATTAACGCCCTATTTCAATCACCCATTTTTGGGGAAAATGCTGGAGAAGCTGGCCTTGCCCCAACTCAACTCACACACTGAATTTGTCGGTGGTCTCCACGATCATCAATCTGGACTCCAGAGGCACAGAATCTTCTAAACACCTGTGAAGAACTGCTTGCATACCTTGACTCCAACTCCCCAGCTGTCCTCATCCTACATGATCTCTTCTCTGCCTTTGACACTGTCAACCATTCCATCCTCATACAAAGGCCCCATGATACCCTTGGTATCTTTGAACGGGCACTGGACAGGCTGATCTCTTTACTAACTAACCGCTCTTCCCAAGTCATCTCGGGCACCTTCCCCTCTCCTACCTCCTTCTCCACATGTGGTTTCCCCAGGGATCTATCCCCTCCTTCTGGCTTTTTAATATCTACTTTGCTCAGCTGGCACTCCTCATCTCTTCCTTCTCTCCCAACTTCCAGTGTTATGCAGATGACACTCAACTCTTTTTCAGACTTCCTGCTGACTCTCTCGCACCCTCCTTCATCCCTGACTGCCTGCCATCCAGGTCTGGAGCACTTCGAACAATCTCTGCCTCAATGCCAGCAAAACTGAGATCCTCCTGATTGGAACCCTTGCTTGCTCCTTCTTCCCATCTCGCTGGCCTCCCTCCTTGATCCCTCCCCCTGCTCCTTCCTCTGAAGCCAGAAACCTTGGAGTTATCTTTGACTTCTCTCTCTCCTTCCTCCCTCACACCCAGGACATTGCCAAGAAGTCCTACTTTCAACTCTTCCCTCTTAAAGGAATTCTCCCTTTTCTCACTTTCCCCCAGAAGCTCAATTTTTCTCGAGCCATGGTCCTCTCTAGGCTTAATTACTGCAACAGCCTCCTTCTCAATCTAACCTCTTCCATTCTGCGGCCCCTTCAGCTAATCCAGAATAGAGCAGTCATTTATCCTTGGCCTTAAGCCCAGGGACTGCATCTCTCCTACCCTAAAAAGTCTCCAATGGCTCCCGGTTGCTGCACGGATCCAACTCAAATCCCTCTGCATCATCCACAATGATGTCTGGGGCCAGGGACCACTCTATTTGCAACTCTCTCTTATAAAATACTCTCCTTCTAGATGTCTTGCTGTTCACTTTCCTCAGCTGGATCCCTTCTGTGGAACCGCCTCCCCCCCTCTGCATCTTGAGCAGGACATTCCTAAGTTCCGAAAGCTCCTCAAGACTTTACTCTCTTTCTCCTCCTTCCCTTCTTCCCTCCTCTGCTAATCTCACAGTTGTTGTGATTGGTGTCCTGGACCCTTATGCATCCTCGGGGGCCCCTCACCTCTCAGACCCACTCTCCCCACTTCTGACTACCTTCAGCACTTGCCTCAGCACACCCTCCACATTGGAGACTTGCACTCTTCCACCCAACGTGGCTCCTGGCCATATAGCACTTACCTCACCTTGCACTTCATCTGTGGCTCATCATCGAGCACTGTCACCTCAGCACCTACCCCACTGTCCTCTTCCTTGCTGCATTTGCACGTTCTGAATACTCACAAGGCATAGTAGGTTTGGCCGTTCCCTCCCCCACTGTAATTTTGTTATGTTTTATTTGTTCTGCAATCCATCCTTTGGGTGCCTTGAAACAGAATATATTTGCTGTACAAGCACTTAGCAAGCAAATAATAAACCTAATCCTAAACCTAAACCAGCAAATGTGTGAAGAAAAAATGGCAGATTCTGATTTAAAGAAGAGTGAGCCATCTACTTCATCGCAAATATTAGCTGTGCAAGCAAAGAAGAATGAAAAGAAACAGCATTTTGTTTGGGAAAATACTTTTTGCAGTGAAAAGAATGAAGGGGAAGAAAGGAAGAAATGCCTTAGATGTGACAGCTTGTTTCATTTAGTCAATAGTGACAAGTGTCTGGCGTTGAAGTCACTGTGCAAGAAATGTAACTGTAAAGGTCAGTTTACAAGTTGTTTCAGACGCAAAACAAAGTCTAATGATTATTTGGATGAACTTAAGTGTTAGAGGAATCCATATACATGATAAGGAGATGCAGTCTTTTCAATAAAAAAAAATGATCCAAGCCCCCAAAGCAAGGAACAATGGTTGTCATTTCTGGGTATGGCTGAATTCTATGGCAAATGTATTCCAGCATTTTCTAGAAAGACAAATCAAGTGAGGAAAAGAAGGGAGTGAATTGCTAGTGGGATAACCAGTGTGAGATGGATTTTCAGGAGATCAAATGTGCACTCAACCAGACACCAGTTCTGAGCAATTATAATTCTGCAAAAGTGAATGTGGTAACAGCAGATGCAAACAACAAGGGTTTGAGTGTATTACTATCACACAGAGAAGGGAAACAAGAATTTGCATCTAGGGTTTTAAAGCAACCACAGGTGAACTATTCTACTAGACTGTTTTTGTGGGGAACTATGATTGAAATGAGATCGGACCACAAGCCGTTGAAAGAGATTTTCCACAGAAGAAAATGGATCACTTACCTACAGGAGCACACATGGCATGTGGAATATGTGCCGGATATTCAAGTGGCAGATTGTTTGTCGAGGCCTACTAATGTGATACATGAGATGAATAAGGATGAGGAAAAGCAACACGTCCTTAGTATAGAACAAGGTGCAGTATCTAAGGAAGAGTGGGGTGAAGCTATGAATTCTGATAAGTTGTTACAGAATTTAGGCAGTGGAAGCATGAATGAAGAAACATGGTGAGGATTTCAATTGGAAGCAGTTAAAATGGTGTATAATGAATTGCATTTTGAGAATGGGTCTGTGTTGAGAGGTGATCAAATTGTTCCACCAGTTGGAGTGAGAGAGAAAATATTATTGGTGGCCCATGAAGGCCATCAAGGAATGTCAAAAACCAAAGAAATGTTTAGACAAGATTATTGGTGGCCAGGAATGGTCATACAGGTTAAGAGAATGATCAGTGAGTGTAATCCATGTGAACATCCTAATAAGGGTTGTGTCAGCAGATCCAGCCCTATCACTGTCATGACAATCCCAACAGTAACATGGTAAAGAGTTGTTTTTTATATTGTTGGTCCTGTGAGTAGTCAAGGAAATCAAGTATGTTGTATGGTGTTTGTGTGCTCGGCATGGATGGTCAGTGTGAGTTATGTGAGATTCGAGGATGTCAGGGAAAATACAAGAGACAACTGATTAACATAGTTGTGTAAGATATTCGCAAAGCATCTAAAGTGTGCAGTGTGTTGGAAGGTGAGTGAGAAGGTGAAGCTACCCCCTGGTTTACAGAGGCAAGGTGGTTCAGGAAGTGATGCTTGGAGCTGTAAAGATGGCTGATGCAAGGGGGCGGAATATGAGTAAAGTGAGTAAGTGTGAGAAGCCATCAGCATCAAGGAGAGATATTAATGGAGGAAGAGCCATTGGAAGGGATTACGTGCATTGCCAAGGCAGTGTGCAGAGGAGTGAGAACGAGGTGTGTAATAACTGTAGTTCTGAAAATGGGGTGACAAATAGGCCTAAGAGAGAAAGGAGGAAGCCTGCATATATTGATGAATATGTTTACTGATCAGAATTTAGAATTCTAGTTATCTGCCATTTGGGCATGTCTTGTTACTTAGTTAGTTGGTTAGTAAGAAGTGGTGTTACCAGCTTCCATCTCAGTTATTATGTGTTACATTTTGTCTGTTCAACTGTGAAGAAAACATTACGTCATTTATGTTTGCTTCCCAACTGCATTCATAGAAATCTTCGCAGTTCTTTTTGTAAATCTTCTTTAACATAGTCAGCATGTAATTTAGTTTGTAAGGCCGTCACCAGCAATTTGGTATGTTGGGTAAGGAGGGAAAATGTGTAGCATTCTTATCGGTTGTTCATTTTATGGAACATGGAATTTCACCTGGTTCCATGTTGCACAAGGAAAGTGAATGCCAGTTGGAAAGAGCCGAAAGGCACGCGGATTAACAATACACTCTACATACACTTACATTTTGAAAATCAATCATTTCAACATACCGTGTGTATTCAATGCAAGTTACAAAGCTTAAAATATTAAAACACAAGCCATATGTGTTCAGTAGAAAGTAAAACAATTACAAACAATGTGTTGGG
This sequence comes from Ambystoma mexicanum, assembly GCF_040938575.1. NCBI lineage: Eukaryota > Metazoa > Chordata > Amphibia > Caudata > Ambystomatidae > Ambystoma > Ambystoma mexicanum. The sequence goes on from NC_090922.1 coordinate 1,079,199,072, forward strand.
ATAAAGTACATATTGTATACTAAAGAAATGGCCCTGATTTCACACAACACTTCAAAATAAAATACCTAATATGATTTGAAAGTTGGTACAAAAAGTATCATCATGATCAACGTCTTTGCCTCCATATAGACCATTGAGATATAAACTACTCATATAGGATGTATGGGTGTGGGCCAGGGGAGAGTCAGATGTTGAGAGTGTACAAAATCATCCTTTCTCGCATACCTTGGGACAATCGAAAAACCTGTGGTCATGGATACCAAGCTAATCTCTGCCACCAATCCCCATAGATGAAATCTGCCACTGATTTAGTGATATCACGATCACGGTCCCCAGGGTATGTGACATAGCTGCATTCCCATTCTCGCAGAGATCTTCCCTCAATAAATGAGGTTTGATACTTCTTGACCTTAAAGAGTCGTAAGTTGCTTATGTTTAGGAGGAAATGTTACACCTTTTCATTCTCCTCCTTGCACATTTTGCACTTTGGGCTAAGAGCACAATTCCGTTTCTTTAGATTATTCGCCAGAGGAAGAGTATCTGCTCTGACCAATGCAAAGAGGTCTGATGCACCAGCTCCTCTTCTTCTGTCCTTCTTGTTCTTATCAATTGGGTGTTTTATAACCTGTTCATCATCAACCTATATGTATCAGTAGGACAATGGGACATGACCAAGACATGTCCTAAATCCAGAGTTGTGCAGTCTTTTACCAACTAGTTCTTATAGGTGGACACACAGTCTTGGGCAAAATGTTCTCCCCAGGCCCAGTGTTAGGCAGAATCCTGTGCAGTTCCCTTAGGGAACACTGCAAAAAGATTAAGACTACAGGAGTAAGCAGTAAACCCAATTGATAGCAGGCTGCACCACCCAGATGTATCTAGTAGCTGTGGCTGGGCAGTCAGACTTCTCTCAAGAAGAGTAGGGCAGTGTATAGAGTATAGACAATAGGGCTAAAAACACAGTAGAGCAAACAAACACTGACCAGAGCTTTGTATCAAAAGTATATATTTATTTATTCAAAACACACTTTAGGCAATACATTAGCATTCTAAATCAAAAGCAAGTTAAAACACAGTCAGGTAAAGTATACACACCTCCCTTGATAACTATTAGACAAGGCAGAGTTAAAACACCACGATTTGTTAAAAAAGATGTGAGCGCGTAACCTAAATGGCACTCCAATAGTTAAGTTAAAGGTAGAGAAAAAGGCAGAGCATAGAAATAAACAGGTCCCAACACTTTTAGAAGTGCAAAGCAAGGGATCAAGGCAGTATACACTGTAGAGCCAAAGTTCATCGGCCAGGCCCACTTTAAATGGAGCAAAGCGAAATGTGCCCAAGATCACACAGTTTAAAATGCAATAAAAGTCTTTGCAGAATGTTCAAAAGAGGTTGGGGTGATTCAAGAAGTTAAAGTTAGAAGGTCTGGGGCCAACCCAGTTGGAAAGCCAAGGATTTAAGGGTCACCTTGGGCAAACCGAAGAAAGGGAGGCCAGGCAGAACACAGTACCTTAAAGAGAGAGGAAGCTCCAGCGGTGGCAGTTGTTCCTGGCAGTGGTTTCAGTTTGTTGTTTCGAACAGGGGAAGAGAGGATATCATCGAGGAGGAAACTTGGAGTCATAGCACGGCACAGGGATGAAACCAGCCGCGGAGTTCATCGGTTAAAAGGTGCGTTCCTTTTATTTGCGGTCAAAGTTGTGAAGCTTGGCTATCCGGCCGACGGGGTGCTTGGCACGGGCAATTCGACCAAGAGACATCTTTGGAAGGTGAAAGGGGCGAACTGGTTGGTCCCACCAGCTCAAAGGAAGAAGACTCGTCCAGCAGAAGATCTTCTCTTGTCGTTGGGAAAGTGGTGAGTTTGTTGCAGCAGGGCTCCACCAGTGGTGTCGTCGTTGCAGATGGCTCAGCTTCTTCCCTCTTCGGATTCTTAGGTCATGTGGCGACTTCTGAAGTTCCAGTCCCAAAGGCCCTGCTTTTATGCAGAAAAACCCCCATTCAACAGTCTAGCTGTCACTCACACATGCTAAATGGTGAGCCGGGCGGCTCACAACTGGGCCAATCAGAATAGAGTGCGACTTGGGTTACTAAGGCAACGCAGTCCAGTGTGCCAATTCCCCTCCCCACACATCCTGTGAAACCCAGACAGAGTGGCACCATTTGGAGGACTTCTGTGGAGAAGCCCGCCAAAAAGTGGAACAAATAACTCGACCTTGGTTCGAGTTACAGAGATGGACACGAACGCCATTTTAGAAACGAGTTCTGGCAAAAAGCCCCAAACGTTGATTTAATATTAAATAAATAAACCAGCGGTATCTTTAACATTGCACCAAAAAGTGGTGCCTTTACAATCAATGGGAAAATCCCATAGGAAATATTCCGGTGGAATATTTTGCGTGGTAACCACTGCCACCAGCCAGAAACCCGACAAGGGGGGACTGGACAGTGCCCCCTTGGAAACAGACCCAGGGGCAATCGAATTAACCCCTTCCAGTACTTCCAAAATATGATGATTTGTACTGGTTCTGTTCACAATTTTTGACCAGTAAAGTCAATGGTGACTTTACATGCCCTGGGAGACAGTAGTCAGTCCCAGGGTATGGAGTCTATGTTTGGGGGTCACTATGACACCCCTGTGTTACTGCACTGAGGGTGCTGTGTAACACATACACAAAACAGATGATACCCTATGGAGTAAAATACCCCATAGCCCATAAGCACACAAAAAGTCAAAGACATACCTCAAATCATGCCTAAGAGTGGGAGGAAAAGAGTCTCACTCTTAGCAGGAGAAAAAAACAAACCCCAAAAATCCAGCAAAGCTGCTGGGGGACTCACTAGGTTTGGGAAATTAGCCTTATAAGAGAAGTCTCCCTAACACCCAGTATAGTAGCTCATTATTCTGGGATGTGGCTTCTTTAGTGGCTTAACACAAAATGGGGGTGTCCCCATGCGAGCCATGCTGAGGGCACCCCCATCAGGTAATAAAATTGCGGCAAAAATGTGACCGAAAAAAAATATTGCGGCAAAAATGCTGTGGTTTGACCTGGTAAAGGTGTTCCCAATTAAACCATTTAAGGGGAACGGGGGTTGCAGGGGTGTCCCCGCTCCCTTTAAATGGTGTAATGGGTCCAGGGGTTATGGCGGTGTCCCTCGCATCCTTTACAGGATTGTGGCGGCAAAACCACAGCATTTTTGCAGCGCTATTTTGTATTCACTGCCATTTTTGCCGCCATTTTAAGACATGGAGCCAACTGCACTATGTGAAGGATGGAAGTATGCCATTTAATTAAACCTTAAATCTTTCACCTCTTTTGTTTTGCGTAAGTCACTCTGAGTTGGATAGGTATGCCCAGATGTAGGTCCCCTTTCTGCTGGGCCTAGAGATCCAAGCTACTCCTCACTGATGAGGCCCATCTAGGCCGAAACATGTTTGGGGATGCTTGTAGTCTCGTGCAGAAGTGATGTGGCCATGCAGTTTGGTCTGGACTGCCCCTTTTGGGGTGGAACCAAGCGTGGTTTGCATATGGTCTTTCCCCTTTTGCGAAGGCTTGGCAGGCGAACAATGATGGTCTGGATGGTAGCACAGAGCAATGCCAGAGGTTAGGATTAATTCCAAATCTTCCAGTCATCACTTCTTTTGTTTTGCAGGTCAGGCTTTTTACACAGTGAAACAATATTGTCATCAGTGACTGATAGCCTTAAATAAGACCCCTTCAACTAGAGTTCAGAGCTTCAGAGGCCTGAGTCTGGTCCTTATCGCAATCTGCTCTTCGTGCCATATTTGTTCTAGGGTACTTTGGGAGAAGTGCAATTTACTCTGTATTTTTTCCACTATCTCAGATTTTCGCATGTGCTTTGATCTCACGGGATGTGCCTAATCCAATTCAATGTTAATGCCACCCACCACCCATTGACATGCAGGCTTCGATCTCAAAGTATGATTTGCCCCCATAAACAGTTCCTGTCGACATGCATGCATTAGGCAGCCTAGGAGGGGAGCCATTGGACATGTTTGCACAAACCCTGCACCCATTAAGTGACCACTTACAAACTCGTTCTAATGCTGTAACCTCTAATTGCCCCATCAGAAGCCAGTCAATAAGGAGCCTGACCTCCATTCTTACATGCCTTTTGATGTGCAGATCGAGTTTTCTTTAAACATACCCTCTACAGAAAGCAGTGGCACACACTGGCAGATTTGTTTCATCAACCCCCTCTCCCCCGCACCTAACATGGGATCTGACTGTTATAAACAAAGCTTGATTTTTCAATGGATGTAGGTGCAATGCTAGACAGCCTCGTTTTGACGACGCTCCCTCTCTCTAAGAATCCACACTGGGTCAGTTCAGAGATGGAATGGTAATGTAAAATAATGTGTACAGCGTACCACTAGTTCTTTTAATTTTTACAGAGCATACCTTTAGTTCAAAGGCTCTGGAAACGCGTCCCTGACTCTTTCTCTTTCTCCTAAGCCAAATATACAATTGGCACAGGCCAGACATTCAAGCACTGCCAGTTTCCCAAGTCACAGCTAGGCAGAAACACACACAGTGTCCCTGGCTCTACAGGTCGTTAAGGTGCTCAGGTTGCAAAAACATTTCTTTTATAACAGGCCGAGCCTTTCATATGCATGATGGAACATTTCCAGGTCAAAGAGCTCACACAACACAAGTCACCTTGAAAATCTGTGATAGTTAAAGTGAGCAACACAAAGTGCCTATTTAATGACTTGTCTTGACATGGAAAAAAATAAAGTTGCTTAAAGTCACTAATCAAATGTTTTCATCATCATGAATAACAACGTGCTGGATGTTTGTGACAAAGAATCTGCATATCTATCTTTGTTTATTACACAACTTCTTTTATTACATGTCTTAAATCACTGAAAGTACTGTGGGGTTTACTAGATTTTTCTGGTTGGCTTTAGCTTGCATTCTGGGACTTATCGTTTACCATTCAGGATGTGAAAATTAAAGCCACAGTGATATTGTTTTGGCTTAACATGTTGCTATAAGGATTTACATGTTGTCATGTGGCTTTATTATGCAATTTACGCAATTTGTGTTTTTTGTATGTAAACTCTATAAGACATTATTGCTGTAGACCTTGAAATCCAACTATTTAACCCAACGACGTGATCTGATCACTACCCATCCCCCACCCCTACATGACCCCCTGCCATTTGACCGACCGTCCCACTTCCCCTTTTTGGACGCAGCCTGAGCGCCACAAGTTAATTTTTTCTACTTTCACCACTGGTACAGTTATACACATGCACAGAGCCAGCATACTCTCACTCAATCACATACATTGCATCATTCACCCTTACAGGCACACATACATAAAAACATCCACTACACACATGAAAACACCCTTGCTCACATGCATGCATGCACACATGCACACACACTTTGTTTCTTACCTGCTATCAGCACGACGGACTCCTCTCTCAGGCAGGCATCCGGCAGAGCTCCCTACTTCCTTGTTCCTGACATGTGCAGGGGGGGCACCTCCGTTACAAAGAAATGTTTCCTTTGCACAGTTGACCCGATGCATTTTTTTCTGAAAGAAATCATTTCTTTCAGAAGTCGAGCTCCGACTTCAGAAAGGAACGATTTCTTTCAGAAGATTCTGGAGTCTGGACTTAATCTGGCGGCGCCCCCCACATCACGGGGGCTGCAGGGCCCCCGCTATGCCAGTGGAATCCTTTTACCACATAACTGGCAGGTAAATCCATCACCTTCCTGTGCTGGCTGTGAGCAGGGCAGAGTTTGGAATGCTTTTGGGAAGATATAGGAGCTGTTTCCAGAATTGGTGATCACATTTGCCAACTCTGGTGACATTCTTTCAAGGCCCCAAATCTCATGTCCGTAAGCTACTAAGCCTCCACACTTTGCTTGGTGGACCATTTCAAATTAAGGCCCAAAATGATATGTATGCTTAGGGACAAAACTAAAAATCACTCGTCGCAGGCACTTTACTAATTGTGTACTCTGTCTTTTCTTTCCAAGAGAGGTTTGATGTTAACCAAAATAATTTCAAAAATATTGGACTGTGACTCCTTTACTCACAAAGTATGTTTTGGAATTCCTATCTATGCCTTATTTTTATCAAAGATATGACAAGAAAGATAAATGCAATTATTTGATTGATCCAACAAAACTATTTCTCTATCTTTTACACAAATTGTACAGGTTTGTGACTTAGCAAGGTACCTGCTGTATACATGGAAGACTGGGATTCCGCATTCGACTTACCATACCTGCCTGTATCGTTTGAGTCATCCATGAACAAATTCACAGTGCCCCTGGAAAACACACTTTTTTTACAGACAGTACCACTAACGGGCCATTTGTAGTTTGTATACATCAACCTTTTTTTTTTAAAGAAAATACATTTTTTTAATAGAAATATGTTGGTTTCAATTAAAAAAGATCATTAATAACTTTGAATTGTTAACTTTCTAATTTTTCAGGTTCGTTTATTGCCTTTCTCATTATTAGTTTTACTAACAACTTTAAAGTTGTTCTCATATGTTCCCAAACAACATACAGCAATGCAAAAACCTTAAAGTCACAATGCCAAATACTCAGTACTTTCATTCGAAGGGGGATTGTATTTTTTGTTATTATTATTTCTGCACGTGTTACTTCTTTGTTTCAAGAACTCTAAAGTTCATTCAATCACATTTTTGAATGCACAAGTCTCAGTAAATGTTTACAATCCTTACCCTTTCACAGTCGTTGGAAATAAAAGCAATGAAGTAATATGATGAGAAGTGAATTGTAATTGGTTATTTGTAACACGGCTTAATACTCAGAGGTTTCTAAACGCAGACCCGGGGATCGAACCTGTGTTGCTCTGTGTCGTCTTGCTTCCAAAGCAAGCACATTGCCCCTGAGCTATCCTCCCACTTAAAGGGTTTGCCCAAGTCACCAACACCGCTAAGTGTACTAATAAAAATGGTATGCTATACCAAAAAGATCAACAAATGTTGTTGGGACTGCCCTAAATACGTTACCAATATTAATCACGCTAATTCATAATATATTCAAACACTTCTCCCGTATCAATGCACTGTATATTGTCCATGCCTTTTCATTTGAGTTGTGTTTTGGGGCAGCAGGTCCACTAAAGCGTAAGTGAATGTAAAACTCAACGTGTTCTTGCATCTATCGACACATGGCGGACCAGACCGAGTCTCGCCATACCCCTCTTTGGAGACCTCCATCCCTGCAATCAACATATCTCTGTGTCCTTTGACGAGGTGCTGTGCCTATTATGCTCGCTACGTAAGGATCCCTCCCCCTTCTCTTATCAAATGTAGTTCTCAATATGGTCATGCGCTCGCAATCAGGATGGGTAAGTGAGTGTGCATGCACAAGTTGCAGAATACCATGTACAACTCAAAGGGTTATTTTGCATGCAGCCCATTGGCCACATGGCGAGCCTAGACCCAGTGTCTCCATACTCCCTTTTGAAGACCCTGTCCTTACAATCAATATATCTGTGTGTCCTTTGACAAGATGCAGGGCCTATTGCGCTTGCTTTTGACTTATTCACCCCATTTACATCCCCGTTTTCACTTGGGCCATTCTTCTATTGTAATGTGGATAGGTGGGTCGATGTTCACGCACAGGGTGCTGAATACAATGTACAACTCAAAGTGGTCTTTCACATGGACCCACTGGCCACATGGTCACCCTTACCCAGCATCTCCATACTTCCCCTTAAAGACCTTGTCCTGGCAATCAACATATCTGTGTGTCCTTTGACAAGATGCAGGGCCTATTGTGCCAGCTTCCTACTTATTCGCCCCCATTTACTTATCAAAGGCAGTGCTCACATGGGTCGGGCACTCGCAATGGGGATGGGTGGGTGGATGTGCACGCACAAGGTGGCGAATACCATGAACAACTCACAGGGGTCTTTTGCATGGGGACCATTGGCCACATGGCCACCCCAAACCCGGTGTCTCCATACTCCCCTTTGAAGACCCCATCCCTGCAATCAACATATCTTTTTGTTCCTTTGACAAGGGTCCAGGCCTATTGCGCTCGATTCCTACTTATCCACCTCCCGCCCCCCTTTCAAAGGCAGTTCTCATTTGGGCCATGCGCTTGCAATGAGAATCAGTGGGTGTGTGCACACACAAGATGCCAAATACAATGTACAGCTCAAAGGGGTTTCTCGCAAGGGGACTATCTGCCATATGGCCACCATAGAACTGGTGTCTGCATACTCCCCTTTGAAGACCCCATCCCTGTAATCAACATGTCTATATGTCCTTCGACAAGATTCCGGGCCTATTGTGCTCGCTTCCTACTTATCAACCCCGAACCCTTATGAAAGACAGTTCTCACTTGGGCCATTCTCTCGCAAAGGGGATGGATGGGTGTCGATACATAAGGTGCAGAATACCATGTACTGCTCATAGTGGTCTTTTGCATGGGGACCATTGGCCTTCCCAGACCCGGTGTCTTCATACTCCCATTTGAAGACCCCGTCCCTGCAATCAGCATATATCAGTGTGTACTTTGGCATTGTGCTGGGGCCTATTCCACTTGCTTCCTACATTTCTCACTTGGGCCGTGCATTCGCAATGGTTATTTCTATGTTCCCCCTATTCTTTTACAAAATCTGACATCATGAATCATTCAATGACATCAATCTTTATCCAAAACCAAATATGGCAATGTCCTAATACTACATCACAGCCCTATAAACATCTGACCAACACAATTTAAGGGCAGTCCTTCCATGTGACAAATTTGCATTTCATTTTCAAAGTATTTATAAACGTCTTCAATTCCTTAGCAAGAAAACATCGATGTGGTCGACTATGGATATTATCATTGCACGGCTTGTTATCTTTGTTGCTGAATCTCCTTACTGATTTTCCAAACTTCAGGTAATTTAACTCTTAGTTATTACAGTTTTTTGTTTTCAACTTTGTATATGTATAGTCGTTTTAACCAATTTTCTTTTTACTTTTCTCAATTACTTATCCATGATCAACTGTTCAATGTACCATTATTTCCTCAGGTACTACATTACATGGTCTGGTCTTTTATTTCAATATGTTAGGTTTTGCTATCGCTCTTATTTTTTTTGGCACCACGGATGATCAAAGTACCAGTAATTTTTTTCCATGTGTGACGGAGCATTGACATATAAGCGGGTGGGTAGCCTGTGGGTCCGACTTGCTTACAAAACAGTTACCAAACTGTAAAGAGCTTTGTATCTGAGGCATTTTGATTGACAGCAGGGCTAAGGATGTCTTGGAGGAAGTGACATGCAATTGATTCCTAATTTGCAGAATACACTTTTAGGAAGATATTTATGAAACATCACAGTTCACCACAGTTCACTAAAAACGGTTGCCAAAGACTTACTCGTAAGTTACTTCCCAATGCTGTTCCAACTGTGTTTCATCACACACACAGTCATATGAGTAGTAACCATGAATGATTCTACTGCGATGATAGCATCTAATTTTTAACAAAATATTGTATTGTATTATTTATCGTCAATTTTTTATGTTTTAATGTACATGTTCTTTAAATTTTACAATTTGAGCAGGAATATATTCAACATTTTTGGATACACAAAAGGTTTACTGCAATATTACTTTTTTGTCAAACATTAATTGTAGTATCTGTACTTTAGCTTATTTTAATATTGTATTGATTAAAATGTTTTTAATTACACAGACCGCACAGATGGAAGTGCAGACCATTACCTCTGAAAAAATGACCGACACTTACACTCACCAAATGCTAATCCCCACTGAAATGCACATAAATTGATATATAGGCATTGATTCATGGAATTATTTGCATGTAAAACGGGGATTGTGTGCCATTTTGTCCGCAAATTCCTGTTTGACAAATGGGGATATGTGGGCAGAATGGCACGCAAATCGCCATTTTACATGCAAATAATTCCATGAATCAGGGCCATAGTGTATTAGATTGTCTATGTTTTATAATAATATATTTTTTCTATTGACTATTGTCATGAAAATATGAATTGAATAAAGGATCAAGCTTCATCATAGACAACTATTCCAGAATCAACAGAAAACGCCCTTCCCTTTCAAGTAATTTTGTTTAAATTATAGATTTGTCTGCAAGTATTCTAAAGATGTCTACGGTTAAGTTTAACTGTCAACTCATTGATCAATATTATAGATTTTTGTACTATTTGCCAATATTTAGAATTTATAATATTTTCACCATTTTTCTATTGTTTTTAAGTTATTTTATATTGCTATACTTTTCATCAAACATTGTAATTGGATATAACCACATTTTATATACAGGAGGATGCCAGTACTTCAGTAACATACTCTTCTTTATTTGAACCAATCAGACTGATTTATATTGAGTTATTTTTGAATTATTTCATTCCAAATACTAAAACGATAAGAAATTAATGAAAGTCCAATTGGATTGTGGAGCTAATTCAATGCTCTACATCTTGTTTACAAAGAATAACAAATTGGAAAAAGCAGCGATATATTGTCATACACCTTCCAACATGCAACATTGACAGTAATCCCTACAGATAATTATGATTGTAGATCATTTTCATGGATTCTGTTATTCTCTACATGCTCTATGTATGTTCTTATGTACTATAGAACTACACAGCAATACATTAAAAGTACATTTATAATACTGCATATATTATTTCTCATTTTATTTAAAGGATGAGATTATTGTACTAACTGTAATGTCCATTCCCAGTGACACCAGTGAAGTGCAACAGGTATATTTCATAATGAATTATTGTCAACAATTGCGCATAATTATGATGTTGACTTTCTCTGTATAAAAAGGAATTGTTTTTCAACTATAAAAATGTGATTACCTTGTCTTTGGTCTTTGCATCGCTTGTTGTTGAAATTCATCATACATAAAAGGTCACTTATCAAGATGTAATGTTTGTTATTAAACAAGTTTAACATTTGAATAGCTCTTCATTATACAATGTTAATTGCATGTGTTTTTATGTACAAGTAGTCTACTACTCAAAAGCTGGAGGTGGAAGAGACATAAGGACCACAGGTACAAAAATAATAGTTCCAGTCATCATTCATCATCCATTGGACTCTCAATATCCTTTCAGTGTGCAAGGTGTTTATCAAAGTAATCGTGTTTATGTTTCTTGGCACTGAAGATATTACATGTTATAGTATTGATTAATTGAAGCACAATAAACACATATTCATTTTTATTTCTTATTTGTGTTTAACGCATATTTTTTTATCGGTCTCTGGAGGATACATTCGTGGAATACTTTGTATCCATTACCCATGAAACTAGTGATGGTCATCAGGTATGTAAAAACATGTTTTGTGATAAAGTTGAACACCAAAGATAAAAGTATTGTAAGCTAAAGAAGTAAGTAGCTTTTCTACTGAAAAGCGATGTCTGATCTTACTTTGAGTAAGTATTTGCAATTATAGCTTCATAATGAAAGTATTTTCTAATATAATATGCTTTCTTAAAAGTGAATTCTACATGTAGTTACATTTTACGTACCCATTCATAATCCACTTGATTAAAAGGATAAATAGCGAATTATGGAGGTACCTGTGTAAGTAGCTGTGACATTTTGATGCAGAATATTGCCAACCTTCATCGGAATGTATCAAATGATCACAAGTGGTATACTAAACATAAATGTGTGAAATACGAATCAAATGACAAATACTTTGCCATTCAATATTTTTCATGCACTTGAACATACATTGGTTTAAACACTCTTCTATTTGATTGTCAACCAATATAAGGAGGAATTGCCCAAAAAACTCAATGTATGATTGTTTACAACTTTATGTGAATGTTCTGTTACAGATGAGGGATGAACTCAAAACATCAAGATTGACTGTTTCAAAACACCCAAGGAAAACCATGATAAATACGAATCAGGTTTAACAATTGATTCAAAGTCGTTATTTTTAAATGTGTTCATTGGTAATACATTGTAAGGTTAATATTCATATGTTTTGTAAGTGGGAAATGAATAATGCTTATTTTTATTTGTTTTATTTTAGACACTTGGGAAGAAGATGATGTCTCTTGTCAAACCGATGTCACTTGGGAACAACTATTGCTTGAGGTTGAGAATGTTCGTCCCAATGTCCAGAATTGGGACGCCAATGTGCAGTGGCCTGAATCTGAAATGATATCACCAGTGATCCTTGGAAAGTAATGATAGATCATTGTTTCAGCAGACAATGCCACACGGAACTGACAGATATCATAGAAAATGCCTCATCATTACTTGCAGATCCTCTTACCCAATCTATGCCTCCAAAACTATTTTGCTCAAAGAAAGACAGAGGGCCTCATTACGAGTCCGGCGGTAACCGCAGCGGTAAAACTGCCTGGTTACCGCCGGACTCGTATTACCATTCCGCCTCCATGATTCCCAGAATTACCGGGGCATTACAACCCCAGTTTTCTGGGAATCACGGAGGCGGAATGGTGTTAATCCCCATTCCCATCGAGTCCTATGGGACTCGATGGGAATGGGGATCAAGGAAACACCGGAAGCATCTCGTAATCCTGCCAGTGTTTCCTCGTCCGCCTGCAGGCGGGCGGTGTTAAACCCGCCAGGTCAGACTTGGCGGGAACATCACCTCCCGCCTGCAGGAGTCGGGATCAGGTGGTCCGGAAACAACGGTGGAGGCGGGTTTACCGCCACCATTATTTCCGGACCGCCTGAGTTATAATGAGGCCCAAAATCTTCCCTGTTTCACCAATACAGTCTGAAAATCTAGAAATATCACATATTAATATTACTGAGGAATCTTTTGAAATCATTGATGGCGATGTGCATGAGTCATGACTATACCATGGGTAGTGCGGAGGAATTATCCACCACCATTGAATCTGAAACCACTATATGGCAGGATGATTGGCTATTGAGGGACATAAAACACATTGATTCTGACAGCTGCCTGATTGAGATCATACAAATGATTGAATGCAACTATGGGAAAGTGGGAGGATTTGTGGGGAGCCATTGGTGAAGTTTGATTGAAAACACAAAGGACCCAGCCTGAAGATCAAAAAGAATTATGTGCATAACCATCCAACATGTCTGTGGTCTGCTCAACACATTCTTGGAAAATGACCAGCTGGAAATGTACTGTTATTCAGTGGATCAAAATTTAGTAGGTTCTCAAGTTTCTGTACATTTTTTAGGACTCAAGTTCCTTGCTAAAACGGAATACTACAAATATCAGAGACAGTTCTTGTTTCCCGCTATTAGTCAGACCTGGAATCTCAAACAGATAGCCATTGATAATGCTCTGGCAGGCAAAAGGCTCAGGTCTGCTGGTGATGGACAGTGTGACGGTACTGGATTTCCAACCAAGCACTGCACTTACCACTTCCAGGACATGGACACCCCAGAAATACTGATTTCTGTCATGGTGCAAGTGTTAGAAGGTACATCCTCTGTTGCCATGGAGAAATATGGTTTCATTAAATCAATAGTACTTCTGCAATCAAATGGATTGCAAATAGAATTGATAGTCACGAACAAGCATGTTGGAATAGCAAAGCTTGTGCAAGAGCATTTCTCTGATATAAAGCATCCATTTGATGTATGACATTTCACCAAATCAATATTTTAAAACGTTATTTCTGCTGGTTGAAAAAGGGGTCTGAATCTTTTTTTAAATGCTTATGGTCCTTCTGAAGCCATCTCTGATGGTGTTAAAAAATGTGTTCAGTTCATATTCTGGTTGAAAAGTGGCATTTACTGCTCTATCAAAGCATTATCACGAGTGTGCTTATGGACCTTTGGGTGAAGAGCATCATCTTAAGAAAAAGTGGTTGGTGCACGGTTCCCCTATTCACATTTGGAGAACTTTGGTAAGGAGCAAGCGAGAAGAGCTGATGCTATTGGTATGCTTACATCGTGGATTTTTTCCAAAAGAAAAAAACAATGGGTGGCTAAGCCAATATAAAAACAGATGCAATTTGCCTTTGTAAACAATCTAACTTTCACTTGGCTAGCAATGCAAATGCATAAACTGACAACAGATTAAGTTGTCAGGGGACAGTCTATACTGAAAAACATTACTAATGTGGTTAATCCTCAAAAATCTGAAATTGTGGAAAATGTGATATCAAGATTCAAGTGATGCCATGTGATCTATAAAATGTCTTCCTATTTTGTTTAAATCATTATTTAAGAAATGTTGTTAATCTTCTTAAAAACTGAAAACATTTTAAATGTACATATTTTTATCAAAACAATATATTTTTGAATGTATTTTATGTTTTAATTTTATATATTTTTTGGGAAAAAATACATTTGTCTATTTTTCTTAGTCAAGGTTTATTTACACGAATGTTTACATATAATGTCTCCAAAATAGTTTGTTTTATTTTTAAGAATAAATGTGAAGGAAGATAATGGGCCTCATTACGACCCAGGCGGTAAGTTACCGCCTGGGCCGTGACTTTACCACCATGGCGTAAACTATGTTTACGCCATGGTGGTTGGCGGACTTACCGCCCCATTCCGAGTTTGGCGGGGCGGTAAGTCCCCAATCCCCATTTACCCTTCCCCATTCCCATTTTTGCCCCATAGGGCATAATGGGAGTGGGGAAGGCGTTAATTACGCCACCGTAAATTACGGTGGCGTAAATAACTCCATGGTCCCTTAGCGCCATGGATTTTAACACCTGCTAAAAGCAGGTGTTAAATCCGCCATGGCGCTAAGGGACCTCGTACTCAGGCGGTAAGGGTCGGCGCTGTTTACGGCGCCGTAAACCCCTTACCGCCTGAGTTGTAATGAGGCCCAATATGTTTGCTGTAATTCTTGGTCACATTCATTATGTGTAAAGAATGGCAGAAGACGTGTTTCACAATTCCCAATGCACATACATACATCTGTACATCTTAAACCATATACACAAGGAAGAACTTGAACATATTGGCCTAGGGGGCTAGTGCACTACTCTAGAGGTTGGTGCAGTCGCACAAGACAGACATTACAGTCTCCCCAACCTCCATAACAATTAAACACAATAACAAACTTTACACTACACCACATGATGAAGTGTATATAGTGTATATAGTTAACATTATTGACATTACTTTATTTTTAAACAACATATCTTTTAGTAATGTGTGTGGTTTCTTAGAGACCAGGGAACCAGGGAACCTCACCCACATAGCAAAAATAGTCAAAATATTTTTCAAAGGACATTATATTAGGTACAGATTTCAAAGTTGATACATGATGTGTCCTCATGTTCCATTTTGCTATTTCACAGAAGGCTGTATGTCCTCCGTTCTAACTGCATATCATTACATCTTTGCCTATAGACACATGGAAAGATGTGCAGAAGCGAGAGAATTGAATGATAGAGACTAATTAGGGAGTCTGTTTTCCCTCAAAGAGTCAAACATGTGCGGGAAACATTAATAAAAATTTGATTCCATCCTGTCTCCACCCATCACAACCAAAAAGCCATATGGGGCACCCTTCCAACGAAACTCACAGACCTCCCTGTCTCCCCCCTAGCACACATTACTTAAATGTTTAAAATGTATTTGTTGATATACACTATAAGCTATAAAGACATTTCCATGGCTCAAATGCAAAAGGTAGACCACCTTCGTCTGACAGTGGGCCTCAGCCAAACAGGACAAGAAGAATGCGTTGTGGTGATACTAGTAATTGTGGGTCTGGGTTTGCGCTTGGAAAATGCAGACCAAAGAGACTGTGGGTACTTGGCCTTTATTATGCAACAAAGATGCACTTAATTCAAAGTCCAATATGAGAACTAGAAGCCTAAAGTCACTCGTGTCCGCCCATTTTGTAGAAGCAAGGTATAACATCGCCCAAATGAGATGTGTAATTCTTGAGCAAGTAAAGGTCAGCAACATGAGAGGAGATATCAACAAAATACTTTTACAAAAAACAAAATAAAAATAGCACGGATCGAAAGACTAGACCCCCTCTCACCTAGGGAGATGAACTATGAGTTCGATCTAATGTGTTTTCTATGATGTGACATGATGCCCTGCACTGGACATTGGACACACGTAGATCTGTGGGAGGTTAGAACTGATATGTTACTCTAATCAACATGAGCAGGAATATCAAAGCCAAAGAGAATGTGAGCTGTCATGTTGGACTGATGGATATCATTTTGAGTTAAAATTGTTGAGGAGGTCTACTGTTGCTTAGAAATTGAATTGGGGGGTTATGGACCTCCAATGTAGAATGTATACAATATCCGACACGGATTTGTTAAATATTCCAATGTAACCGGTAGCATTGAGGGCTTAATGCTTTTAGATTAATAGACTGTGAGCTACTATGCTGGAAAGATGGAGGCAATATCTTTGAAAAGACTCATCTCATTATCTTATTATCCTGAGTACTTGCTATTCATATGTAGGTATAGTCCATGGGAGGTGATGTTGGTATTGCCAAAAACTACTTGGTATTGTATGAAAAGTGAAGAAATTGTGCTGTTAGGGTGTGAACAGGGTAAATCTGCCAGTTGAGGGGTCCAGTTAATTAGCGAAAACTGACAAAACTGTACCTGAACTTAACCCACCCGTAGTAATGGATGACCAGAATTAGTGCGAGGGGTGGGGGCATAAGGACAGTATCTATTGGCTGTTCTCCCATTTGCCCCCACCCCTCGCTATACATGGAATTAATGCATATATGGTGATTGAGGAAGTGAATAGAATTTAAATTACAGCCTCCACAGACGGAAACTATTATGGACATCTATATGTCCCCTATTAATATAGCGGATACTCAGAGTCACGGACCCTAGTGTGCATGCGTGTGGTGCCTATGACAACCGAGTGTTTAGCTTTGTGCAAAGCTGGATGTGATGGTTTCTGTCGCCCAGCTCTGAAAGCCAAAGACACTCAGCAGACATTATCTGTGAGGTAAGAGCATAGAAATATAACTTACAACCTGCTGAACAAGATCGCAGGCAGCGGGAGATCCAAGTTATGATACGCCTCACTAGTGAATCAGGAATACAGCACGAGTGCCGTAGCCGTATGCTATGCCTTACAAATGCCATGGCAGTCACACGATATGGAGAGAACTGGGGAACTCCCGGGAAATGCATATTATGAGACTGTCAGATCTCACTCTGAATATCCAGCCAATAAGATAGGAAACCCTCTGGGTGGGTCATTTGATACCCCGGTCCCAACACCGGTTCATATAATCTCGAGAGTGAATAGTGACGCCAATTTGCCCGTGGGGTCAGTTAAAGTCACCATTCTAAGCAAATATCATTCATATTTATGAGACACTTCTTATGTCGTAGATTAACCTGCATGGGGAGATAAAGATCCAGGGCTACCGCGTCCACTGGAGCTGGTGAATGAAGAAGTAGACACCTTTGGTGCAGGTAAATTACTAACATAGCTAAATCAAACAGTTTCGATAAGTTCAAACATAGCTTCTAGATATTTTGGTTATACCCTGAAAGTGATACATACTTTTGAGTGGAGTGAAGAATATTACCTAAGAAGGCACCAGAACTACGAGTCATTAAAAGATTAGTTAAGAGGAATCCTCTCTAAGGCATTACATTTGGTCTTAGTTGTATCACCTATATTTAAACAGGATTATTATTAATTTTAGGAACACGGATGAACTTGAACGAGTGTACCAACCATAAGCCATTGTTGGACAAGCCCTAAAAAGGATCTTATATCCGAAACACGTTGTCTAAATGTTTAATGATTGGACTCATATAAAGAACACCAATGGTCATACCATTGTCTCTAGGGGAATTAATCTGGTTATCTTGTGAATTGTAGATGTATTGTAACACAGGAATTGGTCACTCTGAGTTTAATATTACTGTATTACTATTATTTTATTATTAGCTGGTGAATGGAAACCATCAACATTGAAAGTTTTGTTTGAAATTGGGTTTGAATATGAGTAAATAATAGTGTTACATCACAAGGAGATGTGTTGTACTGTCATTCTGATCAATGCAATGGAGTATACATCCTAATGGTGAAGAAATTGAACAAAGCATATGTACTTTTGGTATTTTGTGTACTTTTTGTATTTTTTGTATTTACACACAACGTAATACTAATAGGAGGTCAGTTGACCCCACTGGAGTGTGTAGGGGTTGCTTGTTGCCAACAACAGGTTATATGGGCTTGATTCGAGTAGACATCCGATTGCCACAAAGGACCATTTTAATGGAGAATGATTGACAGCGACCTATAATGTTTATTTTGTTTTCAAGCAAGGTAGAGTTTGTGTGTCTGTGTGTGTGTATGTTGGTGTGTGTGTGTGTTTATTTTTTGTTCTGGATTTTATCAGATAATACCTATTAGTATTACATGTAAATACTTGGAGCTGTATTATAGGTGTCCCTTCTGTTTGGAATCTACATATTTTTCACTACATCTAAGAAGAGGTGAAATAAAAAATCCAAAGTGCCCAGAATTTGTTTTGCTAGAAATTAACATCAATATTTAAAAATCAGTTTTGTATAAGTACCATAAAGTGGATGGGTCATATTGAAGGTTAAACTAGATTATTTTGTATTTTTTTATTTGCATTTTGGTTAATACAAACCTTTGCAAAGAACGCATTTGTTACAATTGCATTACATTACAATTCATAATATCAGTACATATTTAAAACCCTTAAAACTTTTAAAACTTTTAAAACACATAGATCATTCAAATTTAAATGTTTCATAACTTTACAATTATGGTATCAATTAATGTAAAAAGAAAACATTAAGACACTGAAAAGCATCAGATATTTCCTACCATTTTGCCTAAAGTAATTTCCAACAATCTTAAAATAGAAACATCCAAAAGTAATTTGCAGCTATTCAAAATCTTTCCCCAAACCCACTCAGTGTTAATTAGTTGTATATCAGGAACAAAGCGGAAAAAAGCTTACAGTGGGTCTTGGAAAAAACAGGACATTCCAATAAAAGATGATGACTTGTTCCAATGTCTTTAGAGCAATGACTACATAACCTCAACCCCAAAGCTGAATATCCATTCTTTACCCAGTCAAGCTCCAACATAATTTTCTTTTTGTCAACGTGAGCCACTACCACATTTGTCAAGGTTCAGGTCGTAATTAGCTAACGAATTTGTACCTGAGTGGACCCACTCTGTTAAGACTCTCGATGAGTTGCAGAAAAGACCTGTACACAACTCTGCTAATAGGCTCTTGAGAGGGGGCTGCAGGAGATCTCTTAACAATTTCAATTTCTTCCAGCCTGCTTGCTCTTCCAGTGAAACTAATCCCACCTCATGTCTGATTACTGCTATCAGTGTCCTCCTTGGAAGCAGCCTTTTCCATATCAGTGACACTATTCTACCCCAGCTGTCTGACACAAGACCCGGTTCTACTCCAGACAAGAGACGTGGGACTACTTTCTGATGATAGTATTTGATCATTGGGATTACTGAAAATCTACCAAACTTCTTATCAAACACCAAAGTTTCAGAGGTATTCAATTTAGATTTCTTTACCATCTAATCACAATCGTCTTGTTTCGTTTTTCTTGAATTAATTTCCACACCTAAATATTTGAAAGATTTAACTATTTCTAAGTATTCTTTTGCTATTGAGCACTTGAATTTAGGCTTGTTTTTCTTGCCATAATTTAGCACTAGATTTTTTTATTTTTTAACATTTAGTTGCAGATCTAGTGCTACAATGTATTCATTGGTCAATGTTAAGGCTGCTTGGAGGCCTTTGGTTGTCAGATCGAACAAGACAATATCATCGGCATACGGCAAGTAATCCATTGATAGACTCCCCAGCTTTGGAGGGACATTTCTTATCTGTTTAAAGGTCTTTCCCAAGTCACAGGTATACAAGCTAAATAGAAAAGGGGCTAACACGCATCCCTGTAGTAGCCCACATCGGCTGGGTACCCACCTCGTATAGATTCCTTTTTGGTCCAAGCGCACCCTCATGTTAGTATCTGTATGTAAAGCCATCAGGATATCCACCAAGGCCACCAGGCATTCTATCTCCCTGGGCTTTTCCCACAGGCTTTGCCGGATTACTTGGTCAGAAGCCTGTGAGATATTCAGGACGCCCCTTTTTCTTGTTTGGCTTGTGTCTGCAAGAGGTTGATTGCAAGACAATTGTGGCCAGTACTCAATCCCTGTCGAAAATCTGATTGAAATGTATCAATTATATTATTATTGTGTGCTCACTCTTGCAGTTGCTCCAAAATGATAGCCTGAAGATTTTACTAGAAGCATCTAGAAGGGAAACAGGGCGATAGTTGAATGGAATAGCCCTATTTCCCTTCTTGTAAATGATAACAATATTTGCCTTTATCCAAGAAGGGGGGGTAAGGTTTTCGTCCTAACAATTTCAGTAAATAGGACATGTAAAAAGGCTGCCCAGAGATTGGGGTTAGACTTAAGTGTAGCATTTGCTAGGCCATCCGGGGCATTTGAAGACTGACTTTTCATAATAGGTACACTTGTTTTTGGAAGGTCTATTTTTACCTGCTCCGACCAATTACTACTAGAAGATCATTTCCTCCACACCCTCACTTGAATGATACAAGGTACAAAAATGAGATTCCCATTCAGCTGATGGGATCAGTTGGCTTTGCAAGGAGCACTGATTCAGGAGGCTGAGTTTTTGCAAGCGAGTGAGTACAGCATTACCTTTGAATCATTTATATAGAGCAAGAACCAATGGCCCCTTACCCAGGTTGTATACTTGAGTCTCAGTAATTGCGCTCTATCTTCATAGTCGGATGGACTTTTTCTTAACTGTCTCAACGATTCATTGAGTTCCCTCTTTCGATCTGCCAACATGGTATTGTATTTATGTCTATACACTTGCTTCTTTTTGGGCTTCTTGCCATTTTCTCCATTTGGTCAATATCAATTGCCGAAGGATTGTTGGATCGCGTTACCATAATTGGCAGGATTATACAGGTCACCTTCATCCTTTGAGCCCATACAAAAAATACTCTAATTGAATCGATGCGATAGTGCTGCCTTACACACTAATGCATGATTCCCTAAATTGACCTCTACTGCCACTTTACAATTTTTGTTTTGGGTGTCATTTACAGATTCTTGCATAGTTAGAATGAACATGTGATAGTCACCAAATTTTAGTGGTTTTACTCGTTATTGCATTTCCAAAATAAGGACTCAGATAAGAATACATAATCCAAAATGGACCTCAAGGGGCCATTTTCCCAGGTAAATTCCGGAGGGGTGTATTCCCTTAAATTTCTGTTCACTATAATTAAGTCCCAAGATTTAAGTTCAACTAAATTATTTGTGTAAGGAAGTCACCATTGAGCATGACATTTCTAAAACAAAAGCATGGACAATTTTATAAAATGAAACAAAGAACAAACTAAAAGATGTATGGACTGTGGCTGACTTGGCAAGTAGGAGTTGTGGTATGTTCATGAGGATGTAAAGTGATCAATAGTATATGGGACAACATGGTGTCAATATTACCAAAAAGGGTTAACACTGGGCGCAATAACCATGCGTCTAGGGCCTAGTCTCGTCTCCATCCTAATCAGTCAATGTAAATGGCCATATGTAGGGGCTGACCAGGTACACCGCCAACATTGCTGAAACTGGGATGCCTATCCCTCTGTCTTCTCAGTAGCATAGCAAGGGAGTGAAGCACTAAAGACTGACTCTTCCTCCCTCTTTGCCAATACATCTATTACAACCACTGCTTCCTCTTGTCTATATAGTATGATCTCCCTCTATCCATCTCTCTATATCTGTCTATATCATTTCATCCATCTCTACTGATGCATCTCTATGTCTCACTGTAGCCCTCTCTCGAACTCTCTCCATGCTGACCTGTCTGTGGATCTCTCAGTATGAATAACTCCATCGAGCTCCAGCCTTCTCTCTCTCCCTCTCTACCAATCTTTCCATATGTATATGAATCTCTCCATTTGCCTGTATCCCCCTCTGGCGCTGCATCTCTATGTATTGTAAGGGTGCAGATGAAGGACTCTGACACAAAGGTGGCATGTTTGTGGCTAAATACATTCATTAGAAAAATAAGCAGACGATAACCTATGCTTCCCTATTCCTAAGAGGGGTTTTCTAAAGAACTTAAGATCTAAGGTGACTGTCAGGATGTCTGTTAATGTAAAAGTGTCTACTGTCCTGTGTCAAGAAAACCTTACTTCTGTCCTTTTCACTATACATTTAAGAATACAGCAGTACTGTTGTGGTCTCAGGAGAATGTCTCCCTTCTCCTGGAGTTCACTCTCAGAAAGCCTGGGGGAATGTCTCCCTTCCCCATTTCACAAAGTTCCAAACAACATTTAGTTTGTATGCCAGGAGAAAGCCTCCTCTCTCCTGGTGTTCAGCCCCAGACAGCTTGAGGGAATGCCCCCTTACCCAGGTCCTAAAGTTCCAAACAATATTAAGTTTGTGGCACCAGGAGAATTCTTCCCTTATCCTGCCGCTCGGTCTCAGTCTCAAACTAGCCTGGGGCAATGGAACTTCCTCCCGATCCGGGTTACCAGGAGAATGACTCCTTGCTCCTGGTAATCATAAAATATTCTCTCACAACCAGGGGAAATGACTCCTTTCCCCATGTCTTCACCTCATTAAGTTTCACACTTACAACACCCAACTCTGAGTGTTATGTGGCATGGCGACTCTGGCTTCTCTCTTCTTCTTTGGTTTGTCCCACTTGGTCCACTTCCCTACCATGTATCTACCATGTACTGCCACAAGGAAGATGATTTTATCACTCTCTTTGTTTGGTTCTCTGACCTTGGTTTCTCTTCTTCTTTGGTTTAACCCACTTGGTTCACTTCCCTGCCAAGTAGTGCTACAAGGAAGTTGACCTGTGTCAATCTCTTGATTTTGGGCCCTGAATCCAGTTTCTCTCCCCTTCTCTTTATGTCCTATTGGCTGCCTCGCTTGCCAAGCACTGACATTAGGGGGATAGTGCTGCTTGTTATGTCTAAACAGGGCTTTTGCCTCTTTTACCTTCAGCCCCTACCGGCCTTCATGCCCCTCCCGTAACTTGCCTGTTCCCAGGATACACGGCAGGTTCATCCTGGGGTCTCTCTTCTACTCCACATGCTGCAAGGGCATCTCTGTGTCTCTATGCTTTCACCTCATCCATCCCTTAGACCAACAGTATGGACACTGCCTCTTGCGTACATGTCACCATCTGCCACCCTCCCATTACCATCTAGACGCAGTTGGGAAAAAGATTCCTATTGTCCTCTTGACTCCAGAAGTGTACTGCTGTCGGCTCAATCTTGGCCTTTTCCGTATCTCCTTTGTCCTTCTCGGGCTCCACAGTCTCTCACCCTGGTTGACTGTGTCTCTCTGATAGGCAGTCATTCTTTGGTTTTTATGGTAAAAAGGGAACCACACCTCCACAGATGTCTCCGCGGAAGTCTATACTGCAGTTTCCTCTTGGTATCGCTCTACATTGTTCCTCGTCTCAGTACTTGTATTACCTATGTTCCTGATGTTCTTCATGATATGATATGATATGATATGATATGATATGATAGGTTATTTATCTTCATCTCAGTACTTTCCAGAACATTGAAGTAATTAATATACTTTACAACAGTACATAGGTCTACTGACTACAAAGCGGTTTGTAGAAGAAGGAGAGGCTAGAGTGTGTTTGAGTCTGATATTCTCATAAGGGCTATACCACAGATGGTCATCCTTCTCCCTCCCCATGAGATCCTCCCACATAATACCACCCCCAGGGGCACTATAGGGTAGCAATCTCACCTCCCTGGTCCCATGGGAAAGTGTTCCTCAATGGGGAGAAGTGAGGACATCCAGTGATTCATCACATTATCCATAATCCTCCCTCTTTCAATCTCTATCTACATTTATCTCTCTATTCATCTATATACACACACATATTTATATTCACTGAAAACACTTTAGTTAAACTGCAGTTAAGTTGACCAGATTTAACGCAACAAAACCCTTGAAATTCAGCAGATGTGGTAAGTTTTGACCAGTTTAACTTTGGCGCGTTCCCATTGCAAAGCCCATGATCACATACATATTATAAGAGAAGAGATTCACAATGACATACAAAATGGCATTATGTGGAACATTGCATTATGGGAGATATCAACAGGAGCGCGTCAAGTTAAGCTGGTCATGACTTCCCACATCCGCTGAATTTCAAGGATTTTGTTACGTTAAATCTGGTCTTTGGCTATGACCACTGTACATGTTCCCCCAATATGTTTCTTTTGAACCCACTAGGTGGCCACGCCTAACAAGCTGTGGCCACTATTCACTATTCACACCATTCTTAATAACCTTTTCATTGTTTGACACATTATTCCCAAGGTTTCCAGTGTGGGAGTGCCCTTGACAATTCCTTTGTTCATCCAAATCCACCCAGCAAGTCCAAAGGTATTGGCCTCTCCTAGGCTTTCTTCTGCAAAGCACCAATACCGATATAAAGGTTTAAAGGCACAGGGGGCACCCTGTCGAATATTTTAAAAACTACTGAATGGATTTTACCCAAACCATTCACGGAAATTAAGTCAATGCTTTGTGCCCAAATTGTTTCTCATTTGGTCCAAACCTGCCAAGCGGCTTTCACGCTACAGTTGTTCAAAAACTGCACTTTTTCTTTATGAGAATACATCACTTTAATGCTTTCTTAATTTAATAAATCGTTCTTAAAATATCCAGTTTAGTTGGGCTCTTCATACACTGTTTGTTTGGAAAATGTCATCCAAATCCATCTAGCAAGTCAAAAGTTATTAATCTCGCTCAGCCTCTCTACTGTAAAAACCACAAAGACCAATATAAAGGTTTTAAGGAGCAAGGGGAACATCATTCTCTGTTAAATATTTTAAAAAAAAATGGATGATTTACCCCAGACCAGTCAATACATTTAAGTCAATGCTTTGTGCCCAAGTTGTTTCTTATTTGGTCCAAATCTGCCCAATGATCGTTGCACTACAGCAGTTCAAAATATGCACTTTTTCTCTGTGGGAAAGAGAATGGGCTGAAATCTGTGAAACTGTGATGTTTAGTTTTCTTAACAACCTTTTCATTCTGTAATGTATTGTTCCCAGAGTTGGCAGTTTGGAGAAGCCTGAGACACACATTCTGCTTTCAGGACTTCATCTAAATCTATAAAGCAAGTTAATAGTTATTAGCAATAGCATTTTGGGAAAAAAATTGCTTCTTTTTCATTTCTAAAGATCATATCAGCCACTCGGCAGCAATGCACCATGGGAGATATAGCTATAAATTTGGGAGAATGGGACACCCCCTTCTCCTTTAAAAAGTGTAAAAACCACAGGACGTAATCTCCCCAGACCCTTCCCAGCAATCGAGTCAATGCTTCATGCCCAAGTTGTTTCGTACCTGGTCCAGTTCGACTTTGGCTGTGTACTTGAGCAAAAATTGGACAATTTTGTTGGAAAATGTCAGCCAAAATTCATCATACGAGTCAAAAGTTATTAGCAATTCATTTTCTGGGTTTCCTACGGAACTGAAACTCAACTTAACTATATGGCAGCGACCGCCGCACTAAAATACATCTGTTTGTTTCTCGATATATACATCCATCACTCTCTGTTTATGCATGTCTTTGTCTATATCCAACATGCTCTATGGATGTCTCATATCTACCTATCCACCTCCCTATATCTGCCTCTCCATATCTATCTATCTATCTATCTATCTATCTATCTATCTATCTATCTATCTATCTATCTTTCTTCATACCCAGCTAGGTGGTTATTACTCTCTCTATCCATATTTCTCTATACATGTTGTTCCATGTATCTCTTTATCTATCTATATCAATCTATATATCCATTTCTGTCTATTTATAGACCTTTATACATCTCAGTATATACATTTCCCTATGGCTCTCTATCCATCTCTCCCTGCAAATGTTACTCTATCCATCTCTATCTATTTCTCTATTCTTTCATCGTTCTGTTCTGTATCCATCGACCTTTATCAATCTCACTGTTTGAATCTCTCTATCTCTCTCTCTATATATTTATATCTCTCTACCCATTTCTCTGTACACACATTCCTGTATGCATATCTCTCTGTCTACATCTTTATCCATCTCTCTATATGGATCTGTCTATATCTCTATCAATCTCTCTTGGCATCTATGCACCCTTTTTAAACTCTGTCTTACTCGATAGACCTATCTCCCCCACCCACCGTCTATATGTCTGCATGTCAGAAGTGTTGTGTACGATTGTATCGAGCTCTGTTTGTAACTCTGAATGACAAAAACTCTCGAAAACACAGATATACTACAGAATTAAATAACAAAGGTATATATATATATATGAATCTACCCTTTGTGCTCTCGATTGATCATGCCCAGCTTATATAAACACATAGTTGCCCCATAGTAACTTTTGAATGTAAGCGCCCCCCAAAAACGTACCCCCCTTAGTGAGAGGCAATAAAGGGCACACCCCAGGAGGGGAATGAGACCAGGACAAAGTGTGGGTGAGATCAAAAGGGTTTTTAGCAATATAGGGCATGCAAAGTACTTCGCAAACTCTGAGAGCGCTCTGTCTGACAATAGCAAAGACAGTCATACTTATTACAGAAAAATACGTCACGCCTAAACTAGATATAGGGGGCACATAGTTGTTAGGATTGGGTGGCATCATCTAGGGCTATATACAATGTTGCTGTGCTGCTCCAGGATTGGTGGAGATCCACATGGTGCCAGTGTGGGGTGAACGGTCAGCTGGGCTCATCAGGGTGGAGGGCTCGGCCAGACACGACTTGTAGTGATGATTAGTGGCTAAGTTGTTACTTTACCCTTGTGGCCACACATTCACATCCTTTCATTATACTATGCAGTTTCAGTTGTCTTGTAACTCTTGTAATACATTGACCCTAGATCAAGAAGGAGACAGGGACATTGATGTGCAATAGGAAGTGCCCCAATACATCTGCTGCAGTGACACCTTAGGTTCAACCATGTTAATCCCATGAGCCCATGTGCAGGGTCTGGGGCACAGGAGGGGTTACTCGGTCGTCCTGTCCTGATGGGTGCGGTGAGAGATGGTATTATGATCTATTGGTACAGGGGTGGGCGGCCCCCTTCGAGGGCCATTAACTTGGGGTTAGCAGGGATACCAATAGGCCGCGGAGGGCATGTGACCGGTGCCCAGGAGGCGGTGGGATTTAGGACCAGGTAGCTCGTAATTCATAGAGTCAGGCTGTGGCAGCCTCTGACATGGGGGAGGTGGATGCTTGAAGCGGGTCCAGCGAGATTGGGAGGGGAGGAGAGGCTGTGCTGTTCGAACACCAGCTATCCCCAGCGGGCCTGGGAGGGAGGGGGGGGGAGACGACCTTGCAGCTCTGGGCCTGTTTCCCTGCACAGGGCAGTGCATCGTACCTTTGGCAAGGGGCGGGTGACAACACTTGGGACTTCTGGGATTTCGCACATATATTTACATTAATAAGAATATAAGCTTGGGGTTTCTATCTTTAGTACAATATTTCATAACAGCAGTTGACATACGAACATGAGGTAGCATTAGATTGGTAGGTGTGCAAAGAGGGCAATACATATTATACCACGATACAGTTTGTTTGTTTGTTTGTTTATTATTTATAGCGCGCACCAAACCCGAGGGTAACCGGGCGCGTTGTTCAAGGATACTTTAAACTTTACAGGTTACGCATGCTTACAAGTGGTGGTTATACATCGTAGAAATTACATAATGCAGGACAGTAGGGAGAATATACATTGTGCATAAAATAAACATATAACATAATATGTACAGGAAATATGCAGTAGGAAGATAGAGAGTATATAATTATGTGCATAGTACGTCTGTAGGACAGTAGTTATGTTAGTGTAGGGCGGGACTATCGGTCATTTTCTTTGATCCAGTTGATACAGTTAGATCTGAAGAGAGCGTAGGATTGGGTAGATCTCAGGCCGGGCGGGAGGGAGTTCCAAAGCTGGGCAGCTTTGACCGGGAAGCTGTTTCCTCCGGCCGTACTTAGTGTAAATGGGGGTATCACTAACTGGTTGGAGTATACTTCTCTGGTGGGTCTAGTGGAGATTTTTCTGTTGAATTTAGCAGCTAGGTATTTGGGTGCTAGATGGTTGATACTTTTGAAAGTTAGAGAAGCTGTCTTGAGTTTGATTTTGTCCGCTGTGGAGAGCCAGTTGGATTGTCTTCTAGCCTCTGAGATATGCTCCCTTCTTGGAATTCCTAAGGCAGCTCTAAGAGCATTGTTCTGTAGTGTTTGAATCTTTTGCAACGTATGTTTATTGGCCCCTAAGTATAGTGCGTTGCAATAGTCCAATTTCGACAGCACTAATGCTCGAGCAAGGGTTAGGCAATTGGCAGTGGATAGGTATGGTTTTGCGGCTCTAATCAGCTTGCAGGTATATGCGGTGCTGGATGCCATTGCGCTCACCTGTTTGGTTAGGGAAAGGTGGGAATCAAGGTAAAACTCTAATGTTTTTACCTCTTTTGCCACCTTGATAGTGTTGCCGTCTATGACGAAGGAGGAGTATTCTTCTTTTAGTCTATTGATGTTTTGTTTGTTCCCCAGTATGATAAGTTCCGTTTTGTCATCATTCAGGCATAGCCCGTGGGTGGCCATCCATGCCTGAATGATGAGATAGGTCTTGTTCACCAATGCCAAATCTTGTTCATAATCCCCTGAAAGTGGTATGAGAATCTGAGTGTCATCCGCATAGTTAGTGTAGGTAACACCCAGATCATCTAGATCATCGAACAAGGGCTTCGTGAAGATGTTGTACATAGTGGGGGAGACACAAGAACCTTGTGGGACTCCACATGTGATGGATACAGGGTCAGCAGCAGCAGAAGTAGAGAAGACTCTCATAGTTCTACCGGTTAGGAATGATTTGATCCATGCGATGGCATGTGTGGAGAAATGGGCAGCTGTTTCTAGGTGGGTGCAGAGCACATCATGATCCACTAGGTCGAAGGCTGCAGAGAGGTCCAGTAAGAGGAGTAGGGCCATCTTTCCAGAGTCTCTCAGCTCATCAACCTGAGTTTTAAGATCGATGAGCACGGTTTCAGTTCCGTGCTGGGGTCTGAAGCCTGATTGTCTTGTGCCTAAAAGGTGGTGCAGCTCCAGATGTTTTTGGATCTGCAGGTAGGCTACCCTGTCAAGGATTTTTAACAGGAAGGGTACCGTTGTGATAGGCCTGTAGTTAGTTGGGATGGACGGGTCCAGTGTTTGTTTTTTTAGGAGGGGGAGGACCCAGGATTGCTTGAGGTTATCTGGTATAGTGCCTGAAGCAAAGGAGGCATTAATAAGCTTAGAGATGAATGGGGAGAGGTCTCTGGCCGCGTCCTTTATTAGTTGGGCTGGGCATAGGTCGCCTCGGCAATTGGATGGCTTGAGTGAAAGTATTATCTTTTCAGTTTCGAGTATAGTTACTTTCGAGAAGTTAAATTTATGGTCTAGTTTAGTGCTGATTGGTGGTTTGCCTCTTGGGTTAGTTGAGGGTGGAATATTCTGTTTCTTTGTCTCAATTTTTGTTTGGAGTATGGCAATTTTGTCATTTAGTGCTTTTTGGATGTTCAAGCACCATATTTTATTTTTGTCACAGTTATCTTGGACAGGAATAGGGTTTTCTAGTTCCTTTAGTATAAGGAATAGTTCTTTCGTTCCAGATTTGGCCTGCAGTATTCTGTTGTTGAAATTATCTCTTTTTGCTTTCTTTATTTCATTTTTGTAAATCTTGGAGGCATTGATGAGTGTAATTTTATTTGTCTCTGTTGGGGTTAGTCGCCAAGCAGATTCGCATTTACGTTTTTCAAGTCTTAGAGATTTGAGGTGAGGAGTAAACCAGGTGTTTAGGTGGGCTCTGGGCTTGCTCTTTCTCAATTTCAGTGGGGTAATAGTATCTAGAGCTGTAGCCATGGAAGAGTTGAATTCATTTACTAGTGATGAGGTGTCCAATAAGTCAGGTAGAGAGTTTAATCTGGGGAGGATGAGTGGTAGCAGTTTTTCTGTAGTTATAAGTTTTTTGTTTCTGGTTGGCAAGGGGGGAGCCAGAGCATTTTCAATAGGTAGGGCCAGGTTAACATTTAGGAGGAAAGTTATCAGTGCATGATCAGTCCAGATTTGTGAGGTGATATCGACAATCGTTGTATTGCAGTTATAGTCAGCAACCCAGTCAAGTATACGGCCTTTTTCGTGTGTGGGTTGTAGGATTTTTTGGGAGAAGCCTAGTTCTGAGATGACATTAGTGATATTAGTTGCTTGCAGGTCTTTAGGGTCATTGTAGCCTAGGTTTAGGTCTCCCAGAAGGATAGCTTGGGATGAAGTTTTTAGGTTGTTTGAGAGGATTGTGGAAATGTCCTCCTCGAATGTGCCAATAGGGCCTGGTGGTCTATAGATAAGGTGAATAGTAATAGTTTGAGAGGGAGATGCGAGGAGTTTAGCAGTTAATGATTCGCAGGAGTTAGTCGTTGAACTTGATTCAATTTTTAGGGTGAGATTATTTTTAGCAATAATAGCTAGGCCACCTCCTCGAGAGTTGACTCTGTCTTCTCTAAGTATGGTGTAATTATGGGGTAAGGCAAGCATTAGGGCAGGTCCTGCAGATTGGTGCAGCCAAGTTTCTGTTATGGCGAAGATGTCATAGTCTCCTATTTGAATGAGATCCGCAATTTCGGTAGCGTGTGCTATTAGTGATCTGGCATTAATAAGGGCGCACTTCAGTTGGATGTTCGGCTTTGCTGTGGCTTGGGTGGCATTACTTTTCTTTTTTGGTATGCTATTATTAGCGTTGGGCTGCTTATTTAGGCGGTTGTTGCGATGGAGGTCAATTTTTACAGGAGGAGTGTTTCGGATGTTAGCGTTACTTCTATTGCAAGAGGTATTGAGTCTAGCTAATGGTTCGTAAATTTTAGGTAGTCTTGAACGTAGTTTTGCGTTTCTATTTGCAATGTCACAGGGAAGGTATGTTAGTGATTGGTGGGTAATAAGTGAGTGTGAAAGTTGATGGCTGGGTTCTAGGGGGGGAGTTAAGAGTCCTTCATCCACAGGCGGTAAGCCCTGTAGTGTGGGCCTCGGATAGTAGTTTACTTTAGGCATTGTGGTCCAAAAGGCTGACAGGTAAATAAAGGTTAGTATCATTGTGGCCTGGTTTTAGGCTCGAGCAGTTGGTTTGCAAGAGTCGGGTACCTCTAGGCTAGACGGAGCAATCATATGTAGGCTAGATGCAATCAGAGACAGGTTAAATGCCGTCAGGGACAGGCTAAGTGCACTGTGGTCTGGGGGCGACCATAAGGCACAACACAGTTCGAGTGTGGTCTGGGGCGACCATAGGGCATAACACAGTTCAAATGTGGTCTGGGGCGACCATAGTGCACAGCACAGTTCAAATGTGGTCTGGGGCGACCATAAGGCACAACACAGTTCAAATGTAGTCTGGGGCGACCATAGGGCACAACACAGTTCAGATATGGTCTGGGGCGACCATAAGGCACAACACAGTTCAAATGTAGTCTGGGGCGACCATAGGGCACAACACATAGGGCACAGCACAGTTTAGATATAGTCTGGGGCGACCATAAGGCACAACACAGTTCGAGTGTGGTCTGGGGCGACCATAGTGCACAACACAGATCAAATGTGGTCTGGGGCGACCATAAGGCACAACACAGTTCAGATGTGGTCAGGGGCGACCATAAAGCACAACACAGTTCAAATGTAGTCTGGGGCGACCATAGGGCACAACACAGATCAAATGTGGTCTAGGGCGACCATAAGGCACAACACAGTTCAGATGTAGTCTGGGGCGACCATAGGGCACAACACAGTTCAGAAATGGTCTGGGGCGACCATAAGGCACAACACAGTTCAAATGTAGTCTGGGGCGACCATAGGGCACAACACAGTTCAAATGTAGTCTGGGGCGACCATAGGGCACAACACAGTTCAAATGTGGTCTGGGGCGACCATAGGGCACAACACAGTTCAGATGTGGTCTGGGGCGACCATGGGGCACAACACAGATCAAATGTGGTCTAGGGCGACCATAAGGCACAACACAGTTCAGATGTAGTCTGGGGCGACCATAGGGCACAACACAGTTCAGATATGGTCTAGGGCGACCATAAGGCACAACACAGTTCAAATGTAGTCTGGGGCGACCATAGGGCACAACATAGTTCAAATGAAGTCTGGGGCGACCATAGGGCACAACACAGTTCAAATGTGGTCTGGGGCGACCATAGGGCACAACACAGTGCAGATGTGGTCTGGGGCGACCATAGGGCACAACACAGTTCAAATGTGGTCTGGGGCGACCATAAGGCACAACATAGTTCAAATGTAGTCTGGGGGCGACCATAGGGCACAACACAACTCAAATACAATAGGGTTGTATGTTGGCTGGAGTGCGTCAAAGTATTTGAGTACGAGGCTGGATGTGGAGGGCAAGAGGGTGGCAAGGTGGGTGCAGAGTAAGGCAATGAGCATGAGAGTGATACAGAGGCTGACGGGCCTTGATTGTTACAGGCAAGTATAAGGCGCATGCATGTGCACGTTGCCTAGGCCTTTATGGGGCAACTCGGAGCACTTGTGTGCCTTTATACCAAGTGAAGCAAATTCGAGGCTGGCTGACCAACACAAAAACAGAGTTAAAAGTAGCGCAATGTGGCCGCGCTTACCAGGTGTTTGATCCCGGAGGGTTTCCTAGCCAGGTCCGCTGCTTCTGCCGTGTCGTGAACTCCTGTTCAGCCGCTGCGTTCCCCGGTGTAAGCCCATGTGTTGTCATGGGGCATCAGAGGGTCGTGAGTGTATAGTAGGGGAACTCGCCACGCGCCGTTAGCGGCGAACAGGGGCAAACAGGGCCTTAGAGTGGCCTTTGAGTGTGGCCGGCTCTTCCGCCTGCCGGCGGATGTTGAGTGCTAAGAAGCACGGTTGCTTAGCAACCAGGATGCCGAGCCTCGCTCTGGCGCCGCATCGCGCCCGACATTTTGTTTTGGTTTTTATTTATTTTTTTTTATTTTTTCCGAATCGGCGTGTTGCTGGAGCGCAACCCGTGCCGCTTCTAGGTAAGGGGTGGCTGGTAGGGGGGTGAAAAGTTCCTCTGGGAGGGGGGGGCAGCACAAGGTGCAGGTGGGGGCTCGTGGGGGCCTGGCTGCACTGCGATCCTCTACGTGCCTCGTAGCACGGTGCTGCAGCTCTGATGAGCTGGCCTGTAGAAGGTGGGGGCTCCTGCCCACGCCACCTGGCTGATGAAGAGCTGAAGGTGGGGGCTCCTGCCCGCGCCACCTGGCTGATGAAGACTGGGTGCAGAGGGGCAAACAGGGCCTTAGAGTGGCCTTTGAGTGTGGCCGGCTCTTCCGCCTGCCGGCGGATGTTGAGTGCTAAGAAGCACGGTTGCTTAGCAACCAGGATGCCGAGCCTCGCTCTGGCGCCGCATCGCGCCCGACATTTTGTTTTGGTTTTTATTATTTTTTTTTTTATTTTTTCCGAATCGGTGTGTTGCTGGAGCGCAACCCGGGCCGCTTCTAGGTAAGGGGTGGCTGGTAGGGGGGTGAAAAGTTCCTCTGGGAGGGGGGGGCAGCACAAGGTGCAGGTGGGGGGTTGTGGGGGCCTGGCTGCACTGCGATCCTCTACGTGCCTCGTAGCACGGTGCTGCAGCTCTGATGAGCTGGCCTGTAGAAGGTGGGGGCTCCTGCCCGCGCCACCTGGCTGATGAAGAGCTGAAGGTGGGGGCTCCTGCCCGCGCCACCTGGCTGATGAAGACTGGGTGCAGAGGGGCAAACAGGGCCTTAGAGTGGCCTTTGAGTGTGGCTGGCTCTTCCGCCTGCCGGCGGATGTTGAGTGCTAAGAAGCACGGTTGCTTAGCAACCAGGATGCCGAGCCTCGCTCTGGCGCCGCATCGCGCCCGACATTTTGTTTTGGTTTTTATTTTTTTTTTTTTTATTTTTTCCGAATCGGCGTGTTGCTGGAGCGCAACCCGGGCCGCTTCTAGGTAAGGGGTGGCTGGTAGGGGGGTGAAAAGTTCCTCTGGGAGGGGGGGGCAGCACAAGGTGCAGGTGGGGGCTCGTGGGGGCCTGGCTGCACTGCGATCCTCTACGTGCCTCGTAGCACGGTGCTGCAGCTCTGATGAGCTGGCCTGTAGAAGGTGGGGGCTCCTGCCCGCGCCACCTGGCTGATGAAGAGCTGAAGGTGGGGGCTCCTGCCCGCGCCACCTGGCTGATGAAGACTGGGTGCAGAGGGGCAAACAGGGCCTTAGAGTGGCCTTTGAGTGTGGCCGGCTCTTCCGCCTGCCGGCGGATGTTGAGTCTGGCTCCAGTGCCTTGGTGGGTCTACATGTGTTTCAAAGGTTCATTATTACATTATGTACAGGAGCTGTCAGAAGCTGTTATATACTACATAGCCACTCTTCTTCACAATAGCAGCAAATGTTAGTCAACGCGACATATATCACAAAATGATTACCACACAATACAAGGTGCCTCGGGGGTGGGCGGTGGTGAGGGGTGCCACACAGTCCAGCTTTGGGGCTTGGTACATGGTCAGGGCATACAGGGTTGGGCTGGTTTCAGTTACTTACTAATGAGCCCAGTCACTAGCTGGGGCAATGATGTACTGCGGAAGGTTGAACGATACAGTGTTTATTTTGGTGTTTGTTCGTGTCTGGTTGCTCGTGAGAACGAGCTCTCAGCGGATCTACCATGAGGTGGAGGCCAGGGGAAGTGCAGGCCTCTGAGAGTGCGGTCAAGCAGGGGTCAGGCTGCAGCTTTCTGTGTATGCAAGTTATTCTGCCTGTGTAAGTTTTTAACGCCTTTAACAAAACGGAGTTGTCTAATACAAAATGGTGTCTATTCCATGCCATATATGTGGTTGTGCAGCCTCACGTGTCGATCCGTAGCCACCCCGCCTCCTGGAACCTGGGGCGTGGGGGCTGACGATGAATCATGAGTCTTCACATGGGTAGGAGATGTAGGAGATGGGGGGCTACCGACCTGCCCTCCCCTATACTTTCCATTCCTCCCCTAAACCCCTGCCACTCTCCATCTGACTACACCCATCCCCTTATTGTATCTGTCACAATCAGTGCTGGAAATGTACACAATTTACTGTGGGAACTCTCCCCCTCATCCCCTCCACACGCACACAGGGAGGGGGGTGGATTGTCAGTGGTGTGGGCTGAGGGGCGGAGGTAGGTGTCAAATAATGAATGTGGGAACACTGAATATATAATTTCGGCTGCTCTGCATAAACATTAAGTTCATTTTGGCAACATAAGAATGACCAGCAATTTATCAAACATGTCTTTTATAGTAGTTCAAATGTGCATTACTTCTGGGCATACAATGCACACTTGGTATGATGCTCAATTGATCTGTCGGAATAGTAACCATGAAAGTAAAATGTATGAAAAGCAGGAGAAGTCGTTGCACAAAGCCGCTTGCACGTCATTCGTGAGATGTGTGCAGGCAGGGGCAGAGAGATTTCTCAACTTGAGGGTGTTTAGGCCTCAGGTCTACAAAGAATGACACTCCGGCTAGGCAATTTTCACTGGAGCAAAGCTTGGTCTTGTTCCAACCCAATTCCTCATTAGCACTTGGTTTTTGCAGTTGTCAACCAAGATGACATTTTTTTGTGATAATTTACTATTTTATTCAAATACCAGGAAAAATTATATTCAATTATCATTGTAAGTTAAGAGTCATGTTTTCCTCAGGTTACAAACAAGTTACTTGTTATTCATGTTACCCAAAAAATGTCTTTGATAGGAAAAAGTGCCAGACCAGAAATAACACAAGAAGACTCTTGCACGTGTGCATGTAGTCTTGTATCTTTATTTATTACTTTCCACCTTGGCATTGCATCACAATCGGAGCCAGTGAGATAGAGCTGTGCCAAAATGGTATTGCTGATGAAGTTACAACCTAGTTCAAGGTGGACTCCAAATTTAGTTTTATGATCACTGCCCAGGTGTGCCCAGGATACCCAGTAGCGCCACAAACAGAGGGAGGCTGGACCACTTTGGTTCATAATTCTACCTTCAATACATAGGATCTTACCTCATCACAGCCCTTATCAGCCCATTGGCTGTCAATTTGGGTTTCACATCTTTTCTACGTATCCACCCTGTGTTTCACATGTCACTACCAAAAGCAGTCCATCCAGGGAACCGAACCTCCATAACCGGCCCACCACCACTACCAATAGAACACACAGACCCTGAATATGCGATACAGAATATTCTGGATTCCAAACAGATGAGGAACATCCTATACTATCTGATAGACTGGAAAGGTTATGGGGTATTATACAGGTTCCGGGAACCAGCCTCTAATGTCCATGCCCCACGCAGAGAGACTCGCTTCCATAGAGACAATCCAGACAAGCCACGTCCCCGACCCGACATCTTGAGGGGGGCCTTAGAGGGTAGTGCTGTCATGATCACTGCCCAAATGCGTCCAGGGACAGAGTAGCGTCACAGACAGAGCGAGGATGCACCACTTTAGTGTATAATTGGCTCTTCAAGGAACAGTAGCCATGCGCGATTGGCTCTGGGATCATTAGCTCCCTCATGAAACCAAGACCTTTCTGACATGGGCACCACCTGGCGACAAGACCAGACATGCAAGATGGCTGACACATATTCCACAGAGCCCATACTCTGTGTAACACTCTATGCAACAGGGCAGTGGACCCAGGGTTATATAAACCACACCCTGGGCGCACGCCTGTGCTTCATGTTCAAGACCGTTGTCCACTGCGGACGGATTCTGAACTCCTTTGATCACTGCATGAAATGTACCCTGCTCTGCTGGGACAGTAGTAGTCCCGCCCTCGCGGCTCCAACCAGCTCACTCCCGCAATCTGTATTCTGAATGAAGAAAAGAAAACAAGTAAATGCTAATCTTGCACACTGTACTATGCCATCTGAGAAGAAGTGTTGAAGGCCATAGAGACCGGTGCTGCTCAACTGACCTTGAGAGGGCTTTGCTGCCATGCCCTCTCTGGCCCGAATCCTCGAGGTCATCACCTTGCCTACAAACAAGAAGGAAGACATTAAATCACCATGCATCCAGGACCTTGACATTTATCATACTTTTGAGAACCTTAAGACATTGGGAACATTAGAACAAGGAACAGTAAGAGAGTCCAGACAAGGCAACCCAACATGAAGAGAAACCACCAGCCACAGCAGAGAAGTAAATAGTCTAGAATAATCACAAGCCGGTGAATCGAGCCCTCTTTTGGGTTGTATCCTGGGAGTGAGAGGGGAAAATCCCACTCCTGAAGTAACGTTCACCCGTTCTCATTTTAGAAATACCACTGATGCCAAGCCACCCTGGTACACCCATCTTCACATCAAAACCTTTTTAAAAAATGTAACAAATAAATAAATACATAAAATACCCCTTTTACCCAAAACACATCAGTGCGCCATTTTAAAGCGCCATATGTGATTTCGGTAGGATGGGTGTGGGACTCTTTGTGAGGAAACCAGACGCCCCCGCAAGACATCAGGTGAGCGTTACAGAATGTGAAGCCCACAAATCAGTCTTGCCTGGGCATCATGGAGACCTCTGAGGTGGATCAGTTAGCCAAATTCCTGTGGAACCTTAGGACAGAAGCACACAGAGACCATTCAGAGACAAATGCACTCAGACAGGAACTAGTAGTCAACAGCAACAGAAGAGAGGAGTTGGTTAGATGCCCTACTTTGCCAGGACCCCAAGCACCACTGGTGCATCCACCAGCACCCATCTAAGTAATCAGATAGGCTTCAGTCCCCTTAGTGGCCCTGGAACAGTTCACAGGGTATCCCCACAAATATGCTGTGTTTATGGATCAGTGCAGCTCCATTTATTTTCTCTGCAGGTCTGTGGCCTTTCCTGTTGACCATACGAACTTGCCTTTGTACTGTCCTACTTGGGTGGTCAGATGGCCAACTGGTCAATCCCATTGGTAGAGAAGGACAATCATATATTACATAACTTCCACGGGTATCAGCGAGATTTGGAAAAAAGATTTGGATCTCAGGACCTGTAGGCATACATTTCCACTTTCACTAGGCTAGTGGCAAAGACCAACTGGTCTGAGGATAAACAGAACACCCTCTTTCACAGAGGATTCTGTGGGGAGTTAAAGATCATCTTAAGTCAGGTAGTAAATCCACCAGACAACTGCCCAGAGTACATTGACTGGGTAGTCCAGCTCAACCATCATTTACAGGACACAAAGGCTGACCGTTCCCAACCCAGATCACACCCTATGTACATACATCCTAGAGAACCTCCCAAAGACAACACTAAAGCACCACCTGAACCCATGCAATCAGGAAGTGTTCGTGGACAAGAGAGGAGCACGAATGATGGAGACAACAGCAGATATCTTTGTAATGCGGCAAGCCGGGACTTTTCCTGCATGACTGCACTGCAAAGCCACTCTGGAAGGCTGTTGGTGTCTTGTAATCAGGTCCCTCGATTGAGAAACCCAGAAACTGTTAAGCCCGGCAGGCGTAGAGGCCCATTTGTGAAGCCGAGAAAAGGAAACCCAGGTCTTGCGCCTTGCTATACCCATTGTGCTAATCTGTCCCTAACAACCAGATAAGATGCATGTTCCAGAAGCATACTTAGGCTGCAGAGCCATAGGTAACTACATGGACCTTACAATGGCCAACCGAATCAGTGGACCACTTTGTTCAAAGGCCATAGTAGACAATCTAGTACCCATGGAAGGCACGCAACTGACCTCCGGCCCAGTCACCCAAATTTACTAAAAAGGTCATCTTACTTTGTCAGGACAGACACCGGAAATACATATCCTTTGACCTCACCAGTGCCCTGCGTTTCAGATCATTTTAGGAATGCCATGGTTAGAAACTCACAACCCTGGTAAGGATTGGTGGGCAAGAACATTGACCTTTTTTAGTGACTGTATAAACACCTGTTACACAATAACTACGGCTTCCAACATGCCTATTCCTGCAGTAACAATGAAGGTGACAAACTGTACTGTGGGGATCATAGGAGTTTTGCTTCCAGACTATGTGGATTACAGTGACGTCTTCCAGAAGGAACAGGCAAAAACTTTGCCCCCACATAGACCCTACGACTGCCAGATAGACCAAATCCAGGGATCAAAAGTCCCCTGAAGCTCGGTTTGCACATTGACTGAACAGGAAAATGAACACCTCTGAACTTACTTGGATCATTAGCTGGCAAACAGTTTTATTCGGCCGTGAAAGTCCCCAATAGCCTCATCTCTCTTTTTTGTTCTGAAGAAGGAGGGAGATTCATGAACCCGCATAGACTACAGAGTCTTAAACCAGATCACCACAAAGAACAGGTACCCGTTGCCATTAATACCCATACACCTGGACCAGGTCAAGAACCTCAGTATCTACACCAAACTAGATCTCAGAGGGGAATATAACCTGGTGCACGTCAAGGAAGATGACGAATGGAAGACCACCTTCTGTACCAAATATGGCCTATATGAGTACCAGGTCATGCCCTTCAGGTTATGCAATGCCCCTGTGGCATTCCAATACTGTATGAATGACGTTCTACTGGGGATCCTGGATGTCTGTGCTATCGTCTACATAGACGACATCTTGATCTACTCTCCATCCCCTTCTGAGCATGTGGAGCATGCAAGAGCCATGCTGGATAAACTGCAACAACATCACCTCTATGCAAAACTAGAGAAGTGTGCGTTTCACATAACAGAAATGTTATTCCTGGGCTTCATACTCTCACTGCAGCGGATTTCAATGGGTAACCACAAAGTAGACTCGATTCTCCAGTGGCCTTCACCCTCCTCTGTCAAAGCAGCTTCCTGGGCTCTGCCAATTTCAATCAGCGCTTTATTCCAGAGCTCTCCAACAACGTACACCCCATTACCAAGACCACCACCTGTCATTAAGTAGGAGAACTCACTGCTCTCCCATTCTAAATTAGTTGCTGCATAAGCAAGACCCAGCACTCTTTTGAAAAAATCATTTTCCACAACCTAAATTGGATTTACATTACTGTAACCCACAGCTCCATCCTATACTTTGTAAATGACGCTGCTTTTCCATTATATATGTTTGATGCCATGTGGACCAGGTTTGCTTTAAACATGCCCATTGCTCTAGCCACTCCCCTACAGCTTGCCTACATTTTACTGTTTGTTTTTTACATGTAATTTGGGCTGAACATTTGACACAAATCATATCCCCAGATAATCAAATTCACTGACTCTGGGGATTAGAGATACCTTGCTGAAAACTGGGGGACATTTTCGATGAGCACTTCCCCTTGAAACAAACCATGACGGGCGATATTAATAATAATATTAAAAAAAATATGAATATTATGGTGAGGTGAAAACAATTGTCTTAATTTTTTATCTTGATTTCTAAATAGAAATAGGAACTTAATATTTTTTCATTTATGCAGTAAAGGTGAAGCCGAAAGCTAAGAGGACCTTGGAAATGTTACCACTGAAAGAAGAGTCTCCTTTAAAGGTGTTCGTGAAATGGCCAGCAAACAAATTCCAAGGATAGCATTTAATTACTAATCAGAAAAATATTAGATAACATTGAAGAGGGAGTCGGGATCCTGCCACCACCCAACCCCTACTAAATTCATGACAAGACGAAAAGCCAGGTAACACTGTAATCATCAGTTCTATTTCAAACAAATTCCCACCGGACCAATGATTGATAAATACATTGAGAGGCATTCCCTCAGTTAGCCATACAAAGCCGGTGCAGTACAGATCTATCCATGTGTGGATGAAGAGGCGCAGACCATGGTAGAGACACCTCGATGGACAGCCTGGACTAACACACCAAGAAGCCATGTTGCTGAGGTCGTTAGAGACACCACAACACAGCAGCGTTAGACATGAATCACACGTGGCATCCGCACTTTGAGACACAAACACACTCGAATATATGATGAACACAAGCGTACAGTTCTAGAGTTAGAGGACAAATACATATAAATGCTGTCATTGATTTTGTTATTTTTGCCATTAGCCAAGTGCAGTAACGTAGAAACCGCAAGGCACAAGAGTTCCTGAGCACAGCTTGCGATGCTTAATTGCGAATAACCCTATGGAACTGCAGGAATACCTATGGAACCTGACAGAGACAAGTGTGACTAACCTATGGAAAATGTAGTATAGCGTGGACAATGTAGAAACCGCATTATAAGGTTTAGGAAAATTACATCAGGTCTCAGGCATCTTAGCAAGAGATGAGCTGAACTAATTCAGGCTGGACAGAGAG
Source organism: Ambystoma mexicanum (assembly GCF_040938575.1). Classification (NCBI taxonomy): domain Eukaryota; kingdom Metazoa; phylum Chordata; class Amphibia; order Caudata; family Ambystomatidae; genus Ambystoma; species Ambystoma mexicanum. The sequence continues at coordinate 1,079,240,380 of NC_090922.1, forward strand.
CAAGACATGTGAGACAGGATCCACAGCCAAGGTCAAGAGATACATATGACATTCCAATCCCCGGATGAAAAAGGGACCGGCTGCAGAAAAATACAAATAAATCCTCATAATTCAAAGCTGCAGAGCTCAAACTCATGGTCTGTAAACACGTTTCGTGGCCGATGCAGACAATGTTCAGTGATCGGCGGTGGGGAAGGAGAGCCAGTCTCAGGCATACAGACACGAACTGCAACAAGTATGCAACAAGTGTTGCGCCGAACAGGAGAATATTCTCACAAAGTAAAGGTGATGCACAAGAGTTACAATAACACATAATCATTCTCATCAACTTGAGAAGGTGCACAGTGAGCTGAGAATCATTTAGGATCCCATGCCTTGGTTCATCGGCTCTAGCCAATCACAGTTTAGTACCCTAGGGGTGGGTAGCAATGGGCAAGAGCCAATGGTAGGTCCTCTAATCTGCAACAATGTAGTAAGTGGGATTTTGGGGAAGGGACAGGCTAGCCACCTGACATGTGAGGGCCAGTAGAATTACAACTACAGTGTCCTGTTTAGGTTATAGAATATTCAGTACCCAATCGCCTGGCCCGATAGGTTTTCTGGAGTAGGGCCCAGGTTGTGGTGAAGTGCTGATGCCAATTGAGGGTAAAACCAGCCTGCGACTGGAGTAGGGCCCATGTTGTGACAAAGTGCTGATGCTATTTGAGGGTAAAAACGGCCTGCGAGCCGAGGAAGAGCGAGATTTGCATGAGTAATTCTCTGTTCCTGTTCTGACCCCTGTTAGTTTTGTCTGTAATAAACCACAGTTTGAACTTGCCATTGATTGAGTCCTCTTTGTATCCTGGGGGAGCGTGTTGGGCACTCCAAGTCAGCGAACTTCCAGTATCCCTCTGGCATACCTGGGAGTTCTCCCCAACAAGTTGGTAGCAGAGTGGATGGTTGGCTGCGCCAGTCCGGCACCAGGTCGTCTCTTTCACCTGAAAGGCTGCAGGACCCTCTGATATTTTGAGAAGACAGGAAATGCGTGCCCATGGAAAGGCCGTTAGAAGACAGTTAGAAGCCAGTTGGAAATCATCATGCCCGAAGTCAGCGAGGAGTCCAGGCAGACCAGGACAGGAAAGTGAGCACCTTCTGGAGGAGTTGGCAGACGAGTAGCACCAGCACACCCAGAGTGTAAGTATTGACCCAGTCAAACGGCAACTATGGGTCTGAGGGAGGGTATTGAATATTGTTCGGTATCGTTTGATATTATCGAGTGTTGTCAAAGTATTGTCTAGCATTCTCAAAGCTAGTAGGGAGAGGAGCAGAGGTAGATGTCCGTTTCTATGTTTAGGGTACATTCAGTTTTAGAGGTAAACAGTTCTGGTGAATAACCTAGACTATTGACTCGATGGCACAGATGACAGAAGATATGTAAATAGTGGTTTTCCTGTTGGTTGGGCGCTTTTGCACGGGTCATAGATGACAGTATGCCTGTAAGGATTAGTAAGGGAGCTGGCCTAGATTGCGGAAGGTGAGTCAACTGGTAAAGTCACCTGGAGTGAGACGTTTTGCATGCTAGGCGACTCAGCAGGTACAGTTTGATCACGAGAGAATATTTGTATAATCTGCCTCGAGGCAGGAAGACAACTCTGGGGTTTTGTGTAGTTTGGGAGTGATAGGATATTACATGGTGTGTGCAGTATTTGTTTTTTCTTAGCACTACCTTGATTAGTAAATTGGTGACATCGCCCGTAGGTTGGCTCATATGACATGGAGAGAGTGGTTAGGAGCTAGTATTGGAAAATTGGGATTGGCAGACGAGGTGAACAAGTGGCAGTGCACGGAAGCCGCATGCACAGGATTGTGGGTGTGCCTGAGGAGACAGTGGTTGTGAAGGAGGGGCGGTGCACAGAGCACACCTGATAAGTTGTGGAGCAAGAGAGACTGGTAGAAACTGAAAAGTATTGCCATTATATTGTACCTTTCTCCCTGAACAGTGGATTGTCGAAACCCTCAGGTAAAGGCACGAAACATGTATCGAAGGAAATGCGGGGGAACACGCCCCTTCAGCACTTGTGTAAGACACTCCGCCTTATAGGGAGAAGATATATAAATATAGCATAGAATGGTCCAAAGGTACCAAGGGAAAGTTAACTAAACCGTGGCCACCATGTGGCAGTTTCTCCAAAGATGTGAAATAAACACTATTGACACACATACAGGGTACCTATAAGGGGAAGAAGTTAGCAAAATGCATGGCCATATTTGAATTGTGGCACATGTTTCAGGAGGGCGAGGGGATGCAGCATGGTGTCAGTGGATGCTGAGCCAGCAGAAGGTGAAAGAGCCAGGGGCTCAACCCTCCGCTCCTCCGAGTTTAGCATCCAATGACACAGATGTTGAGCAAGGGATGTGCCCCATATGAGAATTAAGAGAAGCAGAGGGGTACTCAATTCCGTCATACAAGCCACCACCATATCCAAAGGAGGAGAGGCCGATAGGGACAGGGCAGCAAGCCAGAGAGTGAGAGACAAGTGGCAAAGTGCAGAAGGGCATGAAGGAGGGGCTCGGGAGCATAGCCATGAACGAGTGGATAGGAGGGCAGATACTTTTGAAGCTGGAGAGGAAAACAGATGGAGAGGAAAACGGGGTGACTACGGCAATGGAGGGTCTGAAGGGAAGCAACAAAGCATCAGACTGGGCAAAGATACTAGATGAGGCAGACAGGAGGGAGAAGGAACGGGAGGAGAAAATAGAGCGCGAAGACAGGGACACGAGAAGACCTGGAGAGGCAGGATAGGGAATGAAGGAAGGAGGAGGAGAAGCACTGCATGGAAAGGGAAAGAGAGGAGAGGATCGAAAGGGACCTCAAGGAACAGAAAAGAGCAGAGCAAGGGCAGTGAGATAGAAAGACAAGGGAAGTGGAAGAGATTGAGAGAAGAAGGGAAGTAGCAGAGCAGGAAAAACACTGGGGGGAACAGAGAAAGTTACAGTTGGGTAGACTGGCAAGGGAACAAGCGTCCAGGTAAGAGGACAAATGAGCATTAAGGGCGGTAAAGACACAAGGAGGGATAGACAGGGGAAATGGCAAACTGGAGGAGGACAGATGGACAGAACCAAATAGCACACGCTTATGGGGAGGAGCACAGCAGAGGGGGACAGCACAGGCCTAGGGTACTGGGGGGGAGGAAGTAGGTATGACTTGAGGGACATTGACTTCAGCATGAAACCTAAAAAAGATTTTACATTGAAAATATTGAGTTTTGCAGATGCTTTTTTGTAGTAACATGGACACTGGGTCTGACAACGAAGACAGGAACAGTGGGGATGAGAGGAGGGAGCAATATCGACCCCAGTCAATGGGGACAGGAGCAGACAAGCGGGTGACATGGGAGTACAGCACGCATAAGGAAGAAGTGGAAGGGGGCAGCTCCAATGAGCAGGCACGACTACAAAACGACTTGCACACCCTACATGACACCACTACATATGTCGATAGACTTAGAGATCCAACCTCCAATAGAGGTATTAAAAATGTGTATGATGCATCCCTCAATCTGGTTCCCCCAGCTACTACATGTACCCGCTGTGCCACTGAGGTACTTAAGGCATCAGACGTAATTGCACCGAAAGTCAGTGAGAAGTGAGACACCCACTCCTCCTCAGTTCTATTAGCATCAACACAGGATTTATGCTGCCCAGGACCCAGCATCACTGCCCTCCAATAGGATTTAAAATCTTTATCATTAGCAGATTTTATTAAGTTCCAGAATTCTTTCTTTTTGATTTTTTGTACGAGCATGGTCTTGTATGTTTTCCTAAGCATAGTTACATTTTCCCCACCCCTTTTTTGTGTCACAGTTTCTTGTAGTGCACTTTTTAAAACTGAACATTCACTGTCAAACCAGCCATTTGCGTTTGTGTTTGAATCAGGCAATGATTTATGGGCTTGTATTTCTTTTGTAAGGAGTGGAAAAGGGGATGACATCATTTGTTCGAACATTTCTCTCACAACCGCCCCATCTGCCCTGACAGTCACTGTGTGAAAACAAAATCAAAATATCGAGGCTGAGTACCCCAAAAGGAAATACACCGAACACGGGTTACAAAGGAACATACAAAGTACTTTATTTTATAATGAATCCAGTTACTAAGAACAGAGCAAAATCAGATAGCTATCGGCCCTCAGTGCAACACAACGAAATCCAGCGTGGTTCAGTGTGTTCAGTGATAGATGCTGTACATTAGAATGCATTGGTTTTTTATACTCTTTGTAAGCACGATGTCCAGCCCCACTTCGGGTTAATGTTCCGCTAATACATCACCGATCTAGGGTTCATGCCGAGTTTTGCACATCCACATGTAACTGCTTTTAATACATATATCAACAAGCCTTGACGGACACTGTGTATTCTGGGATTTCTCATGCAGGTCTTCTCAAACATTAAAACAATGTAGTTAAAGAAGTGTTCACGTTCAGTATTTGAATACATTGTTCTTAACATATGCTCGCGGATTAGTTTCATTGCACGAGTAATCCTTTACACACAGGTCAACGAAGGACAAGGTCTCAGTTCACGACCTCACCAAGTGGCCTGGAGGCAAGTTACATATTAGCTACATGCAGAGGTCAAGACAGCCATGTTGTATTTCTGAATGACATCATCCACCATTTTAACTCACAGGGTAACTTTACAAAGCAAACCTAAAATGGCGGATTGACCGAAAATGGCAGCTTACATTGATTCTAAGGCCAGGACCTTGCAACATGGATTTCTTCGCGAGCGACTTATAAGCAGCTTGGCGTAGGCCAATATACATATATTTATTGCGATAGGAGGCACAATATAATTTCTCATTTGACAAACCCTCCTTTTGGCCTATGCCAATCTATACTTTGGATCTCCTTGCAAATAACTCCATGCATCATCATCCATGCACCATGAATCGCTGTCGGAAATATCTATTGCCATTAGGTCCTTCGTCCTTGGTTAAAATTTCTTCCACCACCTATTCTTTGGAAGTTTCATCTGGGGCATACACTTTATATCCTATCGTACCTATCGCTTGTGCGCAACATCTCCCTAGCATCGAACATATACTAGGTAGACACTGAATACAGCAACAAAGAAACAACAGGATTCCCAAAATAATCAGCAAGACCGAAAGTACCTTCCAACCCCAAGATCTCAAGAAGTCCCAGAACCAAGTGCTAAGATCCCAGTTTCCCTCGGGAGCATTCACTTCTGAACTAAGGACGTGCAGATTCTGTATGGCCTTGAAGATGGTTGGGGAGGAATCTGGTACGAAAACACAGCAAGCGGACCCCACTAATTTACACACTCCACCACGTTGAGCCAGAATAACATCTAATGCCATCCGATTTTGAAGTGCTACTAGTCTTATCGCCTTTTGTTCTAATGTCATATTATAGAGTATGTCCGTGGTCCGGTTGATGGTTCTCTCCAGTACTCTCGCTAGTCTTCTGATATCTTCGGAATTCACTATCTGCCCCCAAAATGGCACAACTGATTTTGCTATATCTCCCAAGATTTGTGCTGGGGTGTCACCATTCTTGTCCCGCCGTGGACGAGCCTTTGAAACTTCTTTTGTACTAGCTATAAACACCCCAGGTAACAGGATCCCTAAATAACAGGTTCCCTGCCAATCCCTGGGCAACCATGGGAATGCTACATTACCGCAGACAAAGTAGACACGTTCGCCTACATACAAAGGTCTGTTTTCCCCAGTCGAATTTGCAACCTTGGCACAACCTAGAAAATCTCCCATTGACTGAGTTCCATCCCTCTGTATGCAAAAAGAAACTGAATCGGGGCTATGATTAACAGTATAAGAAGGAGGCATGGCATCCTTATTGCCTATCAGAGCCATTTTAAAGGAAAGGAAGATTGGAAAGGACGAGACAGTCTATCAGAAGGCCTAATAGAAGCAACGTTAGGTTTACTCCTGTTTGCGAAAAGCGAGCATCCCAGGGGAGTCAAAACACGTTTCTCAAAACTATTCAAATTGGTGCCATCAAAGTTCCCTGAGATGCTATCATACCAACAGCCAAAGAACAGTGCTCTAAGAGAAGCATAACAAGCAGTTGTCAAAGGTAAAGGATGAATGTACCAACCTAGCCTCTTATCCCCGTGTTGCGGTAAATGTGAGCAGACCCAACAGTTAGACTTATTAAAAATGGCATGCGTAGCATTCATGATAAGTAGCAGAGTATTATTGCGGTACCTTTGTCTATGCTGGGAGTCCCTAGGGAACAGAGTATGCAAATGTACAAAGGGAGTAGGAACAGCAGGTACATTTTCAGTGGGCAACAAGGATTCTAAATGATGCATTTCCTCAAGGTACCACAACCTAAGACAGTGACTATTAAAAACCCAAATATCATTATAAAAACACAGCAATACGTTTTCGGGGCCCAGGCATATTGTCCATTGTCTCAGTTGGTCACCCCCTCATTTACAAGTCCCATACGAGCGGTACCGGTATCAGGCATTGTAGTCTTCAAACAGAAACCCCAATGTTCGTTGCTGGCGACCTCCCGGCCGTGCGACTTCTTAGTCCTTCCACAACCCTAGCCAACAAAATCCCCTTTCTTAAATTTGGGCAAAAACAAGCCCTCAATGATCCTTTTCTTCTTCGAATGCACAGCCGAACCGTGCCGTAAGTCTATCAGATGCACAGCAAAACCGTGCCGTAAGTCTATTTTCTTGGACGCAGATTGTACCTTGCTTTTCCTGGTACTGATTGATCCGGAAACAATGTGTCATCAGTTCCCGTTGGAAGCAATTTATCAGAGACAAGTGAAGATGCCGAATTTGGAACAGCAGTTTCCGGATGCAAAACCTCTGGAGAGTGTGGAGACAAAATGGCGGCTTCCCCAAGCCTCACGGGCTCAGAGAGATTCTCTGACACACTCTCGGCTCTATTTACTGCGTTGGGTTCGTTGGTTGCAGCATTAGCGAGGGGTTCTGTTTCTTCATTAACCTGTGGCACTGGGTGAGGAAGTTTCTTAACATGGGACGCATGGATCCAGTTCTTTCTTCCAGAGACCCGCACCGCTGTTTGGGTGACCATCAGGGACCTGGAACGGGCCACGCCAGCGAGGCGCAAGGTAGGAAGAGCGCTCAAATGCCTTAATCAGCACCCAACTTCCAGGCCATATACTGTGGCCCGGGCCCTCATATCGCACAGGTAAAGCTTCTCGTACTTCTCGTACCTGGTGATGAATCAAATACATGTTTTTAGTCAACTGGCTGCAATAATCTGAAAGTAATACATTTTCAACATTTCTCAATGAATTACATTTAGGAAGGTTCCAGATATTGGCAGGTCTCCCCATTACCACCTCAAATGGAGAGAGCCCAGTCTTAGTTTGAGCGGTTGTACGCATGGATAATAACACGATCGGTAAGGCATCCGGCCATTTTAGTTTGGTGCCGGCACACGTCTTAGCGAGCTTGTTCTTGATGATACCGTTATGTCTTTCTACTAGTCTGGCGCTCTGAGCATGTGTGGCCGAATGGAACCGTTTGTCGATCTGTAATGCCGCGCATATCTGCAGAATTACAGCAGCGACAAAATGTGGACCATTGTCCGACCAAATAACTCTTGGTAGCCCGAACCATGGGAAGTACTCCTTTAACATGGTTTTCGCAGTAGTCATGGCGGTAGCATCTTTGACGGGAAAGCCTCAACCCATTTACTAAAAGCACAGATGACCACCAGCACATACTTTTTATTGTTACATCGTCCCATTTCAATAAAGTCAAAGTGGATAACTTCAAAGTGGACAAAGGGTGGCCCGAAACTTCCCCTTGGAGTTACTGTTCCCTTTCCCACAATGTGTTGTAGGCAAATCATGCAATCCTGGACATAGCACTGTGCAATTTTTGAAATTGTGTCATTTGCCCAAACTTTCTCTAACATTTTTGTCATTTTCTGGGCACATACATGCGTAGGACCATGGGCCATGATGACCATCATCATCATATATATACGCGTCAGGGAGTAGCCATTTCCCTTCAACTATGTCCACCCAACACCCATCATCATCAAGTTTTCCCAAGCCTTCAGCTGTAATGCTCACCTGACTCCCACGGAGGCACTGGTCTAGTCTGGGTTGCTGTGGCCTCTTCGAGCGTGATGCGCAGAACTCGGAACATCGACAGAACAGGACCCTTAAATCTTGCTTGTCTGGCCTGTAGGAATATCCTTCTGCAGATGAGAAAGGGGATTAACAGTCTGCAGAATAGTGTGCTTGCTCCCCCCTTCCCCCCTTCGTTCTTCTCTAACTTCCTCCGAAATCCCCGGTTGAAGCTCACCTTATGGTTTGAAAGGATGAACTCTCCATCCTGCTTCTGGTGCAGGGGCACGTGTTTGTCCAGTTACTTCACTGGTTTTCAGAATGGCGCTGGCAAAATCCACTTGACTTTTCCGAGCGGAGTGGCGTAAGTAAGAAGATTACAAAAGTTCAAGTGTTGAGCCTCCTTTTCTGTTGCCTTCCTAACCTGTGATCTGTTCTTTATTTCAGGTGCAGAATGAAGGCGATGCGTTGAGGGATTGACTTGCCAATGGTAAACTCAGGTGAGTTAGCGATGGGGGCGATCCCTCTTAATGTCTTTATATTCCTCCAGTAATGTTTTTTGTCCTTTCCCCATAGGGGCCGGGGTGCGGTACCTGCCAACGTAGCGGCACCGACCCAAAATGAGGAATGATCCACCAACAGAAGACCGGTAAGTGTTATGGTGGAAAATTAGGCTTTCCTCATATGTTCCTTCTGCTCACCTTTTGTCTCTTCTTCTCTCCCCTAGGCGCAGAGATGTGGCGACCGGTGCAGACAGTCGCGGTGGAGCCAGAAGAACTCCCGAGGACAGGTGATTGAAGCGCGGCGCTGCAGCGAGCAACGCGGTGCTTTTAAATGAAAGTCTTTTCTCAGGAACGCTGGCGTGAAGGTTCCGGATGCAGGTAAGAAGTTTGATAAAATTCTTGGTTTTCACCTTTCTCTTCTCTTCTTTCCTTACAGGTTTTCCAGGATCGAGGCGGGCATGGCTGGAGACCAGATGCAGGAGCAGAACTGGTGAGCGTTCAGCTGCTTGGATGCAGAACAACGCGAAGCGTGAGCTACTGTCTGTGCGTGGCTAAAATAGCCCCCAAAGTAGTTCCAGGTAATGTCCTTCCCTGGCCATGCCCGAGTGGAAAAAAAGCCCCAATGAAAAAATAGTCCCTTTCAGGTCTCAGGGAGGCCTGAATCTTGCAGCATGGTCTGCATCAGGTAAGTGCACAAAACACCTTCCTTTATGAGCCTGGCGCCTATGGCGCCAGGACTGATGTCCAACATGAGCCTGGTGCCAAAGGCACCAGGACAGAGTCCAAAGAGCCCCTATAAGGGGCTGCTGGGCTTTTACCCGGGGGCATGATGCCTTCTCCCGGGGGTGCTGGGCCTGGCCTGGTGCTCCGGGGGTAGGCATCATGACAGCACTCCCCCCCAAGGCCCCTCCCAAGGTTGTTTCCTCTGGAGGTTTCGGTTTGTTTGGGAAATTCCGATAGAACCTTTTTACCAGCCGAGGTGCATGTACGTGGTCGCTGGGTTCCCAAGACCTTTCCTGAGGCCCGTACCCTTTCCAATCAATTAGATAGAAAAGTTTTGATTTTGAGATCTTAGAATCCAAAATGTTCTTCACCTCGAATTCAGGCTCCCCATCTATCTGGATTGGTTCTGGTGGCTTTATTAATCTGGTTCCTGGTTGCAATGGTTTCAAAAGTGGCACATGAAAAACGGGGTGAATCCGCATGTTAGCTGGTAGATCGAGCTTGACTGCCACTGGATTAATTATAGCTTTGATCGAGTAAGGGCCCAAATACCTTGGATTAAAAGTTCGAGGTCCCTTGAGCAATAAGTGTTTGGTAGCCAACCATACTTGATCCCCTATTTGGTATGGAGGCGCCTCACTCCGATGCAGATCCGCATTCTTTTTGTATTTCCCTTTCGCTTGTTGCAAATGTGCAGTTGCATCCTTGAAGGCTTGAGTTATCGTGGAATGCAAATGGTCCACTGCGGGCATTTCAAGGCTCAGAGGTGAGTCCAGGTCTGAAGTACAAGGGTGATGTCCATTTAGGGTATAAAAGGGGCTTTGTCCAGTTCCAGAGTGTACCGAGTTTTTGTATGCACATTCGGCCACCCATAAAATATCCTTCCAATTACTCTCCGATTGGTGCAACATACATCGTAGGTATTGTTCAAGGGCCTGGTTCGTTCTCTCCGTCTGACCATCGGTCTGTGGGTGGTGGCTAGTTGAGAGTCTTACGTCGATTTGTGCCAGTTGACAACACTTCCTCCAAAAATGAGAAATAAACTGGCTTCCCCGGTCAGAGATGAGCATGGACGGGAATCCATGCAAACGGATGATATTTTCGAGGAATTCCTTGGCTAGGACAGAAGCTGAAGGTAATCCTTTCAACGGAATAAAATGGGCCATCTTGGAAAATAAATCCACTACAACCAGAATAGTATTGTAACCATTACAAGGGGGCAGGTCCGTGATAAAATCTAGTGACAAGGTGTGCCAAGGTGCTGGTGGAATGTTTAAAGGCTGAAGAAGACCGGCGGGTTTTGTCTTTTGGCCTTTGTTTTGGGCGCAAACTCCACAGGACATCACAAAAGATTTAATATCCTTTCGCCAGGAAGGCCACCAGAATTGTCGTTTAATTTTTTCCTCAGTTTTGGCAATGCCAGGATGTCCTTCCATCAGGGTATCATGATGACGGGAAATAACCAGTTCTTGCAATTCCTTTTCTGGCAGAAATAAGCGTCCTTGGAAGTAAGGTAGGCCATCATTGACCGAAAAAAGTAAGACCCCCTTTGGATCCAATCCTGCAAGGCTGTAGAGTCCAGGAGTTGTTTTACCCGTGCTTGAATGTCTTCAAGGGTTTGTAAAGAGGTTATCCCCAAAATTCTTTGTTCGGGAATTATCGGCACAGGTTCTGAGTTTGTGTCTATTTATCCCATTCCTATTCGAGATAGCGCATCCGCTTTGCCATTCTTATAGCCGGGGCGGTAAGTGATTACAAAATCGAACTCAGCAAAGAACAAAGCCCATCGGAGCTGACGTGACAATTGAGTCTTGGCAGTTTTTAAATATTGTAAGTTTTGGTGATCAGTGATCACGGTGATGGTATGCCTGGCGCCAAGAAGATAATGCCGCCAAGCCTTAAAGGCGGACTTAATGGCTAATAATTCCTTGTCGGTGATTGCATAATTTACCTCAGGCGGCGAGAACTTTCTGGACCAAAATGCTACGGGGTGCAGTTGGTTGGTTTCAGGGTCTCTCTGAGACAGGACAGCTCCCATGGCTAAGCTGGACGCGTCGGTTTCGACTATATATGGGAGATCGGGACGCGGGTGCTTCAAAATAGGTGCGGACGTGAATTTAGCTTTCAATTCCTGAAAGGCCTGTTCGGCTTCCTCGGTCCATTCGAAGCGTTTATTTTTCCGCAAGAGTGCAGTGATGGGTTGTACCACACGTGAAAATTCCGGGATAAATCTGCAATAAAAATTGGCAAAACCAAGCATGCTTTGGACACCTTTCACCGAACTAGGTGATGGCCATTTGAGGATGGCATCCACTTTTCGTGAGTCCATTCGGACCCCTTTAGGTGTCAGGATGAATCCAAGAAACTCAACCTCGGTGGTATGGAAAACACACTTTTCCAGCTTTGCAAACAGTTTGTGCTGGCGCAATTTCTCGGACGGCCCTGACATGCTTTCTGTGATCAGATTCCGAAGAGGAGTACACAAGAATGTCATCGATATATACGACAACACAAACATCGATGAGTTCCCGAAGGACATCGTTCATGAAGAATTGGAAGGCAGCAGGCGCGTTGCACAACCCGAAAGGCATCACCTGGTATTCGAATAATCCATATTTTGTACGGAAGGCCGTTTTCCATTCGTCGCCTTCTTTTACTCGCACCAGATGATAAGCCCCCCGGAGATCTAACTTGGTGTATACGCAAGCGTCCTTCACCTGGTCAAGGAGTTCAGGGATCAGAGGCCGAGGGTAACGGTTTTTAACAGTTATCTGGTTCAATGCGCGGTAGTCGATACAAGTTCTAAGGTCGCCTTCTTTTTTGGGCACGAAGAACAAAGCCGAGGATGCCGGAGACTTTGACGGGCGAATGAAACCATTGGCTATGTATTGATCTAAATATTGTCTCAAATGCAGATTCTCAGGTTCAGTAAGGGCATAAATCCTGCTACAAGGGGGTTGTGCACCGGGCACCAGATCGATTTGGCAATCGTACGATCTCTGGGAGGTAACGTGTTGGCCTGTTCCTTTTGGAAGACGTCGTGAAAGTCTTGGTATTCCGGAGGTAGTTGCATGGAGACAGAGATTACAGACGCTAGACTAATCTTCAGATTTTCTGGGTAGCAGGTTTGTGCACAATCCGGGAAGGTTATTCTCTTCGCTTGCCAATCAATTCGAGGATTATGTGTCTCTAACCAAGGGATTCCAAGAATAACCTGAAACTGTGGAGCCTTGATTACATCAAACACAACTGCCTCCCGATGGCCGTCCGAACCTATAAGTGTCACCTCAGCAGTGGAATGTGTTACCGGTCCTGAGGCAATTTTGGTTCCATCGACTGTGGTGATGACATCTTTGCTGGTTTTAGGACGCAGAGGGAGGTTAATCCTAGAGACCAATTCACGATCCACATAATTTCCTATAGCCCCACTATCGATGTATGCCTTTATTGCATGCAACCGCTTAGGCTGTTCCGGATCTACGAGGACCATTGGCACAATGAAATGCGAGGTCTGAGAGTTAGTTTTCAAGCTCGGCAAGCGGACCCCTACGCTTTTCGGGCGTGGTCGTTTCCCGAAACAGAGTCTTCATGGTTTTTATCAGCGGCTCCTACCACCTTCTTGGGCGGTTTTGCCGGGCAATCTCATAGAAAGTGTCCAGAGGACCCACAATAAAGACATAATTGCATCTGCCGTCTTCTTTCACGTTGTTTTTGAGTTAAAGGTCCTTTAACCCCTCCGATTTGCATAGGCTCAAAGACATCAGCACCCTTGGGGTTAGCATGGGTCTTGACCAACACCCGGGTCTCAAACTTGGACCGATCTGCTTTTCTGTTTTGAAGTCTGTGATCCAATTAGACCACTAAATCTATATATTCTGTGCATTCTTGGGGCGGATTTACAACTTGGGCCAGGACATCTTTAAGTTCTCTGCATAGACCTCGATAAAATAACGTGATTCTTTTATCCTCTGGCCACCCAGTTTCCACAGTTAGTCTATTAAAGGTTGCAATGTAGGATAGGAGGTCCTGATTGCACTGTCGCAGGGATAGGAGTTCGTCATCCAAAGCCTGCCCCTGAGAGTGTCGAGCAAATAACCTTTCCATGCTTGCTTGAAATCCTTGAAAATCACGGAGAATCGGGTCATCTTGAGTAACCAGTGGATCTGACCAATCGGCAGCACAGCCGCTGAGATATGACAATACAAAGGCTACCTTAGTCTGGTCATTAGGAAAGGCCCCAGGTCTGCATAGGAAGTGCAAACGACACTGATTCATGAATATGGTGAATCGTTTGGGGTCCCCAGCAAAGCATTCGGGTGGGGCCAGCGGCATGTTTCCAGGTAGATTAATCTGCACAGGGTTACTGGGAACCACAGGAGCGGGGTTCCCCCCGGAACCGGGTAGAGGAGTGTGTCCAGCTTGACCTTGCAAAAACTGTCTAGCCAGGTCATCAGTTCTTTCCTTTGATACAATCACTTCCCTCCTGAGAGCATTAGTCTCTTGACGAGCAGCGTGTACTTCGGCCCGTAATTCCCCCAGTAGTTGAGCCAACTGATCAGTCTCAGAGGTTTCCATAGCGCCTGGGTGGGAATTTGTAGGACGGCTTCACGTTCTGTAACGCTCACCTGACTCCCACGGAGGCGCTGGTCTAGTCTGGGTTGCTGTGGCCTCTTCGAGCGTGATGCGCAGAACTCGGAACACTGACTGAACAGGACCCTTAAATCTTGCTTGTCTGGCCCGTAGGAATATCTTTCTGCAGATGAGAAAGGGGATTAACAGTCTGCAGAATAGTGTGCTTGCTCCCCCCTTCCCTCTTTCGTTCTTCTCTAACTTCCTCCGAAATCCCCGGTTGAAGCTCACCTTATGGTTTGAAAGGATGAACTCTCCATCCTGCTTCTGGTGCAGGGGCGAGTGTTTGTCCAGTTACTTCACTGGTTTTCAGAATGGCGCTGGCAAAATCCACTTGACTTTTCCGAGCGGAATGCCGCAAGTATGAAGATTACAAAAGTTCAAGTGTTGAGCCTCCTTTTCTGTTGCCTTCCTAACCTGTGATCTGTCCTTTATTTCAGGTGCAGAATGAAGGCGATGCGTTGAGGGATTGACTTGCCGATGGTAAACTCAGGTGAGTTAGCGATGGGGGCGACCCCTCTTAATGTCTTTATATTCCTCCAGTAATGTCTTTTGTCCTTTCCCCATAGGGGCCGGGGTGCGGTACCTGCCAACGTAGCGGCGCCGACCCGAAATGAGGAATGCACAAAACACCTTCCTTTATGAGCCTATGGCACCAGGACTGATGTCCAACATGAGCCTGGTGCCAAAGGCGCCAGGACAGAGCCCAAAGAGCCCCTATAAGGGGCCGCTGGGCTTTTACCCGGGGGCATGATGCCTGCTCCCGGGGGTGCTGGGCCTGGCCTGGTGCTCCGGGGGTAGGCATCATGACAGCAGCCCACCTCTTGGATTCTTCTAAGGTGGCATCAGCTTGGATATCCCGTACAGACCCAACACCCTCATCCATTGCATAAGCATTTACAGTCTCCCTTGAAACATACATCTCCATAAGGGGATAGGTAGGAGTTTGTCTAGCTATCTGATCAGCGAAAGCATTCCCTTTCCCTATGTCTTCTGTAATCTTTCGATGTGCTGCACATTTCATGACTGCTAACATGACCTCAACAAATGGCCTGGAGGCAAGTTACATATTAGCTACATACAGAGGTCAAGACAGCCATGTTGTGTTTCTGAATGACATCGTCCACCATTTTAACTTACAGGGTGACTTTACAAAGCAAACCTAAAATGGCAGATTGACCGAAAATGGCGGCTTATATTGATTCTAAGGTCAGGACCTTGCAACTCGGATTTCGTGGCAAACGACTTATAAGCAGCTTGGCGTAGGCCAATATACATATATTTATTGCTATAGGAGGCACGATATAATTTCTCATTTGACAAAACCTCCTTTTGGCCTATGCCAAGTGCTAAAACTACTTTGGATCTCCTTGCAAATAACTCCATGCATCATCATCCATGCACCCTGAATCGCTGTCGGAAATATCTATTGCCATTAGGTCATTCGTTAAAATTTCTTTCAACACATATTCTTTGGAAGTTTTATATGGGGCATACACTTTATATCCTATCGTACCTATCGCTTGTGTGCAACGTCCCCCTAGCATCGAACATATACTAGGTAGACACTGAATACAGCAACAAAGAAACAACAGGATTCCCAAAATAATCAGCAAGACCGAAAGTACCTTCCAACCCCAAGATCGCAAGAAGTCCCAGAACCAAGTGCTAAGATCCCAGTTTCCCTCGGGAACATGCACTTCTGAACTAGGACGTGCAGATTCTGTATTGCCTTGAAGATGGTTGGGGAGGAATCTGGTACAAAAACATAGCAAGCGGACCCCACTAATTTACACACTCCACCACGTTCAGCCAGAATGACATCTAATGCCATCCGGTTTTGAAGTGCTACTAGTCTTATCAAACCTAGCTCCTTATCCCCGTATTGCGGTAAATGTGAGCAGACCCAACAGTTAGACTTTAAAAATGGCATGCGTAGCATTCATGATAAGTAGCAGAGTATTATTGTGGTACCTTTGTCTATGCTGAGAGTCCCTGGGGGACAGAGTATGCACCTGTACAAAGGGAGTAGGAACAGCAGGTACATTTTCAGTGGGCAACAAGGATTCTAAATGATGCATTTCCTCAAGGTACCACAATCCTAAGACAGTGACTATTAAAAGCCCAAATATCATTATAAATACACAGCAATACGTTTTTCGGGGCCAAGGCATATTGTCCATTGTCTCGGTTGGTCACCCCCTCATTTACAAGTCCCATACGAGCGAAACCGATATCAGGCATTGTAGTCTTCAAACGGAAACCCCAATGTTCGTTGCTGGCGACCTCCCGGCCGTGCGACTTCTTAGTCCTTCCACAACCCTAGCCAACAGAATCCCCTTTCTGAAATTTGGGCAAAAACAAGCCCTCGATGATCCTTTTCTTCTTCGAATGCACAGCCGAACCGTGCCGTAAGTCTATTAGATGCACAGCAAAACCGTGCTGTAAGTCTATTTTCTTGGACGCAGATTGTACCTTGCTTTTCCTGGTACTGATTGATCCGGAAACATTGTGTCATCAGTTCCCGTTGGAAGCAATGTATCAGAGACAAGTGAAGATGCCGAATTTGGAACAGCAGTTTCCGGATGCAAAACTTTTGGAGAGTGTGGAGACAAAATGGCGGCTTCCCCAAGCTTCACGGGCTCAGAAAGATTCTCCAACACACTCTCGGCGCTATTTACTGCTTTGGGATCGTTGGTTGCAGCATTAGCGAGGGGTTCTGTTTCTTCATTAACCTGTGGCACTGGGTGAGGAAGTTTCTTAACATGGGATGCATGGATCCAGTTCTTTCTTCCAGAGACCCACACCGCTGTTTGGGTGACCAACAGGACCTGGAACGGGCCACGCCAGCGAGGCACAAGGCAGGAAGAGCGCTCAAATGCCTTAATGAGCACCCAACTTCCAGGCCATATACTGTGGCCCGGGCCCTCGTATCGCACAGGTAAAGCTTCTCGTACCTGGTGATAAATCAAATACAGGTTTTTAGTCAACTGGCTGCAATAATCTGAAAGTAATACATTTTCAACATTTCTCAATGAATTGCATTTAGGAAGATTCCAGATATTGGCAGGTCTACCCATTACCACCTCAAATGGGGAGAGCCCAGTCTTAGTTTGAGCGGTTCTACGCATGGATAATAACACGATCGGTAAGGCGTCCGGCCATTTTAGTTTGGTGCTGGCATACGTTTTAGCGAGCTTGTTCTTGATGATACCGTTGTGTCTTTCTACTAGTCCGGCGCTCTGAGCATGTCTGGCCAAATGGAACCGTTTGTTGATCTGTAATGCCGCGCATATCTGCAGAATTACAGCAGCGACAAAATGTGGACCATTGTCCGACCAGATAACTCTTGGTAGCCCGAAACGCGGGAAGTACTCCTTTAACATGGTTTTCACAGTAGTCATGGCGGTAGCATCTTTGACGGGGAAAGCCTCAACCCATTTACTAAAAGCACAGATGACCAGCAGCACATACTTTTTATTGTTACATCGTTCCATTTCAATAAAGTCAAAGTGGATAACTTCAAAGGGGACAGAGGGTGGCCCGAAATGTCCCCTTGGAGTTACTGTCCCCTTTCCCACATTGTGTTATAGGCAAATCATGCAATCCTGGACATAGCGCTGTGCAATTTTCGAAATTGTATTATTTGCCCAAACTTTCTCTAGCATTTTTGTCATTTTCTGGGCACATACATGCGTAGGACCATGGGCCATGATGACCATCATCATTATATACGTATCAGGGAGTAGCCATTTCCCTTCAACGATGTCCACCCAACACCCGTCATCATCAAGTTTCCCCAAGCCTTCAGCCCACCTGTTGGATTCTTCTAACGTGGCATTGGCTTGGATATCCCGTACAAACACAACACCCTCATCCATTGCATAAGCATTTACAGTCTCCCTTGAAACACACATCTCCATAAGGGGATCGGTAGCAGTTTGTCTAGCTATCTGATCAGCAAAAGCATTCCCTTTCCCTATGTCATCTGTAATCTTTTGATGTGCTGCACATTTCATAACTGCTAACTGAGTAGGGAGCGCAATCGTTGAGAGTAGTTGTACTATTAGGGAGCCATGTTGGATTTTAGTGCCATGTGAAGTTAGGAACCCTCTCTCTGACCAAAGTCTCCCAAAGTTGTGAACCACCCCAAAGGCATACTGACAATCAGTATATATATTTACTGCAAGCCCTTCGGAAAGTTCACAAGCTTGGGTCAATGCTATAATCTCTGCGGCCTGCACAGAGTTATGCGTGATTCTCTTGGTTTCCATGACTGTGCTTAATGTGTTGATTGCATAAGCAGCTGTGGATGTACCATCCGTAAGTTTGAAGCAGGAGCCATCACAGAAAAGCTCTCCTTGAGAATTATCCAAAGGAGTGTCTTTCAAATCAATTCTACCATTTGTTTCTTGTTCGGTAGTATACAGACATTCATGTGACTCTTCATCGCCGCAAGTAGTATCTTGCGGGAAAGGTAGGAGTTCAGCCAGATTAAGAACACAACAGCTCTTAATTTGAATGTGAGGAGCAAACAAGATCAATTCATATCCTGTCTACCGTGCAGAAGTGAGGTGTTGCGTTTGGGTTCGGTTCAGTAGAACATCTACAGAGTGAGGCACCATCAGGGTTAGATCATGGCCTAGGACCATTCCCTCACTCTGTTTTACAAACACAGCAGCAGCAGCGACAGCTTGCAAACATCTTGGCCATGCGCATGCTACAGGATCAAGGGCGGAAGAAAACTAACCGCATGGCCTATTCTTCCCTCCATGTTCCTGCATTAATACAGCCAAAGCACATCCATCACATTCATGCACAATCAACACAAAGGCCTTTTCATAGTTTGGTGTGCCCAAAACCGGTGCAGAGCATAATGCAGTCTTAAGCAAGTCAAACGATTGCTGCTGTTCCGCGTTCCATGGCAATGGCAAAGAAATTCCCTTCTTTGTCAAAGCCAACATCGGTTTGATCACTAGTGAAAAATGTGGGATCCACAACCTACAGTAAGAAGCCATACCTATCAAGGCTCTAACTTCCTTCTGTGTATTTGGGACATACATGCCAGAAATGTGTTTTATTCTTTCAGGTGTCAATCTTCTTCCCTCCTTTGACAGGAGATAGCCTAAATAGGCGACCTCCTGGCAACAATATTGAAACTTTTTAAGTGAAGCTTTGTGACCATGCTTAGCTAGATGGATAAGCAATAACACAGTGCCCTCCTTACAGGCGCTCTCAGAGTCAGTAGCTAAGAGCAAGTCATCAACATACTGAAGCAATGTACAAGTAGAGGGCAATTCAAGGGTATCAAGCTGTTCTTTCAAAGCCCTACTATAGATGCTAGGACTCTCTGTGTACCCTTGAGGTGCACGAGTAAATGTGAACGAGCGTCCCCCTAAGGTGAACGCGAACAAGTATCTACTATCCTTGTGTATAGGAATACTAAAGAAAGCATTCTTTAGATCCACAACACTAAAGTAAGTAGCTGTACCTGGAATCATAGTTAATATCGTTGTCACATCAGGCACAATTGGAAATTGTGGAGTGACGAATTTATTAATGGCACGTAAATCAATTATGAAACGGAATGGAATTGCATTATCTCCTTTTTTGTACACGGGCAAAATCGGACTATTGCACAAACTTCCTGAAATTTCTTCAATCCCCCCGCGATGCACAAAATCGGAAACAATGCATTTCAAAGCTCGCTCGCCCTCAACTGAAATCTTATACTGGGGAATGCGTGCCAGCTCAATTCCATGTTTCAAAACTATCTTAACAGGTTCAATCTGTAAAACACGGACATCATTGTCGTCAACAGCCCATAAGCTCTCTGGTACATTAATGAATTCTGGCGGCAAAGGTCTAGTCAAGAATTGCGAGACAGAAAATTGCTGTGGTGAAATCGTCAAGCACACTCCATCAGAAGAACAATAAATTACTGCATTTAATTCTTTTAACAGATTCAACCCCAGCAAGTTCTCTCCACAATTTGAAGTCAACAGAAATGGACAGTGGTCCGTAAAGGGACCCAAAGAAATGGGTACCGGCGAAGAAACCGGACAAATAACTGGTGTGCCAGAAAACCCTACAGAAACATTGGTTTGCCCTGACAGTGAAATATTTGGAACCCGCGAATGATCAATGGAACACTTCTGTGCTCCAGTGTCTATCAAAAACTGATGTTTCCTATTTCCCACCACCATTTCAACGTAGGGACCTTTCTGATTGACAGGAATAGGTGTAGGTTCCAAACTCTGCTTCGGGCAATCCTAACTAAACAGAATGTCATCAAAAGGAAGCTCTTCAGATAAATATGCAGCAGAAGGATGATCAAATATGTTCCTCGTATCCACACTCGGAGTCTGATTATCCTGTGAAAAAGGTTGCTGAGGATCCTGTGTAAACTGACCTCTACCAGGGCCCCTTACATCCGGGCTACCTCTGGATCGCCTACCCATATTCACAAATGTGTTGTTCGACCTTTGTCGAAGGACGGGGCATTGTGTATGCCAATGACCCCCTTGACGACAATAGGCGCACTGGTTAATGTTCACAGGACCCCAGGGCACATTCCCTTGCGGGACATGCTGACCTCTAATCTGAGAACTACCCCCTCTGGGGCCTCTAAAAATTGCTGTAATAGCACTTTAGTCTTCAAATCACCTTTTCGTTTTTCAACTCTATCTTTTTCATTGTTGACATGGTTCTCGTAGTACTGAGCCATATGCAGCACTTCTGATTGGGACTTCGCCTGCCAAGCGCTCTCAGAAGACATAATTTGTGACTGGATGTCAGGCAGCAATCCATGCACAAATTTGTCCACAAATAACCTTTTCCCAGACTCTGTGCCTAGGTCTTGTCCGCTGAAATCCGAGAATACCTGTTCCAACCGATTAAAGAACTCGGTAGCACCCTCAGACTTCCCTTGGACACAGGCTGTAAGTTTGTCCCAAATAATTCTTTTCTCTGCAATTATAGTTTTCAATTTTGCAATGATTCTAACAGGCAAAGTTAATATCACCTGAGGCGGTCTTTCACCAGCTGGCCTTTCTCCATCGAGTCTAGTTATATTCACCCATGTATCTCCCAACCCTGGCACGTCGTCTATAGTCCTAACTTGTTTCCACAAATCTACGGGCAGGAGTACAGGGAATAACAAATCGATGTTGCCTAAGGTGTACACTGAGGACTGCAAGACGGACTCTATTTCTTTATAGAATCCTGTCGGATTTTTCCTAATATCTGGAATAGATTGCCTAATAGTATTCACTTCCTGTCTTGAGAACAGGACGTGAATGAACTGTGATACATAATGTACAGGAATATCCACAACGACTATACCCCGTGCAGCATTGGCCGCAATCTCAAACTTTGGGACAAATGTCAGAGGAACCTCTCTCATAGGCAACTGAGAAGTAGGTGACTCCGAACTCTTACTAAGCAACAGAGCTAAGTCGAGCGCTAAAACAGTCAAAGAAGTGTCAAGTGAAAAAGCTCTCTTATAAATACTCAATAACTCTGTGTGACAACTAATCTTTCTTTTTACGCAATCATCCTGTAGGTACTCTATCATTACCTGGATCACTTTCCTCTGCATTTCTGGCGTATACTGACTATATGTGTCATATTCTTCAACTGGAGTTATCGACATATCTGAAATCCATCTAAGCATGTCCTTCGTACAAATTTGTGATTCCTCAGATATCGATTTACGACAAGGAAGGAACCGTTTCTGAACAAACATACTTTTCCCCTTGTCATCCTCATTCTGCAACTTTTCTAACCCCTTTCTATACCCAAATAACCTCTCGACATGCTCATTTACTTTCTCCACAGTGTCTCTAGAAAACGCTAAAGTATTTAGATCCCTTAAACCTTGCGGGAGATCTATATTATTTAATTTTCCCCACATTACACATAAATGAATCCCTAAACCTTCAATAAAAACATTTTTCTCAGGAGAATTACCCATATTACAAAGTGTGGCAAAAACATTAGCTTGATCATCCCTTTCCATACAATGCTTAGCCCATGCAATCAAATCACGTTTATTCTCTGGTGGTACAGTATTGCGAGTGACAACCTTCGACCCTGCACCTCGATCGAATACAAGCGGCTCAGGACCACTTGGAAGAGAGGGAGCAGGCAAATTCAATGGAGGTTCTGTCACAGGTGCGATAAGAAGAGGTGGAGGAGCTGGAGGAAGGGGGACATTAGGAGGAGCAGGAACAACGGGAACAACAGCAGGTAGAGCAGGAATAGCAGGAGGAAGAGGCAAAGCAGCAGGAAGAGGAACATATGGAGGTGACGCAGAGGCACCAGGCCTTCGTTCATTTAACAATATGTCTATGAATTCATTGGAAGCATGGAGGTCTTTGGAAGGATAGATTTTCTGAATTCCAAGTGAGAAAGCCCTATCCATATTCCTAGTCGATTCAGAATGTTTATCTTGGTCATACAATAATGCCTTTTCGGCGTTCGTCTTATGACAGCGCGCATGTTTTTCTCTACTTTTAAGTTGATGCAACGCTTCTTTTTTCCAATTCTGCAAAACATCAAATGCTGCAGGTCTAGCCTTCTTCTTTAATAGAATTGTCTCTAAATACTCAATACGAGGGATTTCAAAACTTCCATTGATTGGCCACTGAAGTTCGAAGGCATGTCTGGTTTGTCTGTGCCAAATGTCATTAAATACTATACTTCCAATGCCATGCTTACAGTACACAGTACATGCCAGCGACCCCTCCTGTGGTGCGGGACGGCTAAATTCCAAAGATTGTCTATCGCTGCGGAACAACGCCCTGAAGCATGTAGACAATTTCCCAGGCATATCAAATTATTGGTGTTACCTAGTCAATAATTGTGTCTGCAGATACAATGCGCCAAATTCAAATTATCAGGGTTGAATTAAGAGTCGGGTCACGACTCACCTGAATAAACCTAAGGAGGTCCAATCGGATTTCAAAGAATCTTACCTAACTAATCTTACCTTGTGTATGGTGATTTCTGCAAATCTGCCCGCCTCGATAAGTGGACCCTCGTCAAGATGCCGTCTCGGACCACAAGCTAATCGTCCAGGGATCGGGTCGTGCAGCGCTGCTGAGGTGTCACGTCTCATTCAGTGGGGCCCCTTTTTGTCACACCGTCCGATTCCGGTCCGATAGCCTGCGTCAACCTTCAACTATCCGGCATCAATCTTGAGGGTCCCTATTCGGGCGCCAACTGTGAAAACAAAATCAAAATATCAAGACTGAGTACCCCAAAATGAAATACACCGAACACGGGTTACAAAGGAATATACAAAGTACTTTATTTTATACTGAATCCAGTTACGAAGAACAGAGCAAAATCAGATAGCTATCGGCCCTCAGTGCAACACAACGAACTCCAGCGTAGTTCAGTGTGTTCAATGAGAGACACTGTACATTAGAATGCATTGGTTTTTTATACTCTTTGTAAGCACGATGTTCAGCCCCACTTCGGGTTAATATTCCGCTAATACATCACCGATCTAGGGTTCATGCCGAGTTTCTCACATCCACATGTAACTGGTTTGCTTTTAATACATATATCAACAAGCCTATAATGCAACTGTGTATTCTGGGATTTCTCATGCAGGTCTTCTCAAACATTAATACAATGTAGTTAAACAAGTGTTCCACGTTCAGTATTTGAATACATTGTTCTTAACATATGCTTGCGGATTAGTTTCATTGCACGAGTAATCCTTTACACACAGGTCAACGAAGGACAAGGTCTCAGTTCACGACCTCAACAAGTGGCCTGGAGGCAAGTTACATATTAGCTACATACAGAGGTCAAGACAGCCATGTTGTATTTCTGAAAGACATCGTCCACCATTTTAACTCACAGGGTGACTTTACAAAGCGAACCTAAAATGGCGGATTGACCTAAAATGGCGGCTTACATTGATTTTAAGGCCAGGGTCTTGCAACACGGATTTGTTCGCAAGCGACTTATAAGCAGCTTGGCGTAGGCCAATGTACATATATTTATTGCAATAAGAGGCACGAAATTATTTCTCATTTGACAACTGCGGATGGGCCAATCAGGGCCAGTATTGCCTGAAGCTCCCCATTTGTTGATGTCTGATCAAGCCAAAAGGACGTCATTTCTGCGAGCCTCGTCCCCACCTGTCCTTCACTTTTCTGGTCAGAAAAAGGGGCAACATATCATCAATCGAATTTCCACTCCGCCAGTATCCACAAGATGCTTATTTAAACACAAAGCTTTTTTGTCACTTTCCACCCTAGCAGAGATAGAGAAATGATCAGATATGGTCCATCGTTCCACAGCAAACAAAATATAGTCATTCACTGAATGTATCCCTCTTGCTTCATATGTCGTGGGTTTTGAAACTAGTTCTTGGTGCTGAGGCATGGTCGAAGTCTGTAGAAAAATGTATCAAGACTACAACCTTTTAAGTCAATCTTGTCTGGCTATGCCTTAGGATTGGATCATCAACCACTGGTTGGCCCTGGACAGTGTGTGTAATCCCAAAATCCAGTTTTCTTGCAGGACTGAGAGCTTGAATTATGTTTGAGGGTTAAGGTAACTTGATAACTCAGGATCCTTTACATGGGCACTCTGTATCTCGAAGCTAAAGCCATCTCTATGCGATAGAAGTCAATCATGTGTCTGGATTGATAGCTTCAACACGGGGCTAGATCTGGAGAGTTCTTAAGGTCTGGGTATAATACATTATTTATTCTGTATCTGTCTTTAATAGACTCCATCCATTGCCATCATCTCACCACTGTGTACTACTACTATCACCATGGAAGTATAGGCAGATGTTTTGCCTCTTTTATTATCTATCACACACTCCCCCTACCATGAATGATGTATGTGGTTTTTCTCGACGGGCAGGGGTGAGGTTGTTACAGTTACAGTTTTGGATGTGAAACACAACTGAATTATTTCCTGTCTCTGAACACTACACATGACTGATGTTGCTCCTGTCCCATTGAAAGCTCTTTTCTGCACAAAGTTAGTGATGGATCTCTGCTTCTTCTGCCTCATCTGTATGGGCTTTGTGCTTGGATCCACTTCATTACTTGGATTTTCCTCACCACAATATCCAGTGTCAGACTCTACCATTAAAGCAGGGGGATTGATGCTAGCTATGTTAGACTAAACTGTGATGTGTTTAGGGCAATATGAAATGCTGTGCTTGTGCATATTATGCAGTGTACGATACCAATACCGATGCACATGTGTAGAAATATATGTGTATATATATGTGTAAAAGCCTTTAAAATATGAATGAAAAGATATTAACAATAGTAGAGAATTAAAACCATCAGTGGAATAAACTCAGTAGGCAAACATAGTAAGCACGGTACTGGGCATTGATAAAAAAGGCCTGGAACACTTCTGTGTGTGTAACTCATGAAATTACATACCATGATAATGATACCATGATGCCATGATGCCAATGCTTTATACGCCGCTGCGCCACTACCACCTCTCTGTCAAACCGGGGACCTTTGGGATGCCTTGGAGCCTGCTGCACCGCTGCTCCCTACCCAATGCTCCTGCGCTGACAAGCCCGCCCTTGCACCACCTATGGTTTACATCTGCCGATGTTCCTTTGGCGTTCCTTCAGAATTCATCCGGCAATCATCAGGTGCACACTAATCGAAAAAAAAATCAAAGTGCCCTAGAGCGTCAAGCCGAGCTACAGTACAGTACAGTATGGCCGTTTCCAACACTGTGGCTTGTCATTGGACAATAGGAATATTGTCAGATATTTTAGATTTTACTTAATAATTCTACTTCAATACGCTTATGAAAAAAACTGTGATGAAATGATTATGAACTTTGATGCCTCAAGTGGTGTACTATCATTTTTCTCTAAATATATAAAAGAAATGCGAAAAGCCTTCTTATAAGCGCAGATAACACCCAGACAGCTATGTCGGATATTGAGAAAAATAAATCCAGAATTCTGTTTAATTAAAAAATCCTTAAGTCCCTTAATGTATTCTTGACTGGCGCAGGGGTACGCACCTAACTCAGAACAATGTGGCCACCTTGCACACATTATTTTGCCATTTTTCATCTTAAAAAGCCATTCACAATTTTCTCTCTCTAAAATGAAGAGGTACATGGTTTTATTATATTAATGCAGAAACACATCAATTAACTATGAATGTTTAATAATCAAATAGTTCTTAATCAGGCAAGTACAAAGTACCTTCATTTTGAATTTCAGAGAATATACTAATGCAATTATATGTAAACAATTGATGCTTACATGTGCGTAGCTGAATAACAAACACCATTTCATATTTCAAATTGGAAAATCTTTTTTGCCATCTATTTTAATATAAGACTGCCATCTGGGTCTCAATAGTGCTGGCCAAGGCCGTTATTGTCTGTTTTTATATACAAATCTATGGCTGGGCAAAGATGGCAGCCACCACTGATGCAACTGAGCATGCAGAGCACAAGGAAACACTCCTTGAAATTCGGATAGCCCACCAATCTGAGGTTAATCTGCCACTCAATTTGTTTGGTAATAACCTTTTTACATTTCTTTAGATGTCCTTATAAATTTCCCCCTACCACGTGAAGGCTAAATTCCTCATTCACCCATTCAACTCTTTGCTATGACACACCGAGGATTC
Source organism: Ambystoma mexicanum (assembly GCF_040938575.1). Classification (NCBI taxonomy): domain Eukaryota; kingdom Metazoa; phylum Chordata; class Amphibia; order Caudata; family Ambystomatidae; genus Ambystoma; species Ambystoma mexicanum. The sequence goes on from NC_090922.1 coordinate 1,079,266,977, forward strand.
TTCTCACATGTTTCTCTATTTGCGTGCTTTTGGCGTAGTCAAACAGCGGAACAACACCCCACTACAATTTGCTATGACTTGCTTATGGCCAATCAGCAATAAGTAATCAGATCAGGATGAGGGCCTGAGGCAGTCCTTTGACAAATATGTATTGTTCATTTTATTGCCACAGATTAATGTAGATTCTATTAGAAAATGCATGCCCTAAGAATTGTGTTGACCATATTAGTGAGTGCAGAATGTAACAAAAGTAGCTCCATAGCTGAGTATATACATCAAAAGCTGAGGAAACTCAAATATATTTCCCAGCTTCGGAGTCAACAACTTTGCCACTTGGTTAATTTTCAAAACCAAAAACATTTTGATTTCCCACTTCTATGAATTGTCCCTAATAAATACACGGTGCTTTTGACTTTTAAAAACCTAACTGGTCACTGAATATTGAAAGCAGGTTATTTGTGTGGTTGTTGCAGATCCCTCGCAATGTACGAACTAGTTAATAAATGATCTTGGACATAAAATCATATCATAAAATTGCAAACGTCTTTATTGTCAATACTGTGAGATTGTATATTAAACTAGCCTGGTGCCTTTCTCTTCTTTTTTACAAAGGTATTATATTGGCACACACCATGGGTTGTAGGAAAAGGGCGTCTCCTGTAGCCATGCCCTTTGTGCAATACCAATACAAAGTGTACCCAGAGTGCTTTCAGAAAGCGTCGCGAACCATAACTGATGTAGTTCAGTGTTGCTTATGAATGTTGTAGAAAGTATATCATCCACCCAGCTATAGTATTTTTTCTCTGAATATAGTCAAACAGATAGATGGATAGATATGTATATATGCACACACATTAAAGTCAAATATAGAAAAAAGAACCAGAAAAAGAGATGGACACATAATTAGATAGACATAAAACGAGCACAGACAATATCTGTGAGACACTGGGAAGCGTTGTTATTCCACCACAGGTGTTTGTTATTCTTTCTGATCGTGGTAAAATACAACTTCTCGCTCTACGTTCACTGCGATAGTCTTGGATTAAAGATTGTTGAAGTGCATTTGCAAAACGTCATGTTTACATCTGAGGGAGGGCCGGCTCTTTTTCGTTCTAGCGCTGGTGTCTTGGTATGTTTGTTTTTGTTTGTTCGTGCTTACTGAAGAGTGACTTCAAAAAGCCCTGGCTGGATTCAGAAATGCTTTTAACATATCCATGAAAGTCACTGCACCACGATCGCACTGCCTGTGAAACCTGACGTCTATTAGTACAGCGATTTTCAAGCCATAAAGAATCAGGCAAAGCGCCTGTCTAACTCAGCGGGCACTTTCAAATTGTTACCTGGTAAAGCAATTTAATTTGTCAGACAAACATGCTCCTACACATATGTAAGTGTAAATTTACATTAAGAGTGGCTCTCTTTTTAGCATGGCAGCACCTAGAAAGCTGTCACAATAAATGGCCCCTCTAATGTAATATTCTGTTTACACAGTCCGGCATTGACAATATAATACGGATCTCAAACAGACAGCAAATAACCTAGCAACCACGTTCTTGATTCACAATTTCAGACATTTGCAAAGTTGCCAACACGATCCATTCCATTTTGTAGTTGCTTATCCAGTCATGTTCTTTTCTTTGAATTCTTGTTGTACCACTTTTCCCATTATTAAACTCAGACTATTTGCCCGATTCATGGAATATTTGCCTGGTACAAAGTGAATTTGCACTTCTGAAAAGTGACCTTGCACTGCTCACACAAACCCTGATTCAGGGAACCGTGCAGAGTGTATTTCTGCCATGCATTTTTAGCAGTGCAAATTCACTTTGGACCAAGAAAATATTCCATGAATCTGGCCCTATAAGTAAGTCCAAGAATGCAAAGAAAAAATCCGGACTGGATAAGCATCTACAGATTGCAATGCATCATGTTGGCAAATATGAATGTGTGTGCTGCACTGTTTGAGCACTACATTGTGCAGTGACATAGAATGAGAAGTCTGACCAGGGTTTTAAAGTTTTGGCTATAAACTTTAATTTGGTATTTCAAAATCCTATCTTTCCCTATCTCTAGAGGTGGTTTGCCCTGCCTCGACCAAACTAGAACTCGTGTGTCAGGAAGTCCATGATGTTCAAATAAACTTTTACCATTCTGGTCCAAACTTCTAAACTATCCCTTCCACTGAAATACAGAAGTCCAAAACAACAAAACCATACCACAGTAGAATACCTCCCTTCTCCGGGGTCGAAATGTCTATGGCTAGGAGAATGCTCCCTTCTCCTAGACTGTGAGTTAGTCCTTGACTTGAAAGTCTCTTTTTCTTATTCAGTTTTCTCTCCCCTTGTTTGCTTCTCTAACTGTACCTTCCTGAAGGGGTTTAAGGATTTCATCCCTTATTGTTAAAAAGAGAGGGAATGGGGAAAAAGAACAGGTTCTTGGGGTGATCCGTTGTTGACAAAATAACAGGTAAAGAGGAAGATCGACTTGAACATAAGACCAACACGTCAGTGTGAGTTATCGTCCATGGTTCTGAAGTTCACAGTAGAAAACAGGAACTTAGGCGTTTGTATACCTTCGCCATGTGGGGAAGGGCTGCTTTGATGCTGTCATAGACAACTTCCAAAGGATGCTGGTTTCTGCTCACTAGGCTTCTTCAATTCCCATTTCCCCAAATGACTAAACTGAGGAAAAGAGTTCTTATCTGAACCCAGGAGAATTACTCCCTTCTCCTGGATAAAAGTCTCTCACAGTTCTTTTTGAAGCAGTTTCCACACATATCATGGGGCTAGGAGAATGGCTCCCATCTCCTAGTTTACAACCAGATTTTAGCAGGCTTTTCTTGACTTGAACACTGTCTTTCAACTTTCTCCCACCGGGACGAGGCAGAGTCTCTCCGAGATCCCCTTGACTTTTCAATGTTTCCTTGAGTTACTTCAATTTTAGATTCTTAATCATTCTTAAAGTTCTCTCCATGTATTTAGTATTCTCTCTACTTGAACACTATCCTTCAACTTGCCCCCACTGGAACAAGGAGAGACTCCCCAAGGTCTCCTTGACTTTTCAATGCGTTACCACTCTTCTTCAAACTGCCCTGACCGGGACGAAGAGAGTCCCCACGGGCCCTTCAGGACTCTTCAATACCACCTTCTGGATCTGACCAGGGAGTTGCCTCACAAAACAATCTACTTCTCACTTGTCTTTCTGTTTCACATTCTCAAGTTTTCCCGGCACCCTCCTGGACTTATTACTGTTCCTGTCACCTTCCCTCTGCAAACTCTTCACCCATTTTGCCAGGCATTGCGGGTTTGTTCTTTCTCTTTCCTCTTCTGCTCGCTTAACTTTGGGGTTCATTACCATTGGCAGTCTGGGTGCAGGCTTCGGACCAGACGGTCCAACCATTACAGGTCATGCAACTACCACAGTTCCTCGTACTTCCTATCAAATCGCCTATGCGACTCCACAGCAGGCGAGTGTTATGGCGGTCTTGGCATAGATCTTGGACCGCATGGTCCACCCACCAGGGGTCACGTCACCACCGCACTGACTTGCAGCTTGAAGGTTGTCGACTCTCAGCTGACTGGCGAGATGCTTTCCTGTCCTCCCCCGGTTTGTTCTCGTCACTCCACACTGCTGCTCAGAGACAGTCTTCAATCTCCCTTTTCCAACTCCTGGGCTCTTTGGCAGCCTCTTAGCTTGCAGACTTCTCCTTCCAGATATCGTTCTCTTTCGTCCTTCATTCCTGTTTAGCTTAAGTAGCTGGGACTGCTCCAGCGTAACGTCAGTTTGATTGACAACAGCTGGTCGAATATTCTCCATGTTTGATGGGTTCCATGTGTTAATATCCCCGCAAAAATATTGCGATACAAAAATATCGTCATATTTTTGGGTGATATTGAGCCATGGACCAGATGGGGGACACCTCTGCAACCCCCGCATTATTTTTAAATGGGCGGGGGACACCACCGCAATCCCTGCTCCCACAAATGATCCCCCCCAAAAGTATTGCCTATAGCGAGACAAACAACCATATGTACGGCGATATTTTTGGTGGGGATAATATGTAGGGATACCGTTTGATGGTAGTGTTCTTGGGTCCTTCTTCGTCCCAGTACCTATCATAGTGACACTGTCTGACACATTACAGTAGCACATTGTCTCAGACTACGATAGGTAAGGAAGGGTTGGGTGTTGTTTTTACCCTGAAGGGTTGGGAAATTAAGGGGCAGTATCCCAGATCAGCTCTCTAGTACCCAGGAGGGGAGTTCCTCCCCATAAGATCCTCATGCATGTTACCACTCCTAGGGGGACTATCAGTTAGCACCTCACATTCCTAGCCTCATGAAAAGGGGCTCTCCTCAGAGGGGAAGTGGTGCCATCTGGAGGATCATCACAATAGGTAACATATGTGTTAAATAGCAACATGTTTAAATATCAGCACCATGTCTAAGGTTCTAAAGACATTACATGCTCTTGTTTGAAGCAACAGGGGACTACCACATGCTTGGCATGCCATGAAAGTGACCAATGGCTCATCACATGAGCCACGTTCATTTCATCAGCAGAATGGACAGGAATCTGGTAACAGATTATCAGAATCGACTTTATCGGCCATTTGCAACATATGCCTGTTCACCAACGATATACGCTAGTATTTGTGGACTACACTTTGAAATGGGTCAAGGGCACTTTCTTTAAACACTCACTACTGCTACAACTATAGGAACTCTCACCATTGTGCTTTGCAGGAAAAGGTGTCAGGGAAACACTGGTGTCGGACACCAGAATCCAATTTACGCCAAACGACATGATAGGATTCCTAGAGATAAATGGTAGAAACCATCACAGAGGAGCTCTGTATCAACCCAGGGGAATTTTTCAAGTGGAAATGGCAAACAAGATGATCAAAGAACCTATGCAACATGCACGTACAAATGGCATTGGCTGTAACAAAGTGGTTTAGAAGATGTTCTCTGTGCACAGAGCACGTTCACGTTCATTCAAATGAGAAAATGCATGGCTTGCCCCAAACTTAACCCTCAACGGGCACACACTCAAACAGAGGATCAAGATTTGGGAACTTGGAGAGCAACCTACAAGTGTCAAATACTGAGAGGAAGCAGAGAAAAAGTTTGAATATAGCAAAAGTAATAAGTAGTTTACAATTGGAGACTTGTGAAAATATGACTGCCACACAAGGAGAAGTGTCCGCCAAATACAGGAGTCACACAATGATTTTAGACACATTCAACAACACCATTGTCACAGAAGGGAGGAAAAGTATGGAAGAGTGGCAATCATGCAAAAAAGGAACAAAACATTAACAGTAAAGTGGAACAAGAAGAGCTAGACTACCAACGCAACAGTGAGGTTAGCCATGATGTTCAGGGAAAACCGAGTGGCCTGAGTCATTGGACTAGATGGGAAAGGCATGAGCATCATGTGCCGAGAAATGACAGCTCAAGACACAAGTCCATCGAGATAGACCATGTCAAGCTAGGACAAGGCCCAGCTAGAGACATGGGCCCTAATTCATGGAATTATTTGTGTGGAAAATATGGTACTTGCGTGCAAACTGCGTGCAAACCCGCACTCGTGGGTTCATGGAACTGAATGCGCAGTACTTTTCCTGTATTTGCATGGTGTTCATGCAGGCTCGGCATGTCTCTGCGAACCGTCAAGGGCGTTGCATGAGAATCCACGCAGAGCGTGAGCGTGGCTTGCGCAGAGGGCTGAGAAGGGAGAGGAACACCAAAAATGGGGAAGAACTTGTGAAAAAGAGGGCATTCCTAGGACCGGCATGCTGGCAGTCCCTCGCACACCCACAATTGTGTGGCAAGAGACGTAATCATGGATTCAATCGCACAACAACTCGGGTTGGAAATGTCAGTGCAAGTTCTTGATACTAATTGCCACCCGAAGGCAGGCATAAGTACACTTGCGCATTGGAATGGCAGTGTGGAGGTGGGTTTGCATGTCGGATTTTGGGGTGCGTGTATGCAACTGTGGATCCGATCCAATTTAGGGGTGGCGTATGCAGTGAAGCGGGCTGCAGGGATGATATACAGCATTTTGCATGCAGATTTTTTGAGATTTCAAACGAGTTACGATTTTTCATCTGCATGTTGTCAGGGTGCCGGATACGGTTATGGGGCACCCTGCGCAGGGTCCCCGAAATGCAAGTCTGCATGCGGGGGACCACACACACTGTTTGAAGGGTGTGCATATTCACACTCGGGGGAGCATTGAAACGTAGCACTCCTGTCTGTTTTTGCTTTGCGTGGGGGCATGTCTGGGGTGTTCCGGGTGCAACTTGCGAAACCTGTGACTTTGCGCAGTAAATTACATGAATACGTGGGCATGCATTTTTTAATATGATATGTTATTTATAACAAGCTTAATACCCAGAGGTTTCTAAGTGCAGACCCGAAGATCGAACCTGTGGTGCTCCGTATCGTCTTGCTTACAAGGCGAGCACGTTGCCCCTGAGCTATCCTCCTGAGACCAGGCTCACGCAGCGGCCTACTTGGCACGCGGCCCATGCAGGATTTCTGCGCACATTTCCATGAATCTGGCCCATGGTCTCAAACCTACTTGAAGGAAAAAGAAATTACCAACCAGCCAAACGTTGTTGACCAGCCAGTAAGGCAGAAATCTGTACAGGGTTTGTTTCATCCAGTATGAACTATATTAAATTTACAAAAGGAGATCATGTAGCATTGTCCCCTTTAAGGAACGTTCCCCTCCATCTTTCTATGTCACCACCCATGTGCTACTTTGCTGTGAATTTGAGGAGGTGATATTGATGAAGGGCAGAGCAGCAAGAGACACGAGCATGGAGTGCATGGAGCGTCATGATGTGCAAGGCTTATATTTATTTATCACTGGTAGCTTGTGAAATAGCAATCTACATAATAAAATAGAGGTGAACAAACCCAAATGAGAGTACCTGCATTGTATCATCTCAGACCTCCACATCTCATTATTGAAATGTCTCTCCCCTGATCAAACGGTGCAGCTGGTGGATACATGCTGGTATTACAAAAGGGGCAGCAGGGCTCTTTTTTGTAGCAACGAATGTCTGTGTGCTACCTTTGAGAGTATGTGTTCTGAAGGAGGTATTTACTCCTTACCATGCAGGCTTTCCCATGCACATGAGTGCATCTGATTGCATCTGATTGCATATGTAAAAGCTATTTATCATCAAATCTAGGAAGAGCAAACTTTCCCAGTTGATATGCATCAGCTGGGAGGTGGCGTACATACACAATGCACCAGTTATAGAATGTCTGCGGTGTAGCCAGGTGATCCCTCTTTTCCCCAGGGCCAAAACCTCCACATAGCATACTGGTGAGGTAATGAGTGTGAAGGGAGCAACTCCAGATGTCCAAGAGCAAAAGCAATTATGTTTACAGTGTGCAAATAAACTACCACACTTAAAAGTGTCAGGCACAGTCTGTCAGGGAACATCAGACAGTACAGGAGGGAAATCAACCCTGGGGCTCAGGATGGTGTGCTATATGTAGAAGAGGTTATTTTCTTAAAAGAGTACTGTACAGACTGTGGGGGGGATCTGTACTTATGCCCTCTATATGATAGGGTAAAGGCACAGAACACCCCAGCATGGCTCTCAATTTGGTAAAATGTTGCGAGCCGCCAGGCTTAAGCTTTCAGTAGATGATGCAGGTAGGTTCTTAAAAGAATATCGACAAACTATTTAAGGCGATAAGACAGCGTCTTTATATACAATAAGGTTACTACCTGTACCATAAATAAACATATAAATAATAACACTTTGTACTTGGAATACTTATTTAAAGAATGGCAAATATGTGCACATTATGTGGTACCACACAATACTTCACTCTTGTAATTGATGCACTATCTACAGACAGTTTTAAATAGGTATTTGGATTCTTAAGTGAGGTGTAACAGCGTAGAATACTGAAGAAAGGCAGGTTAGTGGTGAACAGTGGCAGAATATATTCTTTTGGCTAAATAGATCATTCTCAGTGAGGATCTCTGCACTTGGGCAAACTGAAAGGGAAATGTTAGGGTGTAATTTATCTTGTCTTTTACAGCCCAGTCCAATAATTTTCAATAACCTTGTGCTCTCTTTAAAAGGTTCTACCACCCCAAAGTAGCTGAGAGGCCACAGGATAACAGAGCCCAAAACGACTCTGGGACCCCTGGACGACTCCTGAGGCTAGAAGATGCTCTTCCTCATCACAGTACCTTTGGTGCCTTGGCAGGCGAAGTGGCAGAGTTTCTCAGTTTCCCTCAACGATTCCCTCCCAGGATGGACCTCCATTGGAAGAAGGAGCCACTGGGATGTGAGACCAAGAAGAAAAATGGAACCAAAGTCTTTCTAAAGTGCAGCAGTTTGGCTCTTCGTGGTGCTCTCGTTTGGTCGATGATTTCTCTGACTGCAGAAGTCCTGTGAAGATGAAACTTGCTGTGGGCTCCTTAAAGGTTTGGCAGATGAGAGTAATATCCCTGGGACTCTTCAATGACTTCTGGTGGTGACGGGTGCATAGGTCACTTTTGGTGTCGGGTTACGGATTTTTTTTTCCGACTTTCAATTCTTCAGTGCTGTAACCGCAGCACATATGTCTAGACAGTTTCTGGTGACCTGGTCTTGACCACTGGAGTATATCACAAACGTTGACCAAGTCTGGACCCACAGGACATCTTTGTTAGCTTCTGGTGGTGGGAAACTCACCGGCGGACCTTCCACTGAATCTGGCAACTCTTGACTCTATCCAGTGGGAAAAAGTGGTCAGTGGGGATGGCAAGGATGTCTTTTCAAAAGTTCTTAGGCAGTTTGGAACTTTTGCAGCTCTGGGTGTCCAGCAGCACTATGCCAGGGTACCCCGTCTTCAGGGCGGTAGACAGAAGCGGCTTCCAGCGGTCACAAAATGCACCTCCGGACCCTGGGCAACACCAATGGACTTCTTCGACTCAAGATGTCTGGACACTCCTCTTCAAGACTTCAAAGACCCCTTCTCCGGACGACAGACACACAGGATTGGCTTCCAGGTCACTACGATGAAGAGCAGGAGGTTGCACGATGGTCCCTCATAGCTCGGGGAGAGATCTCCTTTCCAGGTCCTCTCTGGACCAGTCCTTGGGAGACACAACAGATTTCAGATTACATTGAAGTAATGCAGGAGCAGACTTCTCTTTCAGCTGGGCTTCAAGGAACTGCTTCTTCTTGCTTCAGCTTCAGCTTCGACTTCAGCATCTGAACAAATTGGTAAGTGAAAGGTCCCCAGATATACACATCCGCCCCTCATTCACTCTGGCTGAGCCAGGCTCAGTCAGCCAATCACGCTCACAGTGCATTACATGGGGTAAATAAAAACAATAAGAGAAGTGCGGCCAGCTGGTGGCAAGTGCAAAGGGTAAGTGCAGACATCAGGTGTCAAGTGCTAGTGGGGGACTGTAGGGATACAGTAAACAGTCCCCAAGTGAGGGGGTTGCCAGGGAGGCAGTGCAGGTGTGCAACTGGCGGGGGAGGGTACATGTCGCGAGATCAGAGGGTGGCCAGGTCACCAGTGCAGTTTCAGCCAGGAGTTCATCAGGGGAGAGGAAGAGAGAAAGCAGAAGCAAAGAGGAAGGTTTTGAGGTGCTTCAGGAACCAGAGATGGTTTTCCTCAAGTTTCAGTGAGGCGGGGAGGCTGTTCCAGAGGGAGGCCCCAGCGATGAAAGAGATCTACCACCAACTCTTTGCTTTGAGAAACGACTGACCCTGAGGGAGTTGGAGACAGTTGAGTGAAGAGCTCGAGAAGGAAGACATTTAGGAAGAGAGTGTTGAAGGAGTTGAGGCCCCAGGCCCCAGAAGGTCTTGTGGACAAAGCAGAGGGTTTTGCACTTAATCCTCAGAGACACTGGGAGACAGTGCAGAGATTTCATTCCTGAAGATATACGATACCTGGGCTTGAGGTCAAGGACAACTCTTGCAGTCCTGTTCTGGATGAGTTGCAGAGGTCAGAGAGTAGAAGCAGGCAGATTTAGAAAGAGCCTGTTGCAATAGTCCAGCCTAGAGAGAAACAGAGCTCTGGAGACAGTGAGCTTCTGGGGTAAGGGGAGGAAAGGAATGATACCTCTGTGGAGGTGCAGCTGGTAGTGTGACTTATTAGAGACGTCAGAGATGTGAGGAGAGAAGGAGTGGAGTCGAAGATGACCCCGAGGTTTCTAGCCTTGCAGGTGGTAGCAGGAAGAGGGCCAAGAGAGGCCATCCAGAGAGTGACAGAAAAGGAGGGAGCGGGTGTGCCGATGAGGAGAATCTCAGTCTTACTGGCATTAAGGCAGAGATCATTGGCGGCACACACTCCTGGATGGCAGACAGACAGTCAGAGATGAGAGAAGGAGAAGAGGTGGCTGAAGGTAGCCTGAAAATGAGCTGAGTGTCATCCGCATAGCACTGAAAGTTGGGGCAGAGAGCGGCAATTTGGTGGCCAAGAAGGTCCAGGTATTGGTTGAACAGCCAGGGAGAGAGGTTAGACCCCTGGCGGACACTACAGTTAGTGATAGAGGAGAGGAAGGATCCAAGTTGGACCTGGGAGGGTCGATCAAAGAGGGAAGAAGTCAGCTACACCAGGGCCTGACGGGTGATACCCAGGTTATCATGGAGACGGTTGAGCACGATGGCATGGCTGACCATGTCAAAGGCAGAAGAGAGATCAAGTAAGATGAGGACACAGGGGGTGTTGGAATCGAGGTTGGAGAGCAGGTCTTCACAGATGTTCCGGAGAGCAGTTTGTTTGCTTCCGGCAGCTCTGAAGCCAGACTGATGGTCATGAAGACAAGCAACAGCTTCAGTGTGAAGATTAAGCTGGGAGATAGCCAGCTTTTCCAAGAGTTTGCCCAGAACAGCAGTGATGGAGATTGGGTGATAGTTAGCCAGGCAGGAGGGGTCGGCAGAGAGTTTCTTAAGAAGAGGGTGCACAAGGGAGTGCTTCAGGGTGGGTGGGAAGACTCCAGTGGTGAAGGAGAGGTTACAGAAGTCGGCCAGAGCAGGAGCCAGGGAGTCAATGTGGTCCTTGATGGTTTTTGGAGGAACAGGGATGAACCTGTTTTGATGAGACTTTCATAGATCGGGTTTGTCTAGAAATCTCGTCAGCGGAGAACAGGGAAAGGCAGAGAAGGAGGGAGGAGAGGTGGCTGGAGAAGGGCCAGAGGAGGAGCAGGGAGTAGAGCGGAGAGGGGGAGAGGAAGATAGAGAGGACAGGATGTCCTGAGTTTTAGAGATGAAATGAGAAGCCGGAGCCGTGCAGAGGGCCTGAGATGGGACAGGAGAAATAGAGACTGCAGTAGGATTGGCCAGTTCCTTGCAGATTTTAAAGAGTTTGGCTGAGTTGTTAAATGCCGCAGAGACGAGGGGCCCCATTACACGGTAGGCGGTAAGGGTTTACCGGTACCGGTATTTTACCGGTACCAGTAAATCCTTACCGCCTTACTACGAGGTCCCTTTGCGGGTTGGGGAATTTAACGCCTGCTTTTTGCAGGCATTAAAAACCAACCCGCAAAGGGACCAGTGGAGCTAATTAGCGCCTTCCCCATTCCCCATTACCATAGAGCCCTATGGGGCAAAAATGGGAATGGGGAAGGGCAATGGTGGAAGGGGGAATTACCGCCCCGCCAACCTTGGAATGGGGCGGTAATTCCCCTTTCCTCCAAGGCGGTACCGGTAAATTACCGGCATGAACCATGGGCCAATAGCGCTATGGTTTACCGCCTACCGTGTAATGAGGCCAGAGGGCTTGGATGTGAGCTCTCTTCTTGATGAGGACAGAGAGCCGATATTGCCTTTGGAGCAGACGGCAGGCCAGTTTGTCGAGGATGTACCAGAAGCACGCCATTTCTACTCAGCCACCTTGCACTTGCGTTTGAGGGTGACGAGGTCTGAGTTGTACCAGGAATTGCACTTGGCTTTGGGATTCAAGTGGATCCTCATGACAGGGGCAAGAACATTGAGAGTATCAGATACAGCAGAGTGGGGCATGGAAAGGTTCTGTGGTAGGCTGTGAGTCACCCAAAGGGGATGGGGGTGAGAAAGTGGCAGCGAATGCCTCGACTGACACACGCTTCATGGGTCGGATAACCAAGAAGATGGGTGGCAGTGCTGGAGTTGGCTTGGCCTGGTGGGTAGATAGGGTGAGCTGGGAGGAAAGGAGAAAGTGATCACTCCAGAGAGAGGAGTGGTGAGAGAGATCAAAAGGGGAAGGTCTGAGGAGATTAGAACATCCAGAGTGTGCCCTGCAGAGTGAGTCGGGCCAGAGGGGAGAATAGAGTGTGAAAGAGAGCCGCAGAGGTTGCGAAAGAGTCCAGAGGAAGGGCAGGAAGCATCCAGGTGGATGTTAAATTCTCCAAGGAGGAGGAGTTGAGAGGTCAAGACCAGGAGGGAAGATCCTGACCCGCACCCATGGGTACCCCCACCCACGGGTGCCATAAGTGTATCCCATGGGTGTTGTTCACCAAAAGATATAATGAAGTACTGCACTGCCAGAGGTCCAGGCTGGACCTCAGTGGCAGAAAACATAAGAAAAACACACACACAGAACTGGCAAGACAAGGACTAGGAGGCCCTGTCCCTCCATAAGGCATTTCCAGCATCACAAGTACATTGAATGGGGGGAACCCTTTACATTTGCAATTACATTCAAAAAGATCCCCTACAATTATAATCATTTACTCTACAAAACAAGTGAAAATACAGGCAAAATCGTCATTACATCTTCTTGTTGCACTTTTTAGTGCTATAACTTAAATGCTGTCTGCCATGTATGCATTGGCAGACAGTGTTTACAAGAAATTCCTTTGGAACCTGGCTGCTCTGCAAACAGCCGATTCTGTAGGAATCCAATGAATGAAGACGATACATGTCTGTCATGCTGGTGTTAATGTGTTCAGTTTTGTATTGTGGAGCAGATGACGTTGGCGTTATCAGTAAATCCAATTAATGCCACCACTCCACATTACAAAACTGCAAAAATTAAGTGCTTTATATAAAACATGCATAAAAGGGTTACTCATACATTTCACGCATGTTTATTTCCATGTTTATTTCCAACTGCTTCATTAATATGAGCCCCAGAATGTTCTCACCTATTTATTGGATGGCAATGGAGGCTGGAAATACGATTAAACACATCAGGCCTCAGTACTGGTCCAGCGGCAACCAGCCGGTGACCCGTAATATTTTACCGGCGCCTGACTTCCTGGTGCCACAGCTCATTACGAGTCCAGCAGACTGGGACGTCAGGCGCCGGCAAATTGTAAGTCCCCATTCCCATAGAGTTCTATGGAACTCTATGGTAGTGGGGGCACGGAAGCACCGGCACCGTTGATAATGGTGCCAGTGCTTCCGTGACCAGTCTGCCTACCATGGCTGCTGCGATCACCAGGGTCAGACCTGTCGGGCATAGTGGCCACGGCAGGCAGAATCAGAGTATGCCGGTCTGGAAACAATAGTGCTGGTGAGCTTACTGACACCCTTGTTTCCGGACCGGCAAACTCCTAATGAGGCCCATCATTTAGAGAAGTAATTCCATTCTCTGACTGCAAGATATTAGATGTTCATTCTCTGATTTTCATGTGTGCACAGGAACTGCACCTTCGTGTGATTGTATTGTGAGCTCTTTAGAAACGTAGCCCCATGATAAAGGAAAGGACTGGGCGCCTCTGCAGAAAGGCACTGCTTCTAAAAATAAACGTAATAAAAGACCAGTATTAACTGTGAATATTAGCAGGAGGCTTTAACTGACCATTTGTTGCAGGGGTGTTTTATCTGTCTATGTACCGATGTGGTGCACATTATGCATAATAACATGATGCTTGTGTCAAACCAGGTCTACAGGCTGATAACTGGGTGGTGTAAATCTGAAAGTAGTACAACCATGTGGTAGTTTGGAGACAATCAAAGTTATGCATGTCGGTTTTGAAGTAATAAACCAGTCTTGATTTGTATGCTTGAATCATATTACATGTTGGTACATGTTGTCCTGCATTTATAATATTTACAGGAATACAAAATGGCATGCACTAAAAATGGCACAACTTATAAAACATGATTTGATAGCTCTGCTTCAGCAACATTTAAAGCAACAGGTTCTTTCTGCATTATTATCCTCAGGAGGCCCCAAAATGTTAGTAATTCAATTGTTACTTTGCATGCATTAACTGCTCTGTGGCAGAAGAGAAAACATGCATATGTTGGAAATCTGTCAGGGCCATCTCCTTATTCTTTCCAGTTGATAAACTCAATAACATTTTGTTCATTAATATTAAAAAGCATTATTTAGAATGTTGTAAAGCTACTGAGACTTACTTAGATGTAGTGTAGTGTGCAGCTTTGTCTGTGACATTTCCTCCTAGAAGGTGCGAATGTTTGAGTCACTTCCACTGAAATGGGTGCATTGGAATGCAAAGCCCCTCCCCTGCTCCTGTTAGCAATCCAATCTTTCAAGACAACCAATTGAATCACAAAGGAGACCCACTTTCATTTCAAGCTGCTTAGTTTATTTTAATAAAGTCTTATTGTTAGACATTGTAAGACACACAAAAACAGTTTGCTGTTTTGCAGCACTTCAAATCTTTTGACACATCACACACAACAACAAGCTGCATCCCCTTGTCATTAATGACCACAAGCAGGTGTCCTTATCACAAACACACTGTTTTATTGGTGTGACTTGAAAGTGAAGTAGTGAAACAGAGATATTTCTATTTGGAATCACATAATAACTTTGCATTCTGAGTTGATGGAAAGGGGCAGTTAGTTTAATTGTGTATTTTAGCTATTTAGATAAAAGCATACAGCAGTCTTTAATAGTTCCAAGATTGGTCTGGTCCACACAAGCCTGCTAACAGAAATGCCCCAATGAAAAACATATTTCCTCTTTAGTTGTGCATACCCTTGCCGTAGGCCCATGTGTATACTGTGAAGCCCTACCAGGTTGGGAAGTCCTGGCTACAAGACTGTCACCCACCAGCAGGAACACGCCTTTCAAAATGCATCTGCAGTGAGAAGGGTTCTTTCGTTAGCCTGTTCTTTCTCTCATTAGGACTGTGAACTGCCTTCAGATGAGGGGGAAATGGGGATCAGGGCACCCAGCCTTAACCCCTCCTGTACCTAGCATTGCCTTTAGTCAGTGCAACATGGGAAACAGGAAGAGGATGGGAGAAGCAGAGTAAGATTTCTTGAGTTAGTTACTGCCTCTACAGATAGGGAGGAGAGGTAGGCCAGGTTCCCATAGCCTCACACTGCATCTAGCCTCAACAGAAGGGTGAACAAGAGGAGTTGTGAAGCAAGCTATATTCACAGTGCTGTGAGCCACCTGTTCAGAGGCAGATGAATATGTCATCCATAGCTACTGCCCCTCCCCCACCCCAATATCGCACAGGTGAAAACCATTACTCACTAAGGCGACCATGTCGCCCTTATCCCAGGCAGGTACAATAGGAAATTGGCATAATGTAACAAAAGATAGCGAGAATAAGCTGACTCACAGTGAAATAACACAAGTGCATGGAATAGACACAAAGCAAATATGCACTCACCATGAAGAAACATGAGTATTAGGTCAAATATGCATTTATACACGAAGAATATGGATTGCATGCATTTAGAAACAACGAATATTATCTTAAGCAATGTATAAGCTGAATGCAACATGAACTATGCATGTATATTGCTCACTAACATCGAAACACTACGGTAATGGGCAGCCATCTTCTCCAAAATGAAAGTCGCAGCATGCACTTAAGTGAATGAAAGTCCTTGAGACTCCATGAAAACTCAAACTGCTGAATTCATTGAAATACAGACCCGTGCATGGCACAGACATAGCTATGCAGACCATGCCAAGGTTACCGAGAAATTAAGAAGGGTCCAGACGGTTTAGAGAGGACACAAGATAATAATTCTCAGTATATTCTCCTAAGATTAATTAAAGAACAACCAGTATTTGAAGGAAAGTTGCAGAATATTTATAAGCTAAAGAATTCGTAGGAAATGGATCAAGCAAGTCCCTAGTGGTAGTGAAAATCATGGCACATATTAAAATTTGCTAAAATCCTCATAAATGTAGGATGAAATAATTCCAAACGTGGTCTCATCACACTTGACCCAACTTGAAGATCAACATCCTTACATTAACTATCGACACAGATAGAATACCTGCCTCACTCCTTGTGCAGATTACCAGACATGAGGCGCCATGCAAGGCCAACTACAGAGGAATCACTGGCACTCATGACCTAAGAATAAGTGATAGTATCTTTGCGGACCTCTCCTGTTTTGGCTCATGTGTTGGCAACCTGTCAGTTGCCCAAGGTTGGACAGTTGAATGCCAACCAATCAGGACCCTCAATGTTAACACACCCAGTACATGTCATGCCAACCAATCATATTTTAGAGAAGACATATATTCACTATTATCAATTTTGGGGTAGCCTCAGGTGGAGCGATCAGATATGCATAACCCAATCCAATGTTTAACACATAAAGAATCCATATGTAATCAATTCCCCTAACCTATCTCCTCATCCCATAGGTTTTCTAGTATTATGTCCTCATCATGATGTGTTTTTGTTTATAATCTGTTGTTTTGTATGAGAACCTTGGGAGCTGCAACTCTACTGCTTATATGCTGTCCCTGCTTTATTTTGGATGTTAATAAACAGGTTTTGCCTTTCAATTTTACTATTTTGGTCATTGAGTCTGAGTTTCACTGGCTCTGAACCTTCGGCATAAACTGGGGGTTTCTAGGCCATCATTACACACCCATACAGGATGCGATTGAGATGGTGAGCAAGCGAAACTTCCAATACCTCCTGCAATCTCCGGGCTCTACAAGGGTGAATGGGGCAGTAGAGACTGAAGGAGACAATGCTCCCAGCGCATTATGCTGCCAATAAAATAGAGAAGGGTGAGGTGGAAGAGGTGATGCAAGCTAAACCAGATACATGGGTACAGAAGTGCCACACCTATCGACTCATGCAGAAACGAGACATGCACTCTGAGTGCATGCAATGTTATGTGCTTCTGACGTCTGGCTGTTGTAGCATCAGATAAGACTGAACATATTTGACGCTTCAACAAGCAACTAAATGATGAAATAACAATGTAAATGCACACATTGGGCAGATTGGCAACACTTTTTTTTAATCACAAGTGAAGACTGCAATTCAGCACAAAGCTCCAATGTGCCTCAGGTCCACTCATAAAAAGATGTAAGCATTCAGAAAAGGGTTTCTGAATGTGCAAATTACCGACACCCACATTGAAAATGCTCCTTTTTCTACCATGATAAATCCACACATCTGGGCTCAAAATCTTGGACATTTCCTTGATTTCTAGGCACCTGTTCAGAACAGGAGAAGGGAATGTGCAATATGCAGAAGGGTGATTTCTGACCCTTCTTGACTACATTTCTCAGATAGGGTACAGCAGTGGCATAGGATGCAGCTCTACAAAATATATGTCGATGCTTTTCGCAAGGGAAGAAGTATATATTGTTCAGCATGTTTAATAGAGGTTGCTTATATGACATACCTGCAGTAGAAGCACTGAGTGCCATGTGTCATGATCTTAAATCTGAAGTGCTCAATGGGATGCTCAGGGCACTGGGCATGTTTGCGTCTTCCCCTGTCCTCAGGTGTAAAAACTCCCCTAGTTGCCAAAGTTGCTTGATAAGTACATTTCAAGTCCTTTCTTGAATTGATGTGGCCCTCAGTAGCAACGGGAGGTTGTTCCTAGAGGTCAGGAGTTCATCCTTGCACCTATACACAATGTGTTGGTAGTGATCATCTCAATCTCCATGCCAGTGGAGGATATCAGTACCTTATCAGGAATTGAGCAGTAGAGCCATTTAATCAGGTGTTTTCGGACCAGTGCCTTGTAAGGAGGATGGGCCAGGCATAGAATTTCTTATGTAATTTGGTGTTTCACTGTGAGGCAGTGTAGGGATTTTCTAGATGGCAATATGTGGTCTGTTCATCTGAAGCCCCAAGCCATTCTAGCTACCCTGTATTGGACCAGACAGAGTTGGTGGATTATTTTCAGCATATAGGCTGTTGCTCTAATTCAAGATGAGTTCTTTCAGTAACACTATTTGTACTGTCATTCCAGGAATTGAAGGATATATTTGAGGAGAAGGAGTTGGCCGTGAGAACACTGGGTAATACTGTTCATCTACAATAAGAAGCACAATTTAAGACTGAACATCCCACAGAAATATATTTTTGCTTACCAGGAAAGCAGGTGAGTCCAGCCTCTCAGACCATTTAAATAGCCAGGTTTTATTTGACACCATAACAACACTTTGGATTTCGGACTACAAATGCTCCAGGGACAGTGTGTTCTAAATAATCTAGTAATGTATGGCAGAGAGGTCGTTTTTTATTTGAGGATGGCCTGATGGAGGCTTACCCAATCTGAATGCCGTTTTGGTATTGTCTGCATATACTTGGAAAATTGCAGTGAAAGATTTTGATCATGGATGCCAACGGATTAGATTTAAGTGTTGACAAGCCAAGGTGACAGTGCAGGACCTTGGAGTACTCCACAGGGCAATTGCTGAGGTAAGAGAAGAAATGAAATTATTTAACCACTTCCTGTTGTTATTTCTTTAGGAAGGGGACTAGCCAGTTA
Source organism: Ambystoma mexicanum (assembly GCF_040938575.1). NCBI lineage: Eukaryota > Metazoa > Chordata > Amphibia > Caudata > Ambystomatidae > Ambystoma > Ambystoma mexicanum. The sequence goes on from NC_090922.1 coordinate 1,079,285,632, forward strand.
AGCATCACTTCCAGACCATGATGGCTCTGAGGTTATTGAGCAGTTTGGTGAGATCGACATAGTTGAATGCAGTTGACACGTTATTAGTACATGACCAGAGGTAGATAAGAAACAGGGGTGTTCACATTGTGCCTGTGCAGATTTGCTTTGATAGACTGCTGGATCCGTGTCAGCTGGGAGTGCTTTAAAAGTAAGTTATACTGGACACTACCAAGGCGATTGTCAGAGTCGCTGTGCCACTACAGTTGACTCATACACATCCCACTATTACCATTTCAATTCAAACCTGAGAAGGCTCCTTATGCACCTAACTAAATAGCATTGAAAGCACCCTCATTCTCTGCTCTTCGATAAATACTGGGCAAGAATTTGCCCCACAAGTCCTTTTGTGTAATACACCCAGAAATGTTGTCCAGGGGAAGTCAAAAAATTGAATTTCTTTCACCCTGGTAATTACTTTGTGAAACAGAGCCATCATGTCTTTCCATATAGCCAAGGAAAACTGACTTGGAACACCAGCAAGTACAGATTCAACCCAAAAATGTATAATTTGCACATACATTGTTTTCTTATGGTAAAGCATTTTACCAAGATGCTATACAGTGTCCTTGAGGAGGGGAATTACATATTTTCTGTGTAGAAGATTATGGCGATAGCAGGAAACTTGCAGGTGCAGACGATCCTCCACTTTGACCATATTACAAAGGCAGGTAACATGATTAATAGGATTTTCCTTACTATTCCACTCTTTTCCAAGTAGCACTAGAGGAACTCAATTGCCCATAAAATGAAAAGTATCCAGTGATGTTAACGAATTTCAAAAAGCAAATAACGTTTTTAACAAACCTACAATTTCGAAAAACACTGCATTTGTTATTAAAAATATATATGGGGGGATGTAGTAAGGGATTAAAATGGGTGGGTAACTTGGTGGGGTAGGGTTATAGACCTGGAGAAACCAGGGACTTTGGGGGGATCCCCAAATAAAATAAAAAAATAATTTAGTATGTTTTCGGTATTTTAGGTTTGTCAAAAATGTTTTCGTTATTTCAGTTTTCATTAAGATCACATGGAACCAAACAAATAGACTTTGCCCTCAGGGATTGTTTTTTTTTTTAAATTCAATTTTATTGTTTTTTTATGGCAACAAAGCATTAATACAAACAATGGCATAGGGGCACCGGCCCGTGCCAACTTCCAAAAGAAAAACATAATACTCTGCTGTATACACCCTCCCTCCCCCCTCCCGCCCAAGACCCCTAATAATAGGGCACACGATCCACATCTCCATGATTATCCTTTTCGGGCAGCTCTAACCGGGCATACAAGGGATAAACATTAGTAAACTTTACTTGGAAAAGTACAATGAGTCTTATGCCACAACCAGTTTTCGGGCCGGGTGGAGTGCCTTTGTTAGACTCCTGTGTCGTCCTCAACGTTGGAGAACGCCTCCATGAATTGCAGCCAATCGGTCTCAACCTGTGTGCTGGAGCCATGTATTGCTGCTGTTAGTCTCTCCATAAAGTAAATGTCCTTGGCCACAATTACCCATTCCCTCTTCGAGGGGAGAGATGCTCTCTTCCAAGTCCTGGCCTGTGCAGCTCTGGCTGACAATAGCAGGAAGTGTGTCAGGTCCGGGAGTTTCTCCCAATGGTCGTCCCTATGGCAGAGACCAAATATTAGTGAAAATGGGTCTAATGAGTAAACCCCCTCCCCCGCCTCCTCAAGCCAGCTGAGCACTTCTGACCAATAGACTTGCACTTTCTTGCAGGACTACCACATATGCCAGTAGTCTGCTCTTTCCCCACATCCGTGCCAACACAACGGCACATTATCTGGGAACATCCTAGAGAGGGAGATCGGGTCGTACTGCCACCTATGGAGGAGCTTGATGGCGTGGGACTTGTACTGACATGAGATGGAAGTCTTGAATGCCCTGCTACATAGTCTCCCCCAGAGCCCATCCCCGATGGCACAACCCAAGTCCCTTTCCCATTTCCCTCTGAGGCTCTTAGTCGTTCCCTCGCGGGAGGTTAACAGTGCTCCGTACAGGAGGGAGATGAGGCCTTTCATTTCAGTGTGGGAGTCTAGAATTTTCTCAACCGGGGTAAGCCCTCTATGTATGCAAGATTTTAGTTTCGGCTTCATAAGAATGCCCTTGAGGCGCAGGTATAGGAGCCGATTCCCAGAGCCGCCTCAACCTCCTGGATGCTTATGAAAGTGTCCTCTCTTACCAATTGGCCTACCCTACACAGGCCTGCATCGAACCATGACTGGTAGTGTTCGTGACCTGGGATTTCTTCCAGGACTGGCGTAGACCAGATATGGCTCAGGGGAGAGGGCCATGTGGTGACTTTCTCGCTAGGGCCTTTCCCCGCCAGTGCTTTTCACATTGTACCCAGTATTGGGTGGTCCCTGATTCTTTGGGGAGCTTTTTCAGTGGGACCCATAGCCATTCACCCACTGTAACTGGACGTAGATAGAAATTTTCAATGTATAGCCATTATTTATTGGGGTCCTCTCTAAGGTGGGGAGCCAGAGCCCTAAGTTGGGCTGCTCTGTGGTAGGCATTCAGGTCCGGCAAGGCGACCCCTCCTCTATCCTTGGGGAGGGTGAGAGTCTCGTATCCTATTCTGTGTCTCTGACCCTGCCATATAAACTTCACTATTCGCCTCTTGGCTTCTCTAAGGTATGGTTCAGGAGCCTCCATGGGGAGCATCTGAAATACGTACAGCACCCTGGGAAGCAGATTCATTTTTATGGCGTTTATTCTTCCCATCCAGGAGATCTGCCCCTTCCCCCAAGCCTCCATGTCCCTGAATAGCTTATCAAAGAGCGGGGCGTAGTTCGCCTGGCCTAAATCCCTGTCGGGATGGACAATGTTGATCCCCAAATATTTTATCTCCTCTGTACAAATTCGGAGGCCCAGTGGGACGAGTTCTGCCAGATTTCTATCCGCATCGGGTGCGAAGGGAAAGATCATTGACTTGCCTACGTTTACCATGAATCCGGAGAAGTGGCCGAACTGATGAATCACCTGCAAAGCGGCTGGGACCGATCTTGCTGGCTCCCGCAGGTGGAGCAAGATGTCATCTGCATAGAGGCCTAATTTGAAGGTACGTTCGCCCACCTCAATTGCTCTCACCATTGATGCGCCCCTGAGGTACTCCGCCAGAATCTCCATTGTCATGGCGAAGAGGAGAGGGGAAAGGGGGCAACCCTGCCTCGTACCTCTCTGGAGATGAAAGACTCATGACAAATGCCCGTTAACTGTAACTCTGGCAGTTTGTGACACATATAAGGCCTTGATGGCTTGTTTAATCCCCGTGCCGAATCCCAACTTCTCAAGTACCCCCTGAAGGAACCCCCAGTCAACCCGATCAAACACCTTCTCGGCATCAATGGACACCAGGATGGGGTTCCCACCCTTCAGTGCTGCCTCTCTCATCAGGTGCAACGTCTTGCGCAGTGTATCTGCACCTTGCCTTCCCCGTATAAAACCCACCTGATCGGAGTGAATTAGCGTCGGCATGTAGCTGTCCAGTCTCGAGGCGATAATCCTGGTAAATAGCTTAGCATCTACATTAATGAGGGAGATGGGTCTATAGGAGCAGTAGTCCACTGGGTCTTTCCCCTCCTTCGGAATCACTGTGATCAAAGCTTTGCCAAAGGAGGGGGGTGCCCTCCCCGTTCTCATGATGTTTGAGAAAAGTTCCGCCAGGAACCCCGCTAGTTGGCCCGAGAAGGCCTTGTAGAAACCTGCCCTGAACCCGTCCTCCCCCGGGGCCCTGCCCAGTTTCAATCCCGATATGGCTCTAAGCACCTCTTCATCGGTTATAGTGGCGTCTAGAGCCAATGCTTCTGAGGGGCCAAGGACAGGGAGGGTGACCCCATTGAGATATGCCTCACACGCTTCCTTCTCCATCTCCCCTTCCCTCCCGTAGAGCTTCTCATAGAAAGAAACGAAACTCTCGACGATCCCCTCCGGGATCTTTCTCCCTCTTCAGCGCTAACCACTCTCGCCACCCATCTATCTGCCCTTTTGCCTCGCAATTTGGCTGCCAGCATAGCATCGGCCTTGACCCCTTTCTCGTAGTATTTCTGACGTAGATGTTGGAGCCCTGATACAATTTTCCCCATCTCCATTTTTCTCAATTCTAGTCTCTTCTCCCTCGCTATGCCCAGGTCCCGCTCTTTCTCCGTCTCCACCTTCCCCTCCAAGCTTTCTAGGAGGATTATTTCAGATCTCAACCTGTGGGTCAAGAGGGTCCTAATTCTTTTTTTGGATGCCCCTTCGCTGATCAACCTTCCCCTCCAAGTTGCCTTGGCCGCCTCCCACACCATCTCCCGGCTCACCTCTGCCGTGTCATTTAGCTCAAAGAATTCTTTAATTGCAACAGTCATTTCTTCCTTAAAGACCGCGTCCCTCAGCAGAAAATCATTACACCTCCATAGAGACTCCCTGGGTTTCAGCCCCGCTATACTGACATCCAACCAGACCGTGTCGTGGTCTGACCAACTGACTGGGCGGATGTCACAGGCCTCTATTCTGCTCATATGCTGACTCCCCATGAATAGGTAATCTATCCTGGTCCTGGTACCATGGACTGTGGAGTAGAAGGTATATCCCCTTCGTTTAGGGTGCAGCTCCCTCCATATGTCCACCAATCCCTGTTCCCACATTAATTCCCGCAGCCCACCACGAAGTTCAGCACCTCTAATACCTGATGTGGCCGAGCTCCCACTGTGGTCCAACTCTCGATCTGCCCACATATTAAAATCCCCACCTAGGAGCAGGAGCCCTTCCGCTTCAACCATCACCTCCCCAATCCACTTGAGCAAATTCTCTCTGACCCACGTTAGGGCAGTATATCACTGCTAGGCTGACTCTGGAATTATTTAGATTGCCGGACACTACCAAGGACCTTCCATCCTCCCTCTCGCACCGGGACACCTCTGTCAATTTCAGGTTCCTTTGAAGTAGGATGCCCACTCCGCCTTTCTTTAAGTGACCCGATGCCCAAAAGCTCTGGCCAACGTGAGATCCTGGGATGGCCCCCTCCTCCCCCTCACTGTTCTAGTTTCTTGAACAAACAAAATGTCCACCTTCCCATTTTTCATTTCCCTCCCGAGAAGGGAGCTCTTTGTCGGTGAGTTGAGCCCCTTGACGTTGAGTGAACCCACCCTGAGTGACTCGACCCAGCCCCTTTTTGCATTGACTGCCATTGGTTTCCCTTTTGAAATATCTTGTCCTCCTGATCATGTCGGAGCTGCCCAGTGCCCATTTGAAGTGTGGTGGATATCGTGCCCCAAGCCCCTTAAAGTCAATTCCTGCCCCTCCCCCTTACTCTTCCCTCCTTTGTCCAAGACGCCTGCCAAAGGGCAAGCCACCAGGGTATGTGCATGTTCCTGCACCGCAGTTCTCTTGGTAAACTCTGTGTCCCCAGCCGGGGTCGCCTACGAGCCAGACTTAAACTTCTCGTTGAACTGTCTTTACACTCCTAGTCCCCTTCAACCTCGGACGTCGGAGTGTTAGGTTTTCTGAATTTTCTCCTGCCCTTCGTCTTGGACAAGGGACCCGCCGGTTCTCTCACGGTGTCGCCTGGTTCTTGAGTCTCCATCAAATTTCCCCCTTCTTCCGGGGCGTCCCCCTTAAGCACTTGTAATACTTGTGAGGCTTCTTTACCACTAATCACTCTATAGTCTACCCCGGCCCGTTCGAAGGAAAGGGCGAAGGGGAAGGACCATCTATATCTGATATCCTGGCTTGTGAGCCACTGGGTGAGTGGATGACATTCTCTTCGGCGGGTGAGCGTGAGGGATGATAGGTCCTGGTATATCTTAATTGTATCGCCTTCAAAGGTAAAGCTCCCCAGTCTTTTTGCCTTCTCCAGGACCTCCATTTTCTCTCTGTAGCGGAGGAACCGCACCACGATGGACCTCGGGCCACTGCCCGCACCCCCTCCACTTCGATGCGCTCTTTCCAGCTGGACCTCGTTGCTGCCCTCTAGTGTAAAAAGCTGGTTTATCAGGCCTTGGACCTTCCTCCCCACGTCCGCCGCAGTTTCCCCTCTCTCTTGAGTCACACCCATAATGCACAGGTTGTTTCGGCGCTCTCTGTTTTCCAGATCGTCCATCTTCAAAATTATGTCCTCATTTCCAAGTCCGTTAGCCTAGCCTCATATTTCATGTCGAGCAGGTCTGCCTGGAGGTGATTATTTTCCATCCCTTCCATTTTATCCTCCAGGGTCTTCACCCTCCCCTTGAGATCCACTATGGAGGCTTGAATGTCTGTGCGAATCGCCTTAATCTCTTGGAGAATGTCCTTGAGATCCTCTTTAGTAAGTGCAGTGGGAGGGGGTTCGCCGCCCGCTGGCATGGTGGTTATAGCATTCCTGGGGACCGTACTCGTGACCGTGAGGGGCCAGCGGAAGCGCTGGAGGGATGAGATCGCCCCGGCTACTGGGAGTCGCTCCAGGGTCCAGGGCTTCCGGCGCACCTCAGGGCGGTGCTGCTATACCCCTTACGAGGGACGGTGTCAGGGTCAATGGACCAAGGCCCCCTCAATGGCCGGACCACTGGGAACTCGGGCAGTGTGGGCACGTGGCTCTATGAGTGGCGCTGTGCCCTAGCTGGGGCCTGCTGGTCTGAGTAGAATCGCCGATGTACTGGTCCATAGATTTCAGGCTGCACTGACCTCCCTTCGTCGCACCCCAACCGGGTGGCGCTCCCGTGTACAACCAAGAAGAAGGCCCTGGGGGGGGATGCCCCTGGATGGCTCGTCCACTCTATTGTCCCTTCCCCCCCATGCTCCCCTCACCTCCAACTGTTCCCCGTCACTGTGCTGGGCCCCGCCGGGTAGGCCAGGGCGCTTCCGTGGCGTCCACGGGGCCGATGCTTCCGTCCGGCCGTTGTCTGTCGCGGGGCCTCCTTGTGCTGGGTGTGGGCCAGGAGCGAGCTCTGGGCCCCAGGGCGCTCCTCTGTGCTGCCCCGTTCTGATGCGCTAATACAGGGCGGGAAGCCCAGGCTGTGTCCTCTTGGGCCCTCAACTCTCTTATGATTCACTGCGTCTATGGGGGCCGTGTTCGTATGAGCCCCACTCTGAGCCCCCCGCAGTGCCGTATGTCTCCTATCACCCCTCCGTGAGATATGCTTCCGCAATGTGGGTGGGGGGGCGCCCGGCTCCAAGGGCCTCTTCGCGGAGCCGCGGGGACGGCCACGTCCGGTGTCGCAGGCCCGCACTGGTACCCACTGCTCGTGTGCACTTCTCAGGACACCGCTATAGTCAGGGCCCCGCGCCACGCTGTGGCGAATCCCAGCGGCCGGTCCCCCGGTACTCTCAGGGTGGGGTCAGCTGGTCGGGGGACAGGTCTTCTCCAGCTCAGTCTCGTACTCCAGGCCGGGGACCAGGGAAGTCCACTAGGCCCTGCGATGCTTTCAGGAGCGCGTTGCTTACACGTCCTGCATGCTCCGCGCCCCCTGGTGGTCTCCCCCTCAGGGAATTTTTAAACTGACATTTATCAGCTTGGAGACTAAGCTTCATGCCCAGGTATTGCTTAGTTAGTTCTTATCCTTTTTCTTTTTCAAATCGTTCAGAGGTTTTCCACTCATATATATAAAGTACAGCATATACATTGCCTTCAGATCTGTTGTCTTTGCTTCAGTTGCGTCATGATAAATCTGCAGGCAATTAAAAAATGCTGGCTTTATGTTAATATGCTGTAGCCAGAGGACACTCAGATTCACATCTGATGCTATCAAATCACAAATGATCCTGTGGGTTAAATGGATCATACTTTTCTTCCAAAGCCTTGCACATAGTTTTCTTGGTCTTAAATTATATCAGACATGATGTAACCTAGGTTAGATTCCAAATGTAGCAAGAACATAGGCACCATCATTTAGACACCCAACATTCTACATAAGAATGTATTTTCCTTTTTTGTATTACCAGTGCATACGTGTCTCTCCAAACTTCGGCACCATATATTCCACTTCAAACAGCACAATGAATGGACATGATGGGATTCATAGTGAGACCACCTAGGTAGTATCTACATTTTACTATTGCACCATCAAACTGTGCCAGTTGAACCACAGTAGCATCCACCTGGGCTCCCCAGTTTAGTTTATCAGGAAATTGGGATACATATATAGGCACATTGCTTAACCCAGGTTCATCTACTACCTGCATCAAAAATAGAGACAGATTGCTTGCTCTTCTGACCAAGATATATTAGTTTTTATAGATTGCAGTCAGCATATATGCAGCATAACCATTCACTAGAGCCTGTAAAGCTCCAGACATACACACAGATACGATAACGTCAGCCGTGTATTTCATGATGGCGAAGATGACTTACACTAGGGGTGGGCATAGCTGTCCACCTGACCTTAGATACCCAATCACAATCCTGTCTCCCATAGAAAGTATACCTAGATGTTCCCGTTAAGCCTATTACAACCCCAAGTAGGTTTCCTTATTTTGACACTTAGTGTGACGTCAATAATGACAAATTTTACACTATATAAATGTAATATTTGATTAAATGCTTTGAGAGTTCTTGACAGAGACTTGAGCGAACGTCCATTGATGTCAATTGTACTCCCTGTTTTAAGACAATTGCAATTAAAACAGTTATGTTTTTGCCAACTTCCTGAGTCGGTCTTATTATTGGTGTAAGAGTCAAATCTGCATCCCCATTTATCCCAAATAGCGCTACCTAAAAAAATAAATAAAGGCATACGGGTTCACATGGTAGCAGAGGGAGAATGGTTCAGACTCATCAAAAAGTGGATCTCTAGTGTTTCGGATGATTGGACACTCTCTTCCATCTAGCCAGAAGATCACAAAGTTTCCTGTGGAGAGCGGCTGATATAGAAAACTTGCAAGGAGATCGATACAGGTGGGATGGGTCCCTCTTTGATGAAATCCCTCCTGGTTTTCAAAGGCGCTGAACAGACTGAAGGCGACAGTTGTCGATTGGAGGAGGGGGACGATACCGAATGTCTTGAGCTGAAGAACGAATGGTGAGTAGATTGAGGGGACTGGCAAAATAAAAGGATGGGATTGTGGTAATGAAGAAAATTAATGTGGTTTGTTTAGTATATAATGAGAAGCATGTTAACGAGGAGAGTTTTATAGAGCCCGGTTTCCTACCTAAAGACAGGACGAGAAGGAGTCATTTCAAAACCCCAAAGGGGTAAATAGGCGGCACATAAACAGATGGATGATAGGGAATGACTCCAATCAGGGTATTTTAGGGGCTAGGAGAAAAGGAGTACCATGGTGAAAATGTGAAAAGTCGACTAGTCTGTCTGTTTGTGTATTTTGTAATTAAAAAGAGGTGGCAAAGACTGACGAGAGTAAACTGTGAGGTTAAAGAAGCGATAAAAGGTTATCTATTTTTTAGTAATTGTCGGTGCCGACTGAAAATATAGATTGAGATAATTGAGAAGTAGAGGCTTTGAGTGGCGAAGGTTGGAGCGCACTCATATTTGTTGTTTTTCTGAAACTTATCTGTGTAACTAACGGTAAGTATTGACAGTCAATTGAGACTTGTCACAATTGGGGATGTTACTCCGTCAAAAGTGGTTTTGCAACACATGACCACATACTTGCATGCTGCACACACAGGGAAGAAACTGGATAAGAGGCTAGCTATTTTAGAGATCTGGAAAATGTGCCAGGAGTAGCAGGAGGATCCGCCTCCTGAGAATTGGATGCTTAATCAGCGTAGGGCGGAAGGTGTTGGGCCTTCTGCTCCCCTTACCTCGCCCAAAGTAAACAGCGATAATACAGAAGATGTAGGATTGTATCCCTTAAAGGAACTAAAAACGGCGAGAGGATGTAGTAATCTGATATATGAACCGCCTGCCTACAGCAGTGATAATAGTCCAGAAGAGACTAAAAGAAAGGAGGAGATCTTTAAGATCTAACAGGACAAGAATGAGAAAAGTGAACAACCGAATATATCAACAGAAACCGAATGAGAGATTAAGAGACTAAGGGCCTCATTACGACCCAGGCGCTAATGCGTTAACAAAGCCATAAAAGGCTGTGGCGCCGTTAACCTATTAGCGCCTAATTACGAGTTGCCTTTGCGGGACACGACCTTAACGGCTGGTGTAGACCAGCCGTTAAAGTAGGGACCCGCAAAGGGACTTTGGTGCTAATTACGGTGCCGTACTTAGCGCCTTCCCCATTCCCATCGAGCCCTATGGGGCAAAAATGGGAATGGGGAAGGGCCATGGAGGAAGGGGGAATTACCACCCCACCAACCTTGTAATGGGGTGGTAATTCCCCCTTTCTCCATGGCGGAGTCGGTAACTTACCGGCATGGACCATGGTGCTAATAGCACCATGGTCTTCCGCCAGGGTCGTAATGAGGCCCTAAGAGATGGAAAGGGGAAAAGGATAAAGCTGATGAGGAAACGCTCATACAGAACAAATGGATTGGTGGACAGATATTGCTCAACATCGATGGGAAAAGTATTGAGGAAGTTAGGCAAAGGGAAGATCAAGACAAACAGGATAGAAAAGATAGGGAATGAGAGAAAAGATTGAAAGAAGATGAGCACAAGAGAAAGAATAGGCAGAAACGAGAACAGATGTATCAGGAAGAACAGCAAAGAAAGGAAGAAAGGGTAGTGGAGCAAAGGAAGTATGGCAACAGGCAGAGAGCAATCAAAGATCGAGATAGGCAAGAAAAGAAGAGAGAAGAGAAAGAAGTGCAGAAATGATGGCATAAAAGAATACTAAGCTGAAGGGAAGAAGAAGAGCATAGAGCGAATGAAAAAAGGGAAGAGAAAAGATAAGAAGAGGAAAGGGTTAAACAGGAAGCTAGAAAGCAAAGGGAATTAGACAAAAAAAGGAAGCGAAAAAGAAGACAAAGGGAGCGCGATATTGATCGCATTCAGAAAGGGTTGATGGAACTGAGTCCAGTAATATTATGGGACAATATAGGGAGCAACGTCAGTACCATCTAGGATAACCCTAAAGTAGAATTTTGACACAGGGAGAATCGGGCAGAGGATCGATAAAGCCCATCAAGACTTAAGGGAAAGCAGCCAATTGGGAAGCCAAGGAAAGGGAGAGCAATCCCTGGTCCTCCAATCAAGAAGCAAGGAAAGAGACCCCTTCAGTCTTGAGCATACAGCCTTGTCCTTAGACAGGCTGACTTTAAATAAGGGTGATGGGGACGAAATACATACTAGCTGGGGGCCAAATATGTCAGACGAAGATAGAGAAACCTTCCGTAGGGAGGAGGGAGAAAGTGCAGCTGGTCTGCAAACAGCCAAGGAAGTGAGATGGTCTGATCTAGAACAGTGTAAGGATAGGATGCAAGATCCTATAGTGTATCCAGACTGACCTAAAGGACCATCGCATAGTGAGAAGGGAGAGTCACAACCATATGGCTGAGATCATTGCCAGGCAGAAGGCAATCAGGAACCATTGTCCCATCTATGGATAGGCAGGCGATGGGAGTCGATGGTGGATTTGGGTTCATGCAGTTCCCTTTATTTGAGAAAGGAGGGGCGAGACCACAGTATATATTACATGGCCGCAAATGGATAAGGATAATTTAAGGTGTAAACTTCCCAGTTTAATGGTAGGTGCAGGGAAATGGATTAATGAGCTAGAAAAGATGACAGGAGGAAATACGTTAGCAATAGGGGACATTAAGGGTGTCCTAGCAGCACTTCTTGGGGAAAGGGCCGATAACATTTGGACGAGAGCAGGTTACTCAAGTGTCACAGCACAGAACACAGCGGACAATAGAGCGCTGTTTAATAATTGTAGAGCAGATATCTGTAGAGCATTCAGGGTACAGTATCCTGATAAGTCAGATATGGGTTCAATTATGGCACGTAAGATGAAAGATGAAAGATGATGAGGATCCACTTGCTTATATTCAAAGTATTTAGTAACAGTGGACTCTTGAAACGAGGGAGCCTTGGGGGAAATCAGTGGTAGCATTTGAGCACATTCTATATCAGGGATTACCTGATCATTGCTGGCTGTTACAAGAGAAAAATAAGAAGGAAGATGCTAGAAAATTTGAGGAAGCCAAGTTAGTGCAGAAGAAATTGGCGAAGTACGCCATAGAAGGGGCAGTACTGACAAGCAGAGAAGGATTGGGAATGCAGCAAGCAGATGATGATGCCCATGGACTATTTCTCGATGTCTTTGTTTACATATTCCAAGCTTATCCTGCTCTTGTTGGGCGTAGTACTAATATGTTTGTTTTTCTACAAGATCCTAAAAATGGCCCTGCAATTAGGATGTTACTTGTGGCGATAGTTGAACAGATCCTGCAGTTAACTGATTATTTAACAAGGTTGCCTGAATAAAAAGTGTTTTTCTTTCCTTAAAGCAGTACACAGGCACAATGAGGACTGTCGGGAATGGTACAGTTTTCGGAAAGTAAGTAAATTCAATGCCGTGTGGAGAATCACAAATGGTGGGGACTAATATATTGGTGCATAATATATGCGTGCTCAACATTTATTATTGTTTTTCTGATTTTGCTAATGCATACCATCTAATTTATGGGTCCAAGTAAGGGAGAAGTCCCTTTGATTTATCCCACCCGAGTGACTTATGCAGAATTATATGTTGCAGAAAGCCCAAGGCCATTTGATCCCTATGTCAGTGACACATGCAAGGTCACCCATTTCTCTGACAAGTGTTCCTATTATTCCCCCTGTAGGAAGGACCCTTATTAATGTACTTCATGGACATTATGCACACGCCCTTCTTGCAAGAGGGAGACACAGGAGAAGCACAAGGGAAGATGATTATGAGTTAAATAAGTGTTTCGCGCTCTGAAGCACTTGTTTCAGAGCGCGATAGAAATAAAATATCAAAATCAATATACAGTACATGACATTTGGGGAATAACATGTGGTATCAGCACATGAAAAAAGTAGCAGAAATAACTTTTAATGAGAGTTGTTGTCTCTGTGCTCTCCTACCTTATGCCATGGGGAATTCTAAGATATTCATAGCTAAAGTAGTTGCAGCCCAGAAATCTCACTGCCTGACTCACCTTGCACTCTGCCATACAAGAGGTCAGTTCCAGGGTCGAACAGCCTCCTTGATAAGGGTGACTGAGTGGACAGCTCCAGAAGAAGATGGTTATGTGCAAGATTTAAAGACAAGAGCGAGAGCACACACCAGAGATGATGTGATAAGATATGAACAGCCTGGAATTAGTGGAGCAGGAATCAGATGGGAGATAAACAAAAATATCAATATATATGTTTGTGTATTTTGTAATTAAAAAGAGGTGGCAAAGACTGACGAGAGTAAACTGTGAGGTTAAAGAAGCGATAAAAGGTTATCCATTTTTTAGTAATTGTCGGTGCCGACTGAAAATATAGATTGAGATAATTGAGAAGTAGAGGCTTTGAGTGGCGAAGGTTGGAGCGCACTCATATTTGTTGTTTTTCTGAAACTTTTCTGTGTAACTAACGGTAAGTATTGACAGTCAATTGAGACTTGTCACAATTGGGGATGTTACTCCGTCAAAAGTGGTTTTGCAACACATGACCACATACTTGCACGCTGCACACACAGGGAAGAAACTGGATAAGAGGCTAGCTATTTTAGAGATCTGGAAAATGTGCCAGGAGTAGCAGGAGGATCCGCCTCCTGAGAATTGGATGCTTAATCAGCGTAGGGCGGAAGGTGTTGGGCCTTCTGCTCCCCTTACCTCGCCCAAAGTAAACAGCGATAATACAGAAGATGTAGGATTGTATCCCTTAAAGGAACTAAAAACGGCGAGAGGATGTAGTAATCTGATATATGAACCGCATGCCTACAGCAGTGATAATAGTCCAGAAGAGACTAAAAGAAAGGAGGAGATCTTTAAGATCTAACAGGACAAGAATGAGAAAAGTGAACAACCGAATATATCAACAGAAACCGAATGAGAGATTAAGAGACTAAGGGCCTCATTACAACCCAGGCGCTAATGCGTTAACAAAGCCATAAAAGGCTGCGGCGCCGTTAACCTATTAGCGCCTAATTACGAGTTGCCTTTGCGGGACACGACCTTAACGGCTGGTGTAGACCAGCCGTTAAAGTAGGGACCCGCAAAGGGACTTTGGTGCTAATTACGGTGCCGTACTTAGCGCCTTCCCCATTCCCATTGAGCCCTATGGGGCAAAAATGGGAATGGGGAAGGGCCATGGAGGAAGGGGGAATTACCACTCCACCAACCTTGTAATGGGGTGGTAATTCCCCCTTTCTCCATGGCGGAGTCGGTAACTTACCGGCATGGACCATGGTGCTAATAGCACCATGGTCTTCCGCCAGGGTCGTAATGAGGCCCTAAGAGATGGAAAGGGGAAAAGGATAAAGCTGATGAGGAAACGCTCATACAGAACAAATGGATTGGTGGACAGATATTGCTCAACATCGATGGGAAAAGTATTGAGGAAGTTAGGCAAAGGGAAGATCAAGACAAACAGGATAGAAAAGATAGGGAATGAGAGAAAAGATTGAAAGAAGATGAGCACAAGAGAAAGAATAGGCAGAAACGAGAACAGATGTATCAGGAAGAACAGCAAAGAAAGGAAGAAAGGGTAGTGGAGCAAAGGAAGTATGGCAACAGGCAGAGAGCAATCAAAGATCGAGATAGGCAAGAAAAGAAGAGAGAAGAGAAAGAAGTGCAGAAATGATGGCATAAAAGAATACTAAGCTGAAGGGAAGAAGAAGAGCATAGAGCGTATGAAAAAAGGGAAGAGAAAAGATAAGAAGAAGAAAGGGTTAGGCAGGAAGCTAGAAAGCAAAGGGAATTAGACAAAAAAAGGAAGCGAAAAAGAAGACAAAGGGAGCGCGATATTGATCGCATTCAGAAAGAGTTGATGGAACTGAGTCCAGTAATATTATGGGACAATATAGGGAGCAACGTCAGTACCATCTAGGATAACCCTAAAGTAGAATTTTGACACAGGGAGAATCGGGCAGAGGATCGATAAAGCCCATCAAGACTTAAGGGATAGCAGCCAATTGGGAAGCCAAGGAAAGGGAGAGCAATCCCTGGTCCTCCAATCAAGAAGCAAGGAAAGAGACCCCTTCAGTCTTGAGCATACAGCCTTGTCCTTAGACAGGCTGACTTTAAATAAGGGTGATGGGGACGAAATACATACTAGCTGGGGGCCAAATATGTCAGACGAAGATAGAGAAACCTTCCGTAGGGAGGAGGGAGAAAGTGCAGCTGGTCTGCAAACAGCCAAGGAAGTGAGATGGTCTGATCTAGAACAGTGTAAGGATAGGATGCAAGATCCTATAGTGTATCCAGACTGACCTAAAGGACCATCGCATAGTGAGAAGGGAGAGTCACAACCATATGGCTGAGATCATTGCCAGGCAGAAGGCAATCAGGAACCATTGTCCCATCTATGGATAGGCAGGCGATGGGAGTCGATGGTGGATTTGGGTTCATGCAGTTCCCTTTATTTGAGAAAGGAGGGGCGAGACCACAGTATATATTACATGGCCGCAAATGGATAAGGATAATTTAAGGTGTAAACTTCCCAGTTTAATGGTAGGTGCAGGGAAATGGATTAATGAGCTAGAAAAGATGACAGGAGGAAATACGTTAGCAATAGGGGACATTAAGGGTGTCCTAGCAGCACTTCTTGGGGAAAGGGCCGATAACATTTGGACGAGAGCAGGTTACTCAAGTGTCACAGCACAGAACACAGCGGACAATAGAGCGCTGTTTAATAATTGTAGAGCAGATATCTGTAGAGCATTCAGGGTACAGTATCCTGATAAGTCAGATATGGGTGCAATAATGGCACGTAAAATGAAAGATGAAAGATGACGAGGATCCACTTGCTTATATTCAAAGTATTTAGTAACAGTGGACTCTTGAAACGAGGGAGCCTTGGGGGAAATCAGTGGTAGTATTTGAGCACATTCTATATCAGGGATTACCTGATCATTGCCGGCTGTTACAAGAGAAAAATAAGAAGGAAGATGCTAGAAAATTTGAGGAAGCCAAGTTAGTGCAGAAGAAATTGGTGAAGTACGCCATAGAAGGGGCAGTACTGACAAGCGGAGAAGGATTGGGAATGCAGCAAGCAGTAGGTACATTGCAGGTTAATAACCAGCGCCAGATGGATCAAGGAGGGAATAAGTTTATGCCACGTGGCAGAGGAATGGGCTATACAGGAAGGGGTAGTTTTCAGAATAATCAAGGGAGTTTTCAGATTATTGAGAATTATAATCAGAATGTGCAAGGAAGATTCAACCAAGGGGGGCTAGTCAGAAGAGCTCCTCGTATATGTTGGATATGTGAAATGACAGGGCACAATGTGCGCACATGTGGAAGCCAGGGGTATGTACAGAATGGGCAATTCTCAAGAGGGGGAACAGTTTATCCTCCAGCATATAACTTACAAGCTAGGGATGGGTTTGGCCAAGATCAGACAGTATATCAAGCACAAGCGCTGCAAATACAACAGCCATTGCAGCCACAGCAAGTACCATTGAATCTGCCACAAGGGCAGTCACAGCACGCACCCATGCAGATACAGCAGAATGTAAACACAGGACAGTTATTGACACCTAGAGTAGGGGGTGTCACTGTGGTGGGGGAAGTCCTTTTACAGGTACTGGGATAAGCATGTACCCACAATAGGACAGCTCTCAGGGCGACTTGAAGTATTCAGTACTATCAGTGACACCAGACCCTCAAGAGGAATCAAGGGTGATGATAGGAGGCAAATCTTTTTCTTTTTCAGCAAACCCTGGGGGTATTCGTTCATGTATACGAGAGAGAAAATATCCAATGTCAGAAAATACCATGAATGAGTAAGGTTTCTCTGGAGCTAAAAGTCAAGTTCCATTTCCTGATCAATTACCAGTCTCCATAGGAGAGTGTGACATGTCTGTTCCATTATTGTATTCAAGGCAGACACTGGTTAACATTCTAGGACGAGATTTAATGACAAAGCTTAATATGATGATTTCTTTACCAATGAAGGCATAGTATGTTCTACTCCAGGGAAACTTTACATGAATGTGGGCAAGTTTATATTGGCATTTACCGGGCAAATGGCTCTGCGAGGAATGCCATTAGAGCAAGAAATCTTTCTTTATGGGGTATACATTTTACGGACATGGCTACCCGGCTTAGTGGAAAATATTATGAGAAGATGAAATTGTGTTCAGGCCACAGATACCTATGGACGAAGAGGGGGGACAGACTATTCCCCTAGAGCTGAATGAAGCCATAGTGCGAGGGGAATTGGCCATGCTCGAAAGAACCGATGACGAGGGCAGGCCATGGAGAACAGTGATTGCCATTGGGCAAGGGTAGAGATTGACTCACGTTACTGACAAGGATATGTTTAGAGATGATCCATCAGATGATGAAGTAATATTCGAGATGAGTATTACATATTTGATCAGAATAGAGAAAAGAGAAATCCCACTGCGAATGGTGATAGTGCGGCAGAGCCCAGCATTTTTTTATGAAGATTTGGAAAAAGTGCCAAATTCTCACGTTACTGACAAGGATATGTTTAGAGATGATACATCAGATGATGAAGTAATATTCGAGATGAGTATTACATATTTGATCAGAATAGAGAAAAGAGAAATCCCACTGCGAATGGTGATAGTGCGGCAGAGCCCAGCATTTTTTTATGAAGATTTGGAAAAAGTGCCAAATTCTTATGGACTACAAGCCCCTATGACGTGGGTCTATCAAAGGGTATACAGGAGGTTGAGATTAAGCTGGAGCCAGGAGCAATTTTACCTCTAGCCAGGCAGTACCCAATGTCTCGAGAGGCGGATGAGGGTATTTTAAAGACTATGGGCCTCATTACACGGATGGCGGAGAACCATGGCGCTATTAGCACCATGGTTCATGCCGGTAAAATACCGGCACCGCCTTGGAGGAAAGGGGAATTACCGCTCCATTCCAAGGTTGGCGGGGCGGTCATTCCCCTTTCCACCATTGCCCTTCCCCATTCCCATTTTTGGCCCATAGGGCTCAATGGGAATGGGGAAGGCGCTAATTACGGTACCGCAAATTGCGGTACCGTAATTAGCTCCCCGGGTCCCTTTGCGGGTTGGTTTTTAATGCCTGCAAAAAGCAGGGACCTCGTAGTAAGGCGGTAAGGATTTACCGCCATCCGTGTAATGAGGCCCTATGTCACCCCTGATGGAACTAAGTATTTTAGTGATGATTGAGTCACTGTGTAATAGCGCAGTGTATCTGATTAAAAAAATCAAAGGGAGGGTCGTGGAGATTTAATCAAGATATGAGACTGATTAACCAGATTGTAAAGGCTGAGTTTCCTTTAGTTCCAAATCCATCTACGATCGGGCGCATCAACCGCCTTCCTCTTCTCCGATTAAGAGTTGCAGCAGCGATCTTAGTTTATTCTTGGTTCGAGGAGCACTTGGCGTGACCCCCCGGCCTACCTGGCCTTCCATCTATGATATTTTGTAGTTTCCCAGCAGAAGCACAGTTTTTCTCAATCCCATTGCATAAGGACTCCCCAGACCTTACGTCATTTATATTTCATCAAACTAAACTGAAGAGCACTTGTTGGCCTCAAGAGTACTGTGAGTCTCCATCGATCTTTTATAAGGCCCTGCAGATTAACCTAAGCAATATTGATTTACAAAGTGTTGTGCTGCAGTACGTAGATGATATTTTGGTTTGTAGCGTGACAGAAGATGAGTGCAGACACGATTTGATTTAGTTAATGATTATTTTAGCAGACAAGGGATATAAAGTCGATAAGGAGAAGTTGCAATATTGTCAAAAAGAGTTGTTGTATATAGGTCAGTTAATCTCACATGAGAGAAAGAGAGTCACACCTGAAAGTGCTGAGGCGATTATGAAAACAGCAAAACTGCCCACAGTAAAACAAATGCAGCAGTTTTTGGGATTATGCTACTATGTTAGAGCCTAAGTATTTGATTATAGTTTATACACAGGACCCATTTCGCAGGCTCTGAAGGCAGCACAAGTGAACAACGAAAGAATAGAATGGACTGAGTAAAGGGAGGAAGGGTTTGAAGAATTAAAGAAAGCAATTTGTACAGCTCCAGTTTTAGGAATTCCCAACTATGAAGAGAAATTCTTTTTGTTTTCACATAAGAATGGGATGGTTATGACAGCGTTGTTACGCAGTGGACTACATTGGAGTACAACGCCCTGGCATATTACAGTGGGATTTTAGATCCAGTTATGAGAGGGCACTTTCCTTGTGAACAATCACTGGCAGCAGCCACATTCGCAATAGTGCATTCTACTGCTATTGTGATGGGGTCTATGACATTGTTTGTTGAGCATGATTTGTTTTGCCATTTCGGAGAAACCTAAGCGTACATCGACATCTCAGAGGGCTTCCACATAGGAGGTAGTCATATTGAATTCAGCAATCAAAATAGTCAGGTGGAAAATAGGGAGCCCTGCCACATTTGTAACTGAGCCTGTGGCAGAGGGGGAGCATGTGCATGATTGTGCTATCTACAAGGAATTCTATGTTGACATCCCATGAGTAAAGGAAAATGCGCTAGCGGGGGGCGATTCTCTTTATTGATGGGCCTTCAAAAATTGATCAAACTGATGGCGAAAGGCATTCGGGTTCAGCTGTGGCAAGACATAGAGCCAACAGTGAATTTGAGGTTGTCGCAGGTGCAAGGCTAGCATCTTACTTTTCAGCACAAGCGGCAGAATTGGTGGGGTTTATTGTCACAGTCGAGAAGGATGCAGGGCAGGAAGTGACGGTGTACAGTGACTCCACCTATGTGACGTCAACCGTGCTAGCACATTGGAAAAGAAGGGGCAACCTCTGAGCAGACGGCACTCCAGCGCAACATGCAGCATTATTGGACAGGTTTATTAAGTCAGAACAACTCCCAGTAGCCATTGCAATAGTTAAATGTGTAGCACATACTAATGGAACTGACTATCTCTCGTGGGAACGAAGCCGCAGACGAATTGGCCAAAAAGGTTGCATACTCAGTTGATATTTCAAGTTTTGATACTTCAGATGTGAGGGAAAAAGTAGTCAAAATTATGATTGTAAACAAAGGGTTTAATCATTTATCAAGAACACAGTTGATGGAGGATCAAGGCAGTGCATCACAGGAAGAGAATGAATTGGTGAAACAAAGTGTTTTTTTTATCCCCCTCTGAAGCACTGTGGTGACAGGACAGCACTGGAAAGCCAATGATGCCTGTAGCCTTATTAAGGGTAGCGCTTGAACAGCTGCACTACCCTGCACATGTAACTAGGGAAAGCCTTGCAGCAGCTATTGCGGAGGACTGGTTTGTATTGAACCTGTTAGAACATGTTGCATTTTATGTATTAAATTACATCATATGTAAAACGTTTACTGCTGGGCATCCACTGTGAATGATCAGAGGAGTGATTCTTCGACCGAATGGTCCTTTTCAACATTTACATATTGACTATGTTGATATGCTGCAAGTATGTAGTGGATACAGGTATATGATAGGGTTGGTGTGTCCCTTTTCTAGATGGATCGGAGCAGGTTCTTGTACACACCCTGGTGCCACTTGCGCAGCAAAGTTTTTAGTCCAAGATGTCTTTCCCAGATGGGGAGTATGTAAGGTGCTGAGATCCGACAATGGGCCCCATTTTGTTAATGAAGTATTTTCTTAGCATAAAACACAAGTTTTCTTCCGCTTATCACCTGCAAGTAAATGAAATATGTGAGCGACTCAATGGTCTCCTTAAAGAGAGAATTGCGAAATTAAAGATGACATTGAAGAAGGGATGGCTGTATTGCCTGCCCTTGCATTATATGCATTGAGGTATCGGCCTGTGTGGGACCATCACCTCACACCCCCAAGCTAGTGACAGAGAGGCAAATGAGAAAGCTTTGCCTCCTCCATCTTGGAGCAGAAGTGATGACCAGAAGACTGCAGAAATGTTAGGAAATGAGTTACATGTTTATTTGACATGTATGACTGCTAGTATCTCTGTCATTTGAGATCAACTCAAGCTCAAGAGGGGTCGGTCTCAAAACAAAGATGAAGACCATTCAGCAGCCAGACTTCAAGAACTACTTCCTGTACCTAGATTATTTGTGGGAGATACAGTCCTAGTGCATAACTTCACAAGGAAGTGGCACAAACCCCGTTTTAGTGGTCCCTATATTGTTGAGAACATTATTCCCTCAGCAGTAAAAGTCCAAGAGGGACATGCATGGATCCACTTAAGTGATGTAAATCCTTATGCTGGAGAGACAGACGCACCCCCAACTATTGATTCGGAAGCAAGACAAGAAGAAGAAGTTCAGCACGTGCAGATTCGATTGATGACGAGGAAGAAGGACGCTAAGGTTGCTGATTAAATAAATGCAAGTGTGCATTTGGACTCTGACTCACCCGGACACTCTTTATAGATATTATAGCAGGAGTGCAAAAGCTAAGTTCTCGGGTCACAGGAATCTTTGAATTGCACTTTAGAAACTGTTGATTTGGTTTGTATGCCAAACGTGAGCCGTTTCCAGATTAATTCTTCACTGAGTTTCTCTTTGGTTAGTCCCATGGTTCTGTCAGATGCTGATGCCCATGGACTACTTCTCGCTGTCTTTGTTTACATATTCCAAGCTTATCCTGCTCTTGTTGGGCGTAGTACTAATATGTTTGTTTTTCTACAAGATCCTAAAAATGGCCCTGCAATTAGGATGTTACTTGTGGCGATAGTTGAACAGATCCTGCAGTTAACTGATTATTTAACAAGGTTGCCTGATTAAAAAGTGTTTTTCTTTCCTTAAAGCAGTACACAGGCACAATGAGGACTGTCGAGAATGGTACAGTTTTCGGAAAGTGAGTAAACTCAATGCCGTGTGGAGAATCACAAATGGTGGGGACTAATATATTGGTGCATAATATATGCGTGCTCAACATTTATTATTGTTTTTCTGATTTTGCTAATCCATACCATCTAATTTATGGGTCCAAGTAAGGGAGAAGTCCCTTTGATTTATCCCACCCGAGTGACTTATGCAGAATTATATGTTGCAGAAAGCCCAAGGCCATTTGATCCCTATGTCAGTGACACATGCAAGGTCATCCATTTCTCTGACAAGTGTTCCTATGATTCCCCCTGTAGGAAGGACCCTTATTAATGTACTTCATGGACATTATGCACACGCCCTTCTTGCAAGAGGGAGACACAGGAGAAGCACAAGGGAAGATGATTATGAGTTAAATAAGTGTTTCGTGCTCTGAAGCACTTGTTTCAGAGCGCGATAGAAATAAAATATCAAAATCAATATACAGTACATGACATTTGGGGAATAACATGTGGTATCAGCACATGAAAAAAGTAGCAGAAATAACTTTTAATGAGAGTTGTTGTCTCTGTGCTCTCCTACCTTATGCCATGGGGAATTCTAAGATATTCATAGCTAAAGTAGTTGCAGCCCAGAAATCTCACTGCCTGACTCACCTTGCACTCTGCCATACAAGAGGTCAGTTCCAGGGTCGAACAGCCTCCTTGATAAGGGTGACTGAGTGGACAGCTCCAGAAGAAGATGGTTATGTGCAAGATTTAAAGACAAGAGCGAGAGCACACACCAGAGATGATGTGATAAGATATGAACAGCCTGGAATTAGTGGAGCAGGAATCAGATGGGAGATAAACAAAAATATCAATTGTCAAAAAAAGAATTTTGAAGAAATACGAAGATGCAAGTAGAGAGGTCAGCTGCAAATCAAGGGAACTGTACTTTCTCCTGATGGATGGGAGGAAGGCCTGATTGTGTGTAAGGCGCCAGCACTTACAGGATACTTTGAGAGCCAGTTATAAAAACTGCCGAGAATGAATGCAAATAGCCTTGGTCGAACATTGCAAAGTTGCTGACATGTGTCGATGATAAAGGAGGACCTTTGCAGATAGTACTTCTAGCGAATGCAGAACTGTGTATCCAAAACAATGGCAAGAGAAAGGTTGGAATTAATCGCCAGTGCAGTAAAATTTTCGATGTACCAGGAATGAAGGATGGAACAGTAGTGATAATGGATCACTACTGGGCCAGTGGATCCAGAGCATATATGAAGTTGCCCAAGGACTGGGGAAGGCTGTGTTATATAGTGTTTGTACATGTTCCAGCATTGGTTATTCCAAAGAGTGACTTGAACATTGGGGAGTTTCCAAAAGCATATGTTCACCTGAGAAAGAGGAGAGCAATTGAATTTCTCAGTCGAACAAAGAGGGAGAACTATTTCTCAGCTAAATCTATAGAAGCCTTTGATTCTATTCCATATGAACACAGGTTGTTTAGTCAGACTTTGGCAGCATTCACAACCATCTTCATACCAGGAAACCAGACGATGGCCAATGCCAAATGCTTACAGATTACCAGATGGGATATTCTGCAGATGATCAACACTACCATAAAAGGGATTCAATGCTATCAAAGAAGAATTGAGAGCCATAAGACTGATGACCCTGCACAATAGATATTTCTTGGACATGATTACAGCCATGGATGGAGGTGTGTGTTCCAAAATCGGAGAATCGTGTTGCACATTCACATCTTCTCATGATGAAGAGAAAGGGACCTTGACAGAGGCCATAATAATGCTGACAAAC
This sequence comes from Ambystoma mexicanum, assembly GCF_040938575.1. Taxonomy (NCBI): domain Eukaryota; kingdom Metazoa; phylum Chordata; class Amphibia; order Caudata; family Ambystomatidae; genus Ambystoma; species Ambystoma mexicanum. The sequence continues at coordinate 1,079,309,245 of NC_090922.1, forward strand.
TTGCACATCAAGATGGAAGACGTAGTAGAAGATGGCAGCTGGTTTGCATCAATCTTCTCATGGGTTCCACAATGGATGCAAATATCTTCAAGTTCCTCAGAGCATTGTTGGTGATAATCATGTTTGGATTCTGTGTGATCAGAATAATAATCACATAATGTAAGCAGTCCGCAAAGAAAGCAGTAGGAAAGAAGATCATGATCAATGTCGAGTCATGGTTTGGACCCAAAGAGCTGACAGATGAAGAAATCAAAAAGTATACAGAAGCAAGTAATTTAGCACCCGAGGGAATCCAAGAAACAAAAATAAGTATGTGGTAAGATGGATCTACTGCAACCCAAATGGACAATGTAGTCTCATGACCTGGAGTGTTGATGAACATGTAAAATAAGCAGGATCTCTGAGAGGAGTAATGAAGACGAGGATGTCTAGACGTAAAGACTGATGAGAGTGTGGTCGATTAATCAACTAGAGGGGGAGTGTAGAGGAGGAGCCAAATTCCTCTACCAGACGTCCCACTCGCATTCTTCCTATATGTTGGAAACCGGAAATTGCGACATGCACTACACCAATAATGGTACCTATACCGTGAAGAATCCTCGAAACAAGTTATCCATTGAGAAAGGTTGGGAAAGTTTGTCTGACCCAGTGTCAAGGGTTGCGGCAGCCAAGAAACTGGTTATCTATTCGAGAAGATACAATGAACGTGAGAAGTGAGACAAGCTCCTGTTGAGGTGTAATGGAAAAACACTAGAAGTGCCTGGTTTTATACATTTAATAGTGTTAAATATGAAAGAAACAACTCAAATACGCTCTACTGTCACATTGTCTATATGAAAATAGACTTTGGTCAAGCTACACCGAGACTTTAAGATAAGACCATGCTTGCACTCCCTTTTATTCTCAAGCACAGTGATACTTTGCAAGGCCGAGTTCAAAGACAATTTGTATGGCAGACAGCAGGAGTGATGATGGATGATGGGCTAGTTGGGTGGGGGGTATGGTCAAGTCCAACCCACAAGCACCTGAGGTAGCAGCTTGTGTGCTGCTGGTGAATGGAATATTCCAGATGGGTACGAGCATGCCAACCAATTGTAAAGGGCCACATAGTAAAGAGCCCTATCATTTGAAACCCAGTGAAATGGTGTGTATTTCATGATGGCAAAGATGACTTCCCTGTCCCCCATAGAAGGTATACCTAGATGTTCCCCTTAAGCCTATCACAACCCCAAGTAGGTTTCTTTATTTTGCCATGTAGTATGACATAAATCATGACACATTTTCACTATATAAATGTAATTTAATATGAAATGCTTTGAGTGTTCTCTAGAGAGACTTGAGCAAATGTCTGTTGATGTCTGTTGTACTCCCTGTCTTAAGACAATTGCAATTAAAACAGTTATGTTTTTGCCAACTTCCTGAGACGGTCCTATTGGTGTAATAGTAAAATATGCATCCCCATCCATCCCAAAGAGTGCTACCTGGCTTAAAGGGCCTATTGGTTCAGTATGAAAAACTGTAACTCAGTAACAACTCTGAAAAGCTGTGTGCGAACCTTCATAAACAGTTTGTGCACCATGCTACACTGCGTACATGCACCCCTAAATTAGATCGGAACCCCGGATTGTGTACAATCCCCCCTACATCTCACATGCAAACTCACCTCCGCGCTGTGATTCCTACATGCAAGTTTACTTACACCTGCATTCGGGTGGCATAGAGAATGAGGGATTTGCATGGACATTACCATGCCAAGAGGTTGCGTGGGTGGTTTCATGTATACGTGTCATTTGGGGCCATTGTGAGCATGCAAGGGATTGCCTGTGGGATGTTCCTTGGAATTCCCACTTTTTCGCATGTTCTTCCCTATTTTCTGTGTTCTTCCCCTTCTCAGCCCTCTGCGCAAGCCACACCCATGCTCAGCGTGGTGTAACATCCAAGGCACTCGATGGCTCGCGGAGACAGGCCGAGCCTGTGAGAACTTCAGGCAAGTACAGGAAGAGTCCTGCGCAGTCGATTCCATTAATTGACAAACAGGTATTTGCGGTGTCCAGTCATAATTTCGAAAACATCATTTCGAAAGTAAAAAAAGTCGAATCAAAAATGTTGAAAAAAAAAATGTCGAATTGTTTTTTTTTTCGATATTTTTTTTTGGCTCTAGTTTCTGTGAAAAAAATAGGTAAAAATAAAAAAAGGAGGGTTGGGGGGGAACCCCCCCATTTCGAAAAAAAAGTAATTAAAAAAAAATTCGACATTTTTTTTTTTGAAGTTTTTTTTTCGACTTTTTGACTTTCGAATATTTTGTATTCGAAATTATGTCTATGAACCGTATTTGCGCACAGAATGCGCACGCAAATCCCCAATTTTACATGCAAATAATTCCACGAATCGGCTCTTTTCTGTCTAGGAGAACCTGGTTTTGCACTATACCACTCTCTTTAACATACACTTTCTTAGAGAAAACTGCTTACTTTTACGTGACAACTTATAAGGACAACCTTTTTATTTAAATACTACAAAATAAAACCACATTTAATTTACTGAGTTTGTCAATGTAATTTTTCATTATTAAATATTTTTTTTTACTTCACCACCAAAACTCCAAAACTTGATTTTCTAGTACCACTATGTGCTAATAGCCTTATAGACCTCAGGAGGGGACATTATTGCTTGAGATGATGACGACTGCTGCAACCTATTGTCCTCGGTTTCACCTTCGGCCATAAGTGTGTATCAGGTCATTATTCTGTAATAATGACCCCTCACATGGTCTATTAGGCTACATTATTGACCTACCTGATTACAAATTGTGGAATAAAAAGGAGCTTCTGAAAGAGGTTGGGATTGTTGGTGAGTAGAAGAAGTCTGGGGTAAAGAAGCAGCCTTTAAGAGGGAGAGGGGCATTGTGAAGGAGAGTAACTTGAAGGGGGAGATGTGCTAGAAGAGGGAGAATAGCTTGGAGTGGAGAAGGGGTTTGAAGAGCAAGTGGGTGTTTTGAGACCAGAGGAGGAGATGACTGTGGGTGTTTAAGGCAATGGGCCAAAGAAGGTGGAGAGAGAGATTGTAAACATCATGAAGTGGTAGCTGAGACTGTGGGAAACGTTGAAGAATGTCAGAAAAACACTATAGTAGAGAAATATCAAGAGGAGGTTAATGACAGTAAAGAGGATGGCAGAGCCTGCAGGAAAGTTATAGAACCTCAAGAAATAACCGAAATGATTACAAGGGATACTAGAGAACTGGAGAAGTTCAGAGATCCTCAGCAGGTGAAAGTTAACCTCAAAAGGAAGTTTACAGAACAGAGTGATCAGGACGTCTACTTCAGAAGAAAGAAGAAAGTACCAGGGACCCAAAGGCACCACGAGTCATCACGGTCTTCAGGGTTATGTTTTATCAGTCAGACCATTGCTTCCTGCATTCAGAACCACCAAAGTCTCTGGAGTCTGCACTTCCAATTTTTTCCACCAATTCAGCTAGATCCGCCCAGGTTCTATAGATTAATTGTTGAGACCAGCTTAAATGTTGAGCTCCCGGTAGGCTGCCACTGAACAGTGAAGGGACCCTACACCACCTCATCAGCCAAGAGCATACTGGTTTTATGTGACCTGGGTCCAGAAGACTAACTCTGAGAACTAGTTCTCTTAACTGTAAACCTAACTCGCAATCCCATCCAGGTTCCTCAAAGAGAGATTCAAGCTAATCTTCAAGTAGAGCCCTCGGGCTACCACAAGATGGCAGCAGGGCTAGAGGAAGATCAGGTTGGGCCTCAGTAGGTAAAGAACTTTGACAATACCAAGACTGATCTGCCATTGAGGATGAAACCCTGAGGCATCACAAGCTCAAGCCCTCTAAGTGCATGCCATAGTTCTATGGGGTAGAGGAAAACCAGAGCCCAAGAACATGGAAACATTTTTGGAGCCATGATACAAGACTTCTATGAGTACATGGGACCACAATCCACAATCCGTAGAGACCACAATCCCGTGGCCAATCAAATATTACAGCTAGAAAGACTCAATTATTTCCAGAGGCCCCACTGTAAGGCCATCCACATCCCTCGACAGGAGTCTCATGAGGATAACCTCTTGGAACAAGCAGTAACTGGCAAGCCGCTAGAAACCAAGGTTGAAGAACTATTGCTACAGCAAGGGGAGACTGAAACCAGGACAATTATTTCCAGTAAAACCCTAACACTCGTATTACCTAATATCTTATCCCTACTTCCATTTGGTCTACTAGTAGAGATTAGCCTTATCTTGTGTGGAGCCTCATTGTGTAAATTACCCATAGGTGAACTTAACCTGTTTGCCTTTATTAGCCATGTTCTGCATCTGATCTAATTGATGAGCTAACCTTATGCTCCCTGTGATGCCCTGAGATGGGCATGATGTAGCATCTGCATTGTGCTGGGCCCTGTTCCCTAAAATGGATAGTTGGGGTAGGAAACATAATGTTTCTATATGGATTGGTGGGGTTAGGATATGCACTGTACCTAGATGGACTGTTGGGGGTAGTAAATGCGCCACACCTAGATAGATTGTTGGGTGTAGGAAATGCACTGCACTTAGATGGATTGTTGGGGGTAGGAAATGCACTGCACTTAGATGGATTGTTGGGGGTAGGAAATGTACTGCTCCTAGATGGATTATTTGGGGTAAGAAATGCAGCACACTTAGATGGATTGTTGGGGTTAGGAAATGTACTGCACCTAGATGGATTGTTGGGGATAGGAAATGCACTGCACTTAGATGGTTTGTTGTGGGTAGGAAATGTATTGCTATTACCTAAACAATACAAAAAACTCTTGGTTCTGCATACTGTGAGAAACCTGAGAGTATTCTCACAAGTAGATCCTGAGAATCCCTTATTCAGTTGGCCAGGGAAGGGCTGGTGGTCTCAGATCCCAACCTTGAGGGTGGATGAGCGAGGGAGGATCGCCTGGGTAGGGGAGTCCGGGGTTATGTGCGAGGGAATGTCTCAGGTGAGACGTTTTATTACACTGTGGAGAAAGACGAAATCTCTGAGGCACTTACAGGCGGTTCCAAATCAAACTCCCTTCCACCCAATAAATCTCCCTTACCAGAACCCAACAACCCCTCCCCCTATAATAAACCCATTAGGAACCCACACCCCATTGCTGTGGGAAACTACATCTCCCAGGGTCCCTGTTTTCCTGTTGCCTATCCGAGTACTCCAATCATTCTTCTCCCCGTCCCTCTGATTATAATTTCACAAATTCCCAGTCTGCTTTAGTCCAGCACCATTCCCCCTATTCATTTCACAAACCTTACAAATCTTACCTTTCCGAATTCATCAAGCCCCCCTTTTCCGATACAAACACTTTCTCACACCGTGACAGACAGCTGACTAACACCAGAGCCATTTACCTGACATGTCCCAACACAAAGATCAGGCAGAGTCAGGCAATTGCTGGAAATGATACACACCTGACTGCCCTTTCCCTTCTCCACAGGGATAAAGGATGAAGCATGAGAGCACACTTTGAGCGAGGCAAAATGTAAAAGCAGCTATTCCAGGATGGCAGTTCAAAAGTAGGATAAAGGAGGTGAGACCTGAAAGGAAGACAAGGAAGGAATTGCTCTTGCCCTTTTCAACACAGACCTGTGAATCCTCCGAAAAGGAAATTATGAGATCAGGATATACAGCTGTGTATGGTGTGACACATGTCAACGGTACACGGGGCACTTCCGCACCGATAGCCTAGCCGGGCAGAAGTGCTTGCTGCAGTGGTACCGTCCTTGACTACAGAGGCAAGAAACGCCAACAAGTTCAACACAACTGGTCAATCGGAGAGAGCTGATAGTAAACCGGACTATGTTGAGCTCAAGGTTGCAAGTGGCACAATATCTGATCAAGGAACTTGGGTGTGACTGAACTTTAAAAATAAAAACTGTGAAGGACCAGCTGCAGAGTGGTCCGGCACCATATGGGTACTCATTCGAAGGACTCTGGCTGGTCCCCTTTGTTGAAACTACAAATACCAAGACACCTTAGGAGAGGTTGGCGGGAGGTGTCAAAGTGGTCATACGAGGGTCCAGCAAAACCTCTTGTACAGTCGAAAGTCTTTGACACATTAAGGAGGCAAGAGAGCATTGTGTGAATAGAATTCTGAAAAGCCTGACTGGGGGTAGGGACCCTGACCTAAGTAAGAAAAGAACCTAAGGGGTCTGTTGAACGTTGGCAAGTGTGAACTTGCCTGACTGGGGGCAGGGACCCAGACCTAGATAAGAAATAGTATCAAGGGCGAAGGTGCCGGGGTCAGGAGAAGAGCAGGGGTACTGAAACAAGGACCCTGCTACAATAAAATGTGACTTTAAGACAGAGATTTGAGATTTACGCATGAAATGTACACATACGAAGGTTGGGAGCGTGACTTTGAACCTGCAATGATAAGAACAGAAATAGGATTTGAGAACATCATAATCTCGCAATTGGTCTTGTGAGTTGGCGCGGCTGGAGCCTGTCCAGGGATAACCAGAATGGACCCTAAGAGGGGCCGTCCAGAGGCCCGAGAGGGGAAAGAATCAAGTGTCCCAGGTATGCAAAACTCATATTTAGTTTGGATGTGTCTCATGTATTAGTTTGGCCCATCATTTGCCCTTTATCCTTAATAAAATCTCATGTTAGATGAGATTATAAATCTAGCTGGTCTGTTGATCCTGTCACCAATGGAACAGTATGCAAAGATGCTTCGTCTTTGGGGCATGGAACCTGAAACTGAATGCGGATGTTAATCTGGGTAATAGGGGTAAAGACTTCTATTAGGGACTCACCATGTGGTCCATTGTAGATGGGGGCTGGGTAGCTAAATGTGCTGCAATCGGCAGTGGCATGTCTGTAGGTGGTGGCGTGGCTGGTGGTGGAAGGAGGAGTGGTGGCAGAAGGTGACTCATGCAGCAGAGGAGAGAATTGCATGTTCATTAGTTATAACCTGTAAGTAAAAAGACATAGGGCCTCATTACAAGAATGGAGGTAATGAAAAAAAGAAGGCGGAATGGTAATACCGGCATTGTTAACGGGTCTGGGGCATTATGACCCAACAAACCGCCAATACCGGCACTGCCCGTACCGTGCCCCCTCGTACCGGCATGGGTGTGTACACGCGCCCTGAGGGGAGTAAATACCGGCATGCCGGTAATAGGAGGACATCGCAACCCACGCAGGCATGCAAATACCGGCATCCCGAAGGTGGTAATCAGGGCTTGCATGATGGCAGCCATACAGGCATCGCGGACTACCCAAAAACAGCAATCAGCAATCAAGCCAACTGCCACAGGTGCACACAATCACCACAGGTGAACCCAATGTAGCCTGACCCAGTATAAAAGGAGTACACCCACAGACCACACCCCTTCCTACACCAAAATTATACCACTAGCTGTTGCAATCATGGCGCTGGAGGACATGCCTATACTGCTAGAACTACAGCAACAACAGCAACTTCAAAAACAACTACAGTAGCAGCAACAGGCAGCACAGAGGAGACGCAGGAGGAGAAGGAGGGCAAGACAGGCCCAGCAATTACCACCAGTGCAGCCAGTAGTACCTCGTAGGCAGCCAACAATCCCTTGCATCAGATCCAGTCCATTCAATCTAACCCCTGACCAGATCCATACCCTGTACCAGTTGGACCGGGACACCATCACCACCATAGTGGACATGATAGGCAACAACATTGCCAGCCTAATAGAAATATACGCACTGCCATCCCCCCGCTACTAAAGGTGGTGTCTGTGCTCCACTTCCTGGCCACAGGCACCTACCAGAACACAATGGGGCAGCTGCATGGCATTTTGCAACCACTATTTTCACGCATGCTGAACCCAGTGCTGGATGCCCTCCTGAAGCACGCTAGCACCCACATATCCCTACCACGGACTGCCCAGGAGATAGCCGACACCAAAGTAGGCTTCCATGCACCTGGCAGGCATGCCCAATTGTGTTGGTGCCCTGGACTGCACCCATGTGGAATTGGTAGTCCCCCATGCCATAGAGGCGGTGTACCGCAATCGCAAGCAATACCACTCCATCAATGTGCAGGTGGTATGTGACTCCAGCAAGATCATCACACATTGCTGCACCCGATTTCCCAGATCAACACATGATGCCATGGTGCTGCGCAACTCCACGCTACCCTGTCACATGGAGCGACATGCTGGACCATGTTCCTGGCTGCTTGGTGAGTTGCCTAACTGGCCCATGGCAGTGCTTTGGGGTAGTGATGTGTTGCGATGGATATTCCATCAGGGTGGTAAAGGGGGGGATGCATACTCCACCTGGGTGGGAAAGGGAGGCGGGATGCATACTCCACCTGTGTGAGAAAGGGTGGGATGCATACTCCACCTGGATGGGAAAGGGGGGGTGCATACTCCACATGGGTGGGAAAGGGGGGGATGCATACTCCACCTGGGTGGGAATTGACAGTGAGTGGAGAATGCACGTAGATCTAAACACTCCTGACCTGAACCTCCCAACCTCAACATGACATTACACTGGCACACTTTTGACCAATTACGCATATCAATGATAACATTTAAGATGCACAACCTGGCCACCATGGGTATGTCAAGCAATGCATGACTGAACAGGATTGCAACTGTGCCAAGGTAGCTAGTGTGACCATACACAGTGTAGTATACACAGCAGAAATGGGAGGCAAAACAAAGTCCTACAACCACAGTACATTCGCATCAGCATTCATGATTTCACCCTGCATCATCTGTACAACGCCATCCAGACTACCACACCATATTGCAGTATAGAATGCATCTAAACAATATTTGTGCATACCTACAGGGACATGTGCAGGTCGACAGCAAATAGCTGTGGCCATGTCTGTGTATCCTGAAGGTGGCAATTCAGAGTGACTCACCTAGACCTATCTGTATTCGCTTGCAGGTGATGGAGGATATCCCTTGAAGCGGTGGCTACTTACCCCTGTGCGGAACCCGCAGAACAGCCATGAGGAGGAGTACAATCGGGTAAATACCCGTACCCGTGTAGTGATTGAGCAGACCTTTGGCCTGTTGAAGGCGCGGTTCTGCTGCCTAAGCAGGTCTGGTGGAGCACTCCTCTATGCGCCTGAGAAGGTGGCAAAGATCACCATGGCCTGTGTCATGCTGCACATGTGTGTACGGAGAAATGTACCACTGCCACCTGACATTTACATGCACCGGGTGAGGATAATGAAGATGAAGATGGAGGTGAAGCAGCAGCCCTGCCAGCATGTGATGCACAGGATGGCCGTGCAGTACGCCATTCACTGATTGATGAATACTTCTGATCCACAGGGACCTTGATAGATATGTGTCAGTGACACATTGTACACTGTGTCCATGTGGGCATGCACACAGGGAATGTGGGGAGTTGGCCACTGTACACCGTCATACATTAAATTGATACACACGAAAAGAAGAATGTCCAGCCATTGAATTTTTTTTTACACAATGGGTGTATTGTTATCAACTGAAGAAAGTGCAACCTCCCACCCCCAAACCCCCAGTGAACTCCCAAAACCCCCAGTGAACTCCCAGAACCCCCAATGTACTCCCAAAACCCCCAGTGAACTCCCAGAACCCCCTAATGTACTCCCCCTAATACTCCCATTCACCGCCAACACCATCTGACCCGCTCCCATAGTTCTCCCACACTATTTACGGGACTTCTTGCTGTCCGGGGGCGGCATTTCAGAGTGCCTCGCACTCCGCCGTGTTTGATGCACAGGGCTGAAGGGTCCAGAGGAAGTTGGGGCAGAGGAAGCGGGTGTGGTGGATGGGGAGGAAGCTGTGGTCATTTGCACGCCTGGTGCAGGTTGTGGCTGCTGCATGTGCAGCAGGATGGATGTGAGGACCTGCGTGATGGCCCCCAGACAGTCTCTCATCAACAATGCCGAGGTATTGACAGCGGCTGTGTTGGCAGGTATGGCGGCTGTGTTTTTTCTGCTATGGCGGCTGTGGCCCCCGCTATGGCCTGGGCTATCCCACGCCTCGTGTCCTCCCCATCTGCGATATATTGCCGGAGCAGCTCCAACATACAGTCCTGTTTGGACTCCACCCTCGCCAGCCGTGCCTCAAGGCTGATGGTGGGAGCAGCAGTGGTCGAGGGTGCTGTGACGGGGCCTGCAATGGCAGTGCTGTTCTCGTGGATGCTGCTTAGGTCTGAATCGTGCAGGCAGGGATCTGCACTGCTGTAGGTGGGTGATGGCTGAATGTGGGGTGAGGGAGTGGGCACAGGGCCTGGGGAGTGTGGACATGCCACATGCATCAGTCCTTCCTGGTCCACATACTCCTCCTCTGCATCATCAGTGTTGGTCAGTGGATCTACGGCCTCGCCTTCCACTGGTGCAGGTGTAGGCAGCTCAGTGTCCATGGTGTCAGGCACACTGGGTGTTGGTGTGGGCTGCGAGGTGGTGTTGTCGCTGGCCGTTGTCTTTGGCTGGGACGTGGATGCCCTTGTGGTGGGATCCTAGCTGGCATCTTCTCCATCAGTGCCTGGGGAGTAGAAGAGATGCAGGGCATCAGTGATGGTGTTACATGCTAGATGCATTATATGGTGCTGAGGAGTATTTCATTTATCATGCATTCATATCTTACAGGTGTGTCACACAGGGTGGTATGGAGAAGGCATTTTGGCGTTTGCTGCATGGCAGGTAGCATGCTGTTGTATTTTGGTTTGTGTGATGTATTACATGGGCTCTGTCCGTGTGTGTTGGCTGTGTGTTGGTAATGGGATTGGCACTCAGCATGCATTTCAGTGTGGCAGGGTTTGACCCTCCATCTGGACAAGAATATGTTAATGTGTGTGTTGGGACATGCATTGCCTTGCCTAGACTCTCTTCCACATCACTTGTGCTACGTCATGGTTTCCCCTACAGGGATCTGCAAGGTCACTCACCTCCATCTGTAGATGTTGCCGCACCGTCTCCATCTCCCCAAATCCCTCGATGGACTCCATCTGGATAAACGTGCTTGCTGTCTCCTCCCAGCTGGTCAGTTTGGCAGGAGAGTGGGGACCCCCGCCTGTAGCCATGGCCTCTCTCCTGTTGCTTGCCCGGATATTACGAACCCTGAGGCGGAGGTCATCCCACCTCTTTTTGCAATCCTTCACTGTCCGTGGGGTGATTCCGACAGCCGAGACCGTGCGGGCTACCTCCTCCCAGATATCCTTTTTGCGCTGCTGCACATCATGCTTCAGGTTCTGCTGATTTATCTCATCAGCATGTGCGGCAAGGGTGTCTGCCAGCATATTAAGTTCTGCATCTGAGAAACGCTTTTTGCGCAGACGGGGGGTTGTTTTACGGGTAGCTTTCGACATGGTGAAGGGATTGCCACTGGTCTCTCCTGAATGCAACTGGTGGTTTGGGATGATGGCAATGGATTGTGTTTTTAAAGATGGCCGCTGCAGCATTTCCCATTCCAATGTGATGACGTTACTTCCGGGTCCGGTATTACGAGCCCGGTATTAGCATGTTGTTATTACCGGGTCGGTATTAAGGGGTGCCTCCTAGAGGGAGTCGGTATCGGCGGGTCCCGTGATGGTGATATCTAGGGGTTGGAGGGCCTTTAGCAGCATGGCCATTACCGGCATGGAGGTTCACGCGTGCTCGCGCACTCGTAATCACCCGCTATTAGCAGCGTCATACAAGCACGGACCCGCTAGTACCTCCATGCCGGTAATGACCCTGTTTTTACCACGCTCCTCGTAATGAGGCCCATAATGTTGTTAGGGAGAATTCTCAGAAATGTGCTAATTGCCTCCACCTTAGGGACCCCCAGCAACTTTGCTGGATTTTGAGGACTTGATTGTTTTTTACCTGTAGAGAGTGAGGCCCTTTTTCCCACTCTCTCATGTATTTTTATGTGAATTTTACCTCTGTGTTTCTTTTGGTTGTGGAGTCTGAGAAACTCCGTAGGCATCATCTTTTACATTGTGTCACACAGCACCTTCAGTGCAGTGACACAGGGAAGTCTTTCAGATTTCCCAAAGGTTTAACTACCTTCTCTGCAATAAACAACTGTTTCCCCGACCAGTAAAGTGAAATTGACTTTACTTACCATTGTAACTTTCTAGACCCAGCACACACTATTTTACAATAGTACTGGAGGGGTTGCCTAGTATCCCCTTTGTGTAGCTTCTCATGTAACATTTTTTATGTTACCCTTTTCTCATTGAATGGCTGGTGGCAGTGGTTTCGTTTAAACTACCATGGTGTGCATTTACTGCGGGCTGCCTTCACAGCTGCTGTAAAGCAACCACGGGAGCCATCTTTGTCAAAATGGCTCCCGCTCTTCTTTTTTCGCCATTTCTTTGTTGAAATGTCCTTCTTGAGATTTACTCTGCACGCCAAACCAGGTTTGGTCTCTTTGTTCATTTTGCCTTTGGTGGGATTCCCAAGTGAAACCCACCTATGGCTCCAGAGTGTCTGCGGTAGGCAGGAAGTGAGGGAGGTGCCACAAACTCCCTGTGCTTAGTCTCCTAGGAGAACCAAATGCACTCTGTGGTGATTGGCTGGTTGACTGTCCGGCAAGGACATCCACCCTGCGGGTGATTGACAGCTAGGCTGGAATGAATGGGAGAGAACTGAATAAAAGCTGAGTCCATTGAGATGGAAGGCGGAGTCGCTCACTTGACAAATGAACCGAAGAAGAGCTTGAAGAGGACACCTGCTGCAACTCCTGGTCCGTTGGTTTGCCCGGTGAAGCCCTGCTGCAGTGCCGAAATGCCAAAGTTGCATCGACAGAGAAGCCCCTGCAAGGAGACAGAATTGCTGCTGGAAACCATATAGCCAGGGAGAGGAACGCCAGATTGTGTGCGCTGATTTTAAGCTGACCTAGAGCTTTTGGATGATCCTCTGTAATCCCAGGAAGCAGGACTGACCAAGCCTGAGCCCCCTCAACAGAGTGCGGGACCCCAGAAGAAAGGAAAGTCCATCTCGACAGCCAAGAACCGCAGTGTTGCTATTTGCGGTAGACGCGAGGAGCTGAAACACTGAACAGCCACTGAAAGTGAAGTTTGCCGGTTGCGAGTTTTGACTCTCCCAGTGCATTGCAGGAATCCCCTGATGTCCTCCCTCTTGTCCCCATGACTGAGACCCAGGAACAGTGATATCTGCAGAGCTGTACAGGAACAGAAGTAATCAGCTGCATCTTTTCTTCATTTCTAAGGTACTGTAAAACAAGTGTAAGAGAACTTACCTCTTACTGTAGAGTTGCTTGAAACTTCTAAAACTCACAAGTCTAATCAGCTTGTGGCCCTACATTTGATTCTTCTTTTCATCCAAGTCTCATAAGAACTTGTGCAAAGACTTTTCCATTTACTTACCAGAAGTGCTTCATCCTATACAAGACTTGTGCCCATTGACTTTGGCTTAGCCTATGAATTGTATGACTCTTCTTATTGGATCCAAAAGTATGTGCCTGTTTAAGAATATTTGTGGTCTCTTGTGTTTTAATAACCTTTGCCTTTTACCAATTCCTAAAAGTATTCTAAATGCCAACAGTAAGATATTGATATCCCCAGCACCCTAATTATTGAAGTCACCTGTGGGTGTAGGTTGTGTATGTGGGCCATCCCAAAAGGGCCTTTACTGATTTAGAAACTAAGAGTGTACAGTATTGAAGTGTATTTGTGTGTTACTATTATACTGCTCCCTTCTGAAGAAGGCTTTCTAACTGATAAATAAATTAATAATTGTTTATGCAAGAAACCTTGAGTGTAAGAGATTATTTGAATACCTGTAACTGTAAATATCTGTATACCTCCACTACAACAGCTCACATTTACCTCTCTTGACACTACCAAAACTGTGTAGTACAAGCTTATACCAAAGATTGGGTTGTCTATACCTGTACTCAGAGTTGTGTGTAGTGGTCCTAGAGGGTACTGCATACAAACTTTGCCTAACAAACGTGCAGATTAATTTAAGATTACCTATTTTCCTAAATTTTGATTATTGTTTTACATGATTGTTTTTTTGTTGTGTGATGCATGTGTCTGTCATTTTATTTTAATGTTGTGGGTGTTCCTCAAGTGTAAATCCAGGTACCTTTGCCTTGTCAGGACTTTGGATTGAATATCTGCGAATGTTGTAAGTCTTTTGGCACTAACACATTGGCAATGGCGCAAAGACATCTACGTTGTGTCTAGTTATGCAGGGATGTGGTCGACCTGAATCTGTTTTAGTGTGCATATGCTTCTCCTTTTGTTTATATCCATCTCTGCATGGGTGTGTTAGCCCACTGTGCGCATGCAGGATCCCACATATGTGTTCATGGCTACATGGATGTTTGTCTTGTTCGTATCAATGTGCAAATAGGTCTGTTTGACATGATGTGAAAATGCATGATGGGTTTGTGGTTGTGTATGTGTGTGTATTTTTGAATGTCATAACTGTAACTGTTATCTATGTGTCCATGGATGTGTACCTCCATTGTGTACAGGTGCATTCTCCCTTTGATATATTCACCATGGAATCTGCAATATCCGAGTTCGTGTATTAGACATGTCACTGCTCTCCGTGAAAGGTTCTTGGTTGTGGGTGCGTTGATATCTGATATGGGTTTTACCGTCATACCTGTGTATGTTTTTATGTGTGCGCTATCCATCATGTCTTGCACCACCTAGGCCCCACCATACGCTTGGCATAAGCCAAATTGTCTTTTTTTGAGACTATGGAAAACCCAATTCAATCAACACCTTTTTAAACATCGTAAGATGGTCATGTAATTTCACCAAGTTGGACATGTGTGTTCATGTGTGTACAAACCTGTTTTCAAGTGTTGCCATGAATGGTGGCATAGATTGGCTTGCCTTTGGTTAGCCTTCCGCAGCCATCCACTTGCCCAGTGGGCAGCTGCTTCTGCACTGCTCTAGGATCCTTACCCCAGGAATGGGCAAGTGAGAAGATTGTCAGGCCGATTCATGGAATAATTAGCGCGGCGCAAGTGGGCAAAAACGTGCGAATCCCAGTGGAATAGCGAAAATCGCAGTGCAAGTGCGAAAATCGCACGAAAAGCAGCGCACGTCGATTCATGGATGTCCGTGCGCGAGAAAACCAGCGGATGTGCGATAAAAAGTGCGCCGCGCACGTTGGCGCACAGGCCATCTAACAGCGTGCGCCAGGTCACAGCGAAAATCGCACAGGCCACAGCGAAATTCGCACATAGCGCGGCGCACGCAACAAAAGTAGGCGGAACACGGGCGTAACACTCGGAATGGGGAACAACTTGCAAAAACGTGGGCGTCACGGGGGAAGTACAGGGCACAAGTGCGCGGAACGCCCACACGCTCGCCTACAACACGTATTCATGGAATAGAATAGGGCAAAAAAGTGCACGCTCAAACCAGCGCACAGGCACAAACACGACCGCCACAAGAAAGCAGGCGGTAGCGTCTCTGCGGCTGTAAGAAATGTGCGCCAAAAGGTGCGCCAACAAATAGCACCCATATACTGCCATGATGAATGTCCTATACTGTGGCCCTCCAGGACAAATGACGTGCAAAGGGGTACCCACAAACACGGACACGCTGACAAAAAATACGTGTGCGTGTATACCGGGGTGCGCGGGAAGTCTCACACGCGATTTGGCCGGGTGCGTGGATTTCAGGGGTGCGCGGGAAGGTCCACACGCGATTCCATCAGGGTAGGTGTATTCCAGGGGTGCGCGGGAAGTTCCACACGCCATTCCATCAGGGTACGTGTATTTCAGGGGTGCGCGGGAAGTCCCACACGCGATTACAGCAGGGTACGTGTATTTCAGGGGTGCGCGGGAAGTTCCACACGCGAATAGGCTGGGCGCGTGTATTTCAGGGGTGCGCGGGAAGTTCCACACGCTAATAGCCTGGGCGCGTGTATTTCAGGGGTGCGCGGGAAGTTCCACACGCGATTACAGCAGGGTACGTGTATTTCAGGGGTGCGCGGGAATTTCCACACGCGAATAGGCTGGGCGCGTGTATTTCAGGGGTGCGCGGGAAGTCCCACACGCGATAACAGCAGGGTACGTGTATTTCAGGGGTGCGCGGGAAGTTCCACACGCGAATAGCCTGGGCGCGTGTATTTCAGGGGTGCACGGGAAGTTCCACACGCGAATAGCCTGGGCGCGTGTATTTCAGGGGTGTGCGGGAAGTTCCACATGCGATTACAGCAGGGTACGTGTATTTCAGGGGTGCGCGGGAATTTCCACACGCGAATAGCCTGGGCGCGTGTATTTCAGGGGTGCGCGGGAAATCCCACACTCGATTACAGCAGGGTACGTGTATTTCAGGGGTGCGCAGGAATTTCCACACGCGAATAGCCTGGGCGCGTGTATTTCAGGGGTGCGCGGGAATTATCACACGCGATTTGGCTTGGTACGTGTATTACAGGGGTGCGTGGGAAGTCACACACGCGATTAGGCTGGGTGGGTCCTCACAGGTGTTCCCTGTACACCCTCCATGGCCCCTGCAGGCAGCCCACAAAACAGGGGACTACCCTGCACACCTGCTCATGTCTCCCACCACCCCCACCCCCCCAGTCACCAGGGGCAGCCTCCACCAGGCCCCCACCATGTCTCCCACCACCCCCACCCCCCTGCCACCAGGGGCACCCTCCACCAGGCCCCCACTCATGTCTCCCACCACCCCCACCCCCCCAGTCACCAGGGGCACCCTCCACCAGGCCCCCACTCATGTCTCCCACCACCCCCACCCCCCACCATCCAGGGGCACCCTCCACCAGGCACTCACACATGTCCCCCTGCCCCCAGGTCCTGACGATACTCAATCATGGCAGTAATGGGCAGCATACCCAGCACAAACACCCAGGCAAGGATTGCATCCACCCACATAGTGAATGCAATTACATGATACAACCCCAATGGCAAGTATGTAAATGAACACATGTCCGTCACACACACATACACAATGGGTGCAAGTGAATGTCAAAACCCATATCATGACATGTATGAAACCAATGAGAAAATACCACAAGTGAAAGTAAAAAAAAATTGTATTAAAGATGTGAAATAAGTAAACAAATCAAACACACAACAATGGGGATAACAAAATAAAAGGTCCATGTCCGAGAACAAATGTAAAAAAATATAAAAAATTAGGAATCCAAAAACAAATGTAGTCCAAAGCAAAATCATGTGGAAGGAAAATTATGAAAAACCATTTCCTCATGGTGAACACAATAATTAATAAAAGAAATGTCCATTCAAAAAGCAAACTATATACACGAAAATTCAAGGGTCCATGAGCCCAACACCATAAATGAAACCTACTACTACCTAATGAAAAAATATATACAAAAAAGTGGCCATTGTCCGAGCGGTCCAAATAAATAAAAATGAATAAAGGAAACCTAACACTAACTAACTAAATAACTATATACAAAGGCAGCGGGCAAGTCCTGCGGCTCACTCGGTGATGTTGCTGGCCAGGGCATCATCGAACTCCATGTCGATGTCCTGGAGGCGGGACTCTGTCCTGGCCCCGAGGTCTCGCAGGGATAACCCCATGTCCAGCTCAAACTCCCTGCAAGCTTCCTCGAGGCACTCAGCCCGCCTCAACGCCCGACGCATGGAGAACTCCGCCCTGACCATGGTGAGCCGCTCCTCTTCCGCCCGCTGCCGCTCCGCACCTATCCGCTGGACCAACTGCTCCCACACGGAAGACACCACCATCCCAGGGTTGCCCTGCCCTCCGGCCGATGCCTGCCCCTCTGATCTTGATGGCCCCGAGCCATGATGCCTCCCACGTCGAGCCCGCTGCTGCCTCCGACGCCACTGCCTCTGCCAGCACGACGGCATCCAGGCTGATGGAAACCACCGACGCCGTCGTGCACGTGCCCTGCCTGATGATGCTGTCACATCTTCCATCTGCTGGGGTCCAGTTGCTGTGTTGTCCACCCCTGCTGGACCTCCGACTCCCAACTGTGGCAGGGATGGGATCCCCACCGAGCTGGCTGCATTGGTCGGGGCAGGTCCACAGGGGGCCCTGGTGGCATCTGGGCTGGAAGACGGCAAGGAGAACGACTGGTGTATAGCCTGCACAGAGGAGGAGAGGGCCGCCACATTGGCCAACACATGCAGGAAACCCCCGAACATGGCCGATCCCAATTGGGCCACGTCGGCACGGTGCACTTCGTGATGACGTGCGTGCTCCTCCCGGGAAGCACGCACGGCATCACGAATCACAGCCGTGCGCATCGCAACCCCAATCAGGACCTTCTCTGCACGGCCAGGGGTTCCCACGTCCGCAGGTGGAGGGGAGTCAGGTGACATGGACATCCCCTCTACCTGCGGACGGGCCTGGGACGGGGCATCCCTGCTGGTGCATGGTGGTGCACTCACAGGGTCAGGGACAGCGACATGCACAGGCCCCTCCACGGTGACCTGTGCTGCCTCCTGCCCCTGGCCCTGGACTGCACCACTTGCACCAGCAGGGATGCCCCCACCAGGCCCCATGTGTGCCCCAGTGGCGGCCTCCTCCTCCTCTGTGCAAACCACCAACCTGGATGGCTCCTCACCGTCTCCCACCATAGCAGGCCCCTGTGGGGGCTCACCCACCCCTTCCGCTGCAGCCGTGGGGGCATCCCCGCCGCCTTGCTCCACAGCGCCGTCTCCGCCCTCTTCTTCACTAGCCGCTGCGTAGAGGGAGACAAAGAACACAAGCATCAGGGTACTGTACAATGGTTCCCTAGACAGGAAGCAATAGCAGATGACCACCACTGTCAAAGTACACTTCCATCATGTCCCTCCACAACACATGGGTCAGTCCAGGCAAAACACACACAGTAACAGGCATGCTGCATGCCATGGACATTTCCATGCACGTCCAATGGACTCTTGAAACATTCAATGATATGGAACTCACATGCATCATGGCTCATGCATTTCACATGCACACACTTCACCTCAGTCACATCCATCTGGCCCCAAACACAACAAACACAGCGGATACAAGGGCAATTTGGCTGCTTCACTGAATCTGTGCATTGTCACACACATGTGTCATGCATCCATGGCATGCACAAGTCACAGACACGCAGGTCAGCCACACAGACATGGCTACCACATATGTACCTGGCATCGGCACCCATCCCTCACCCCCACCCATGTCCCGGTACAGAGACTGGCATGCTCTCATGTTCAAAATCTGCAGGGGTCCCCATGCGGCATTTGAACACATGCAACAACCATGTGGGTCACACATCACTGGTTGCACATGCATTACCATGATGTCCATGCACACATACATGCATACATGGCCTATGGCACACATACAGGCAAGTATCATAGACCCAGCACACAGCAACATGCCCTGTGTCACACAGTAATGCTTGGACACTTACCGCTCAACTCCAGACGGGCCTCCCTCTCAAGGATCTGGGCATGGAGCGCTGGGCGTACGCGTTCCAGGACCCTCATCTGGATGGAACTCATGCGGCCCCGGCCCCCCTCCACGAGGCGCCGGGCCTTCACAAGGGTCCTGGACCTCAAGTCCTCCCAGCGCTTCTTGATCTTCAGGACGTTGCGGGTTGCCACCCCCTCCGCGTTGATGGCAACCACACAGTCGGCCCAGATCCTCTCCCGTCCATCCTTGCTGGCGCGGGGCGATCCAAAGAGGGCATCATACTGCCCCAGGACATGCTCCACCAGGACACCAACTTCGGTGGCAGTGAAGCTGGTGCCCCTCTGGCCTGGGGTTGCCACTGGTGCCAGATGTGGAAGTGCCCGACATGGCAACCCCAGAGGCAGGTGTGGGTGGGCAACTGGGTCCTGGGGCTGGGCTGTGGAGCGATGTGATCCCAGTCGGGAGTCTTCAGTTCCAGCAGGGGTGGACACAGCAACTGGACCCCTGCAGCTGGCTGATGTGCAGGCACCAAATGGCAGGGCACGGTGGCAGCAGGCAGGCAGGCAGGCAGGCAGCAGCAGATGGCACGTGGGAGGCTGCTCGGGGCACGGGGGGCAGTAACTCGGCCTTCTGGGCAGGAGCATGGTCTTCCATGTGTTTTCGCGTGGCCAGCTTGATACGGAGTGATTTGGCACGTGAAAATTCGGCACGTCAGCGTGAAATCCGAGGAAAGGCCCTTAGCGCGTAAGCGCGTAAGCACGCATACGCGATTCTATTGGTCCAGAGTCCCTCAGCGCGTAAGCGCGTATGTGACGTGACCCGCACGGGTGTTCCCCACCCAGCACGTGATGACGGAGCACACGTGTAAATACTGCACGTCAGAGTGTCATCGCGTGTAATTGGACAAAAGTGCGCGTACACACGATTGG
The DNA here is from genome assembly GCF_040938575.1 of Ambystoma mexicanum. Taxonomy (NCBI): domain Eukaryota; kingdom Metazoa; phylum Chordata; class Amphibia; order Caudata; family Ambystomatidae; genus Ambystoma; species Ambystoma mexicanum. Next base: position 1,079,329,530 of record NC_090922.1, read on the forward strand.
CCTATGTACGTGTATTTCAGGGGTGCGCGGGCACTTACACACGCAAGTACGTCAGCGCACCTGTATCCCGTTGTGTGTGTGAATTTCCACACGCTATTGGACTGGGAACTTGGTTCCAGGGGTGCGCGGGTCACACGCTCGCCTAGAACACGCGCAAAGCATGAATTTGCGCACTTTAACAATAACAAGCTAGACGCCAGGATGAACATACCGTTCCTAGCAGCAGTGGCAGTGGGCTACCAAAGGAGGAGGAGGAGGATAGTCAGGGCCACAATATTCACACCCAGAACCAGCCTTTTCGGGATGCCTGATGACCAGGTGTATGGAAGGTACAGGTTTCCACCACACATAATACTGGACCTGGTGAGTGAGTGGGAGGATGACCTCACATCACCCACCCTGTGCTCCCAAGCACTCAGCCCCCTGGAGAAGGTCCTCAATGTACTGCACTTCTTAGCCACTGGATCATTTCAGCGGACAAGTGCCATAGTGGGTGGGGTGTCACAGGCCACCCAGTCACGCTGCCTACACCAGGTCTTGAACATCATCACTGCACGCCCATCAGTCCGCAGGCACATATACCTGCCCAGAACACCTGCAGAAAGGCATGCTGCCGCCCTGGATTTTTACGGTGTGGCACGATTCCCCAAAGTGCTAGGTGCCATCGACTGCACCCATGTGGCTCTACGTCCCCCCAGGGCATCTGAGCACATCTATAGGAACCGCAAGCACTGGCATTCCATCAACGTGCAGGTAGTATGTAATGCCAAGGGAATCATCACCTCAGTATATGCCAACTATCCCGGCTCCACCAACGACAGCTTCATTTACCGAATGTCCTCCCTATGCCGGGACCTAGATGCTGGGCGGCATGGCGATACATGGCTGCTTGGTGAGTATGTATGCCACTGCACATGCATGCATGTTGGATACTGAGCAAGGTCACAACCCCACCAATGATACCAATCACCACCTCCACAGGGGACAGTGCCTACCCTCTCAGCCCCCACATGATGACGCCAATTCGGAACCCCACCACGCCACCCGAGGTAAGATATAACACAGCCCACATTACAACCCGGGGCATAGTGGAGCGCACATTCGGAGTGCTAAAGTCACGCTTTCACTCCCTTGACCGTTCTGGCGGGCAGCTGTTATACGCTCCCCCAGTAGTGTGCAGGATCATAGTGGCAGCATGTGTCCTGCACAACGTTGCAACACGCCGGGGCCTGGCCGTGGACATGGTGGTGGCCCCACATCCCCAACCACATGCACAGCCGCTGCGCATGGGAGGGGAAAGGGCACGTGGGGAGGCAGCCCGTACACAGCTAGTGGCTAATTACTTCACATAGAAATCACACCCCTGTGGAGTGCACACTGCCCTGGCACATTCCATCTGACAATCAATGATGACTCAACCTGACACTGATCCTGAATGTCTGGAGAATGAACCGTGAATACCATATCAGCCTGAGATTGTTCACCTGGAAGTGTCACAATGTGTGCATCCCTACCCACACAGACACCACCAATGCAGTTTTGTGGAGTTACACATTCAAGCAGCTAAAAAGAATACCCACTTGCAAAATGCAACAAGAGGACAGTGCCATGTCAGCCAACCCAATCCCAGCACCGCCACACGACACACCGTGCCATGTCATGCTATTTGCAGGTAAACAAAGTAATCCCCACAACATGACACTAGTGTCACTATGTACAGTGTCCCTATTAGAAACCTGCAACACCTGAAATGCTCACAGCAATGCCGGACCAACAACATACTTGAGCACGTACTACCATTAACATGACATCACAAATTTTACATATTAGTAGTCTCACCACCTGGAAATGCCTGCACTCCCACCACCACCAACTGTGCAGTGTTGGCGCCATGTAGAGTTGTAGGTGCACTGCTGCCAACATGGACCCCATCTCCAGACTAGAGGTCTTTGTGTAGACATGAGGAAGGGACCTGCAAATTGGGAGGTAGACACAGAAGATGAGTTACACATCAATGCAACATGCAGTGTACAACACAACAGCAATATGCACTAGGAATGTATACACAGTATTGACTACAGACTGCCCACACAGCTCATGGGAGTCCAACGTCACTGTGTAATTCACTGTCACTTGGGCACACCCTTTGCAAGCCCATGGAAACGGGAAGCAGGAGGGGTGTGTGTGACTCAAACCCAAGCATCTGAACCAAATACATTACAAGCCTGCATGTGCCCAGCCACAATGCAGCGTATGCCCACAGGAACCACGGAAGCCAACAAATCGTCCCAAAAAAATGGGGAATAAAATAAATAACAATAAAAATAAAAATAAGAAACCATCAAAAATGGCCATTGATGGGCCCGGGGGGGTTGGGGAGGCCACCCAGGAGGTCCGAGGACAGGATGCACACCAGAACCCACCTGCGTGGATCCTGGGAAAATAAAACACCTCCATGGGCTCATGGCCCACACGGCTACCCTGTTGTGGGAGTATCACTGCTGTCGCTATTATCACCCTGTGCAGCTGCATCCGGAGGTGGTTGCACTATGGGAGGCAGCCCACGCAAGGCCCTAGTCTGCTCCTCCATGGCTGCAAGCATGCGGGTGTGGTAGGTCTGGTTCTGGAGGATGAGTGTGCGGAGGTCCCCATGCAACAACTCACGGGATGCCCGGACCTCCGCCCTCGTTGCCTGCATCTCAGCTGAGAGCGTACGGGTGAGACGCTCCAGCTGCTGTTCTGTCCTTTGGTGTGTTGAAGCCTCAAGCTCAACAAGAGTCGTCCTGAGGTGAAGGAGCTCCTGCCTCAGGGCTTCCCTGTGGCCCTGGGACTCAATGGAGATGGCCTCCTGCAGAGTCGCCAGTGCAGCCCGCCTGTCCCTGTTGGACCCCAACATGTCCTCCCTGTGTGACTGGCAGATGGAGTCGGTTGCCTGCTTTAGTCGCTCCATCAGCCTTTCTGGGGGGACAATGGAAGTGGCCACCCTATCCATGGCCTGAGCCATCATCTCGGATGATGCAGCCTGTTGGGTTGCCATACCGTAAATGGATTGCTCCCATGCGGTATTGCCAGGTGGCGTACGGCCACCACGTCGGCGGGCACCACACCTGTCTGGGGCAAGGTGAACTGCGCCTTGCTGTGCCGGCACTGCCTGAGGCTGCAGGACTGCATTCCCCCTCTGATCTGCTGGCCCAGGAACAGGATCAGATGTCGCGGAGTGTGACCCTGCATCCGTAACCACCAAAGGCGTAGCTGCCAACACTGACATCCCCATGGAGGGTTCTGACCCTGGTGCAGGTGGGTGAGACAGAACAGAATCCCTCCCTGGAACACTCACCTGCGACGGCACGTAGGTCTCATCCGAATCAACACCTGAGTACAGCTCGGGGGAGGAGCAGCCAGAGACACCCCTTGAGAGCACGACCTGCAGCACTTGTGGGTTCTCCCCCACCACCACACCACGTCCCTCACTGGTGGTTGGTCGGCCCTCGGACCCCTCCTGGGTCTGCACCATCTCCACAACCCCAGCAGTATCAGGTGCGTCTTCCCCTGCAAAGACATGAAAACAAAGAAATGGAAACAGGCATTAGCACCATGGCACACAATGAGGGCTGAGAAGCAAGAGAACCAGTACTTGATTGACACATGTCCCACATGACTAAAACCCTCCCATGCATGCACCCTCACTGCGTATGAAGTGCAGGCAAATGGCACACACTGATGACACCAAGATGGAAAATGAACACATTTTCTGCATGCTGCCTGGCAGTGGCATCACACATTGGCCTGTGATTGCCAGGTGAAACACACATGCCATCACACAGATGGCATGTACCATTGCTATTGAGTGAAGATGGAGAGGAGGGCAGCACCTATTCATTCAGTCCAGTTCCCGCATGTAATTGCTTTTCTAATTCTAACAGGTCAGATTTTTCACCTGGAGCTGCCAGTCTGAAATGGTCCAATTGCACAGGGACATGTGTGTACAAATGATATCCAGGTAACAAAGTCACTCCACTTCACCATAGCCATGTCAGACATGTGACTAGTGGACAGCGACATGGCTAGTAAAAGTGGGGGAATGCAAACAATCTGACTGAATGAACAGTGAAAAATAAGCAACAATGTTGTGGCAAGGTGACACTTCAAGGGCAACTGCCGTGCAGTTGGGCTAGATGTCTACTGTTGGCAGAAGGGATACTGCTATGGCCAAATGCAGCTGCGCAGGAAGTATTGCATGAAGCACATGGCTGACCCATACGACTCAGGCGCACACACTCTCACCTGGCACACAAACAGAAGCCCTCACACACACACCATGCACATGGATGACACACACATGCATGTGCACTCACCGGACAATGCCTCGTAATCAGCCAGATCTCCCACGCCTTGGATCTGTTCCTCCGTGACGTAGGTCCCAGCGACTGACTCATGTGGAGTGAGTTCCATGTCTACTACTGGAGACCCACCTCCAGTCACTAGAGTTGCGGCATGACTTGAGGCCAGCTTACTCTTTGCCCTGCGCTTTAGGTCATTCCAGCGCTTATAGCAATCATTGGCTGTGCGCCTCACGATTCCAAGGGCACTTACGATGTCCGCAACGGTCTGCCAGTGTGCCTGGCGTTGTGCAGGTGTGGTCTTGGATCCTGCAACAATGACCATCTCGTTGTCATGTCCGGACACATACTCGACAAGTGCATTCAGTTCGTCATCCGTGAAGCAGGGCTTCCTGGACGGGCCGGACTGTGTAGCCGTGTCTGGGGCATCAGCCTGTGCCGGACGAGCACTCTTCCTCTTCCGCTTGGAAGGTGGTGGTGATCCTGAGTGTCCTGCGCCGCTCTGGACACTAGGGGCAGGAGCCCTGGTGGACTCTGTATCAGGAGTGTGGGATTGCACACTCAGCATGGGAGTTGGTGCAGGCATTGGCTCTAGTGTGATGGTGTCAGGGGGAATGTCAGCAGCATGGACTAGGACCGACACTGTCCTGGCTGGGTGTGTGAGGGCTGGGGTGGATGGAGCCGCAGCTGCCCCTGCAGCCTCTCCGCCCTGCCTCCTTGGTGCAGCAGATGACCTTGCTGCCCCAGATCCACGTGGCATGATGGCATCAACGTGCACCAGCGCACGTGTCGTAGCCCTGCTGACCTGGAAGTCAGCCATGGAGTCAGCCAGGTCTGGTGCCACAATGGGCTGGTCCAACAAGGGCTGAGCATGGATGGTGTCAGCCACATCAGCCTCAACGGGAGGGGAAAAGGGGGGGGATTATGGGTGCCCGTGACTGGTCCTCCACACATGGGGGGACAGGCTCACCCTGCAAGTTACGACCACGTCCCCTACCGGATCCACCACGGCCACCACTTGTGGCTCTTCCACCTTTGCCACCCTTACGGAATCCTCGCCTCCCAGCCATGGCACTGATGTTAATGTGCGTATGGGAGTGGATGTAGACTATTGTCCTGGGCAATTGGGGATCAAAGGGGTTGGGTACCAGATGGTAATTGTACCCTAGTGCTCTAGCAAGGCTGAATGTAACCCCTGGGGAAAGATGACGGGTCACGCAACGCACAGGAGGCCCAAAAAAGGGAGATGACGTGCACGCAACCCCTCCTAGACCACGTGTGCAGAAAGAAAAACCTGCACTACGCTGTGGCACCCAGTAACACAAGAATGAACGTATGCGTGTCACACGCAGCCTAGAATGACCTCTGAAGGGGTAGGCTACACACGGGGCAAGCACAGATGTTAGATACGTGCGTGACTCACCGTCTGCCTGGTAAACGAGCGTGTAAAAGGAGCACGTTTGGTTGGCAACACCCCCGCCAAAAGAAGATTTGTACGCTGTCTGAGGAGACAGGACAACAGTAGAAGGGAACACTGTTTGAGGGAACAGGCCCAGGTAAACCAGTAAAAGAGAAAAAAGAGAAAAAGCTGTCAGAGGTAACAGGGAATACGAACTTGAAACGCCGTGAAGTAAATCGCGTGTGAAACGACAAGAAGTACAGAATTCACCCACTCGCTCTCCACGAAAAGCACGTACAAGGAAAACGTGTTCTACACGTACCTTTTATACAGGCCCACACGTCCAGCGTCACTTACGCGGCGTGTACGCGCTAGGGCCATTTCCACCAATTACATGCTTTGTCACTTCTGCGTGTAGGGCCATTTCCACCAATCACACGCGATTACACTCTGACGTGCAGTCTTTCCAAGTGTGCTCTGTCATCACGTGCTGTGTGGGATACACCTGTGCGGGCCACGTCACAGACGCGCTTACGCGCTGAGGGCCTTTCCTCAGTTTTCACGCTGACGTGCAGGATTTTCACGTGCCAAATCACTCCGTACCAAGCTGGCCACGCGTACGCAAACGGAATACCACGCTCCTGCCCGGAAGGCCGAACTACTGCCCCCCAGAGCCCCGAGCACGCTCCCACCTGCTGCTGCCTGACTGCCTGCTGCCCCTGCACTGCTGGGGGGTGGGGGTGGTGGGTGACATGGGTGGGGGCCTGGTGGAGGCTGCCCCTGCACTGCTGGGGGGTGGGGGTGGTGGGAGACATGGGTGGGGGCCTGGTGGAGGATGCCCCTGCACTGCTGGGGGGTGGGGGTGGTGGGTGACATGGGTGGGGGCCTGCTGGAGGATGCCCCTGCACTGCTGGGGGGTGGGGTGGTGGGAGACATGGGTGGGGGCCTGGTGGAGGATGCCCCTGCACTGCTGGGGGGTGGGGGTGGTGGGAGACATGAGTCGGGCATGAGTGGGGGCCTGGTGGAGGGTGCCCCTGGTGGCTGGGGGGTGGGAGTGCAGGGGGACATGAGCAGGTGTGCAGGGTAGTCCCCTGTTTTGTGGCTCCCTGCAGGGGCCGTGGAGGGTGTACAGGGAACACCTGTGAGGACCCACCCAGCCTAATCGCGTGTGTAACTTCCCACGCACCCCTGTAATACACGTACCAAGCCAAATCGCGTGTGAGAATTCCCACGCACCCCTGAAATACACGTACCCTGCTGAAATCGCATGTAAAACTTCCCGCGCACCCCTGAAATGCATGCGCCCAGGCTATTCGCGTGTGGAACTTCCCGCGCACCCCTGAAATACACGCGCCCAGGCTATTCGCGAGTGGAACTTCCCACGCACCCCTGAAATACACGTAGCACGCTGGGAGACATGAGTGGGGGCCTGGTGGAGGGTGCCCCTGGTGGCGGGGGGGGTGGGGGTGATAGGGGACATGAGTGTGGGCCTGGTGGAGGATGCCCCTGCACTGCTGGGGGGTGGGGGTGGTGGGTGACATGGGTTGGGGCCTGCTGGCAGGTGCCCCACAGTGCTGGGGGGTGGGGGTGGTGGGAGACACGGGTGGGGGCCTGGTGAAGGATGCCCCTGCACTGCTGGGGGTGGGGGTGGTGGGAGACATCGGTGGGGGCCTGGTGGAGGATGCCCCTGCACTGCTGGGGGGTGGGGGTGGTGGGAGACATGAGTCGGGCATGAGTGGGGGCCTGGTGGAGGGTGCCCCTGGTGGCGGGGGGGTGGGGGTGATAGGGGACATGAGTGTGGGCCTGGTGGAGGCTGCCCCTGCACTGCTGGGGGGTGGGGGTGGTGGGAGACATGGGTGGGGGCCTGGTGGAGGATGCCCCTGCACTGCTGGGGGGTGGGGGTGGTGGGTGACATGGGTTGGGGCCTGCTGGCAGGTGCCCCACAGTGCGTGGGGTGGTGGGAGACATGGGTGGGGGCCTGGTGGAGGCTGCCCCTGCACTGCTGGGGGGTGGGGGTGGTGGGAGACATGGTGGGGGCCTGGTGGAGGCTGCCCCTGGTGACTGCGGGGGTGGGGGTGGTGGGAGACATGAGCAGGTGTGCAGGGTAGTCCCCTGTTTTGTGGGCTGCCTGCAGGGGCCGTGGAGGGTGTACAGGGAACACCTGTGAGGACCCACCCAGCCTAATCGCGTGTGATAATTCGCACGCACCCCTGTAATACACGTACCAAGCCAAATCGCATGTGAGAATTCCCGCGCACCCCTGAAATACACGTACCCTGCTGAAATCGCGTGTAAAACTTCCCGCGCACCCCTGAAATGCATGCGCCCAGGCTATTCGCGTGTGGAACTTCCCGCGCACCCCTGAAATACATGCACCCAGGCTATTCGCGAGTGGAACTTCCCGCGCACCCCTGAAATACACGTAGCACGCTGGGAGACATGAGTGGGGGCCTGGTGGAGGGTGCCCCTGGTGGCGGGGGGGTGGGGGTGACAGGGGACATGAGTGTGGGCCTGGTGGAGGATGCCCCTGCACTGCTGGGGGGTGGGGGTGGTGGGAGACATGGGTGGGGGCCTGGTGGAGGCTGCCCCTGGTGGCTGGGGGGTGGGGGTGGTGGGAGACATGAGTGGGGGCCTGGTGGAGGCTGCCCCTGCACTGCTGGGGGGTGGGGGTGGTGGGAGACACGGGTGGGGGCCTGGTGGAGGATGCCCCTGCACTGCTGGGGGGTGGGGGTGCAGGAGGACATGAGCAGGTGTGCAGGGTAGTCCCCTGTTTTGTGGGCTGCCTGCAGGGGCCGTGGAGGGTGTACAGGGAACACCTGTGAGGACCCACCCAGCCTAATCGCGTGTGATAATTCCCACGCACCCCTGTAATACACGTACCCAGCAAAATGGCGTGTGATAATTCCCATGCACCCCTGTAATTCACGTACCCTGCCAAATCGCGTGTGATAATTCCTGCGTACCCCTGTATTACACCTGCCCTGGCTAATCGCATGTAAGACTTCCCGCGTACCCCTGTAATACACGTTCCCTGGACAATCGCGTGTTGAACTTCCCGCGTACCCCTGTAATACATGTTCCCTGGACTATCGCGTGTTGAACTTCCCGCGTACCCCTGTAATACACGTACCCTGGCTAATCGCGTGTAAAACTTCCCGCGTACTCCTGATATGAAGGTTGCCCGCTTTGCGTTCCTTGTTTGGCAGCCCTGTAAACTGGTCCAGGGTTAGCGCAGCCCTTTGCGATGATTTAGCGATGTTGATGGCTTTTCCTTGCGCGAGGGCGTTCTTGGGGGCATTACTGGCGCTGCTGCAGGGTCGCTGCGATTCTCTGCGCCACGGCTGGTTTGGGAGCATGGAATCCATGAATACGCTGTGCGCGGAAATCGGTTTTAGCGCACGTGCCTGGCGCACACAATCGCACGCGGACACTCTGCGCCAGCCGCTTGCGACACTTTTCTGCGAAATTCTATGAATTACCCTGCAAGAGTGTTCACATGAAGTTAAACCTGTATAAAGCCAACGTTAATTGCGCTATTTACAAGGTCACGGGTTATATATCATTGCTTCAACCATGGTTTTTAGTGAATTTGTAAGGGTTTTGTGTCCTGCTAGATTCATCCATAGCTATGGAGACACACTTAAATTCACTTTTCTTAATAAGCACCATTAACCATGTGCTCAACAAGCCACAAATTGGCACACCACTGAGGCCCTAACCTACGAACAAGCCCTCTATTTGTGGCACGCATGCCTTGACCTTCAGCCACGCACCATATATCTGACAGGCAAGGGCTTCAAGGAACACAAAGCATACCATACAGAGTGTGGCCTTGCTTCCTTGTACCACACGCTTTTTATAGGATTTTTATTTTATTTTATTTATTTGCATTTGTCAAGCGCACTTGCAGCCCATGAGGCAACGAGGCGCTGTTAGAGAAGAAAAAACAGATTTATGATTTACAGACAGGTGACCAGAGGTCTCATGGTTACACAGTAGCAGGCACATATGCAGGAAATGACTGATGCAGATTCAGAATCATGGATGGATGAGGCAAGTCAAGTGGGGTGCACATTCATTGGGTGTTGTCCATACTCTATGCATGCCACATACTAGGGCATGGGCCGTGGAGGGCAAGATCTGCGACAATGTCCCATATGTAGTGGGCACACAACATTGAGCCATACCTTGTACACACTGCATGCTAGGGCATACCCAACGCAGATAATGCTCTGTAGCTATGCCTTATAGATGCCAAGTCAATGGGCCTCATTACACGGACGGCGGTAAGGGTTAACGGTCACCGTTAATGGCAACGGTGACCGTTAACCCTTACCGCCGTACTACGAGGTCCCTTTGCGGGTTGGAGGAACTAACGCCTGCTTCTTGCAGGCGTTAAGTACCAACCCGCTAAGGGACCTCGGAGCTAATTACGGCACCGCAAAATTGCGGTGCCGTAATTAGCGCCTTCCCCATTCCCATAGAGCCCTATGGGGCTGAAATGGGAATGGGGAAGGGCAATGGCGGAAAGGGGATTTACCGCCCCTCCAACCTTGGAATGGGGCGGTAAATCCCCTTTCCGCCAAGGCGGTGCCGGTAATTTACCGGCATGGTCCAGGGTGCTAATAGCACCCTGGATTACCGCCTTCCGTGTAATGAGGCCCAATGTCCTGTGGTCATAGTTGCATGCACCTGGGTCACGGTTTCGAGGACTACTCTTTGTTAGAATACAGCATTCAAGCATACACCTGTCACTCCATTTTATCATTGAATTTTAAATGAGTTCAGGAGTGAAATTAATTGGCCTGAAATCTCACAAGAAACTGTCATGCTAAAATTAATGGGAATCTGCAGAAGTTGATATCTTTATTCCCAATAATACAATGGGCCTCATTCGGAGTTTGCCGCAAAGGGATACCGGGCACCGGTAAGGACACCGGTGCCGGTAATCCCTTTGCGTCCTATTCCGCGTATCCTTAGCGGGTCCCTTCCTTAACGCCTGGTTTTACCAGGCGTTAAGGATGGGACCTGTTAAGAAACTTTAGAGCTAATAACGGTACCGCAATTTGCGGTACCGTTATTAGTGCCTTCCCTCTTTCCATTGAGCCCTATGGGGGCTCAAATGGGAATGGGGAATGGCTTTTTCAATGAGGTTTTACTGGTCCCGCAAAGGTTGGAATAGACCGGTAAATCCCCATTGAACGAGGGCGGACTCGGTACCGGTATTGGAGGTAGTCAGGCGCTATTACCTCCAAACTCGGAATGAGGCCCAATATATTTGTGTGAACGAGTTTGTGCATCGGAAATATAGACACAGTATGCTTCTATTGGTATTTCCTGATTCAATAAAACCTTACATACTTCAACATTTACAATTATATTTCAATTAATTTAAAATCTTAAATGTGCCAACTTTTATTATAACATTGCATCAACACATAAACACCTAAACATGTATTTTTGGATTCTACACCAATCCACGAGTACTCTTATTATATTGTCACAAATGATCCCCTTTAATGATTCATGTTCTTTGGTAATATTAAAAATTAGCCATACCTCTCTCTCTCTCTCTCTCTCTCTCTCTCTCTCTCTCTCTCTGTGTTTTCTTGATTGAATCAGTGAGTGCATAATACACAATGGACTTGGTGTTCCTTTAATTTTTCATCAGCATATACAATAATATGCAAAATATAGCATCAGTGCAAGTATTGCTGTAAACAAAATATATGATTTTGTGCCAGGCTCGACATCAAGGAACACATGTATGAGAACAGAAAAAAACAGAAACTGTATATATATCTTAGAAAAAAAAACAATGGAAAAAAGGGGGGCGAGAGAAAGGGGACAACACCAACCAAATAAGCCTCCCTATCAGAATTAACGATATAGCTGAACATCTCACGAAAAAAGCTGGAGAAAGAAGGGCAGCCTAAGGGAAAAACCCAAATAAAAAAAATAGCGATCTCTTAACTAAAAGAAACCACCACAACACAGGCCAAAGAAAAAATATATGAAGTGCAGCACTGTGAGAAAAGGAGCAAGAACCCTACCACTACAAAGACCATGCAGAAAAATGAATCATCTAATACACAACAACATTAATGAGAAGGCCACAATTACTATACTCCAATGAAGGTATGTAGCTCCTCATCAATATTATGACCTCTCAGGGTTTTGGTATCGAAATCTAAGATAAACTTGGTTTCTAGCTGTCTCAGTTTTAAAGTCTGGTCACCACCTTTCTGATGCATGGGTACATGTGCCACTCCAAAGAAAGTCAGATGATGAAAATCATTGTCATGATACTGCTTACAGTGTTTGGCCATAGGGTAAGTGGGGTCCGAGTTTTTTATTGCCCTCAAGTGTTGCAGGACCCTCAATTTAAGTTTACAGGTAGTGCTGCCCACATACCATTTCAGGCAGGGGCATGAGAGGATATAAACCACAAAGGCCATGTCACAATTGATAAAATGTTTGATTTCATGAGTGACACCTGTAATTGGATGTTTGAAAGACTTTTGTACCATGGTGTGTGGACACACCTTACATTTTGAACACTCAGTAAAACCAGACGGGGCACCAGATAACCAACTAGAGGCAGAGTTCTTTTGAAGAGGGGGTAGGAAACTGGAAACCAGTCTGTCTTTGAGTGAAGGAACACGCTTATAGGTTAGTGTCGGGCATACTGAAAATAAAGGGCACAAGTCTTTGTCCAAAGTAAGAACATGCCAATATTTCTGAATGATTCTACGGACTTTGGAGGAGGCATTGTCATAGCTCACAATCAAGCGAAGATCATCATTGTTTGTTAATTTGGTAGCACTTGTGCCATATAGAAGTTTATCTCTGGAGGAGCCACGCACCCTCAAATAGGCAGACTCAATGATTTTCTTGTTGTAGCCTTGTATTACAAAATCCATCGATGCCAGAGCACAACACCTGTCATATTGTTTAATGTCCGTACAGTTGCGACGGAAACAAATACATTTGCCGTATGGGATGCTCTTTTTACATGATGGGTGGATGGCAGCTACTGGCATGAAGTGGAAACCCAGTGTTCCAAGATTTCTTGTACAGAGCTGTATGAATACCCAAAGATACAAGAGTGACCGTTACATCCAGTTACACAATTTAATGGTCAATGTGGCATTCTGTAAATTTTAAATTCACCAAAGTACTGTTTAAATATGAGACAAATGATAACCAATCAGCTTCTGTGCCCTTCCAGATAACAAAAACATCGTCAATGTACCTCCACCATGACACAACCTGTGATGAAAATCTCAAAGAAATCAAATCAGATAAAAATGTTTCCACCCACCACCCCATGGTCAGATTGGCGTAAGACGGGGGAAGGTACTGCCCATAGCAGTACCTCGTACCTGTTGAAAAAAGGAACCCTCGAATAAAAAAACATTGTTGGTCAGACAGAAAAGTAACATTTCAAGGATCATAGTAGTATGGCCCAAAACATTCAATGATCGGGAATTCAGGAAGTGTTTACATGCTGCCATACCTACATTGTGGTCGATCGAGGTATACAAAGAGACTACATCAAGTGTGGCTAAAATGAAGCCATCCTCCCATGGAATATCAGTGATGTGCTGTTAGAAATCTTTTGTATCTCGAAGGTAGGATGGCAGCACTGAGACAAATAGAATTAAGGTCTCATCGATGAACTGTGATAAGTGTTTTAACAGTGAGCCACACAAAGTAACAATTGGTCTCCAAGGAGGATGAATTAAAGATTTGTGAATTTTGGGAAGAAAATAAATGGTTGGAATGGTATAACTGGAAGGGTCCAAGAACTTAATTAAGTCATCCTCAAGTAAACCATTTTCACCCCATTTGGCACAAAGGGAGGTCAAGTCAGAGGTAATCTCTAGAAATTGATTTGTTGGCAGCTCACAGTAGCACAGACGATCATGTAATTGCCTCTTGGCTTCAGATACATAGTCAATACGATACTGAATCACAATGTTGGAGCCTTTATCGGCCGGTTTAATAACAATGTTGGACAGATTTTGTAATTCCAAGATTGCTAAATGTTGGGCTGTAGTTAAATTTTGTCTGAAACCAGCAGATTGCTGGCGTAATGATCGCAGGTGATCTATACATGAATCAGCGAAAGCCTCAATACAACCCCCCACTGGGAACTGTGGATTAAATCTTGATTTATTCCTTAGTTTGGTGCAGACATCCCAGTTAGGATCAATGTCAAAATCAGTAAGGTTAAGGAGATTGGGATCAAAAGAAACATTATCAAGGCAGGCCAAATCAACCAATGATGGGACATCTGAGATATGCAAATCAGTGCGTCCTGATCGCACTCGAGGTGGTTTAATGACAGTGAGATTAAAAGCAAAAAATGTTTTCAATTTAATTTTGCGGATGAATTGGTCAAAGTCAAGGCGAGATTGGACATAGTCAAAGCTCATGGTTTGGCAGAAATGAAGGCCCAGTGAAAGAAGCGATTGCTGAGGTTTCGTAAGCACATGCGAGGAAAGGTTAATGATGTGGCAGAGCTTCATGGTACTGCTTTTCAAAGTTTGGTCCCAGAGCACATTTGCCTCTGCTGATTCACTATATGTATGTATATATATATATATATATATATATATATATATATATATATATATATATATATATGTATATATATATATATATATATATATATATTCAGTGAAAAAAAATGTGTTAAAGGGATGCTATGGTTAAGTTGCACTACTAAAAACCTATGAAATTCAGTAAAAAAATGTTTATTAAAGGGACGTTATGGTTCCAAGTAAAACCGAAAAACCCTTGAAATTCGCCAGTTATGGTAAGCTAAGCAACCATCAGTGATGTCATCAATGACATTTGTGCTGTCATCTTTGATGTCCTGGGTTTTAGTCTTAGCAGTGCACAGTGGTGGCATGAGTTATGGTTGCTTAGCGTACCATAACTGTCGAATTTCAATGGTTTTTCGGTTATACTTGGAACCATAACGTCCCTTTAACACATTTATTTTACTGAATTTCATAGGTTTTTAGTAGCGCAACTTAACCATAATGTCCCTTTTACAACATTTTTTTCACTGAATTTCATAGGTTTTTAGTAGCACAACTTAACCATAAAGTCCCTTTAACAATGTTTTTTACTGAATTTCCTAGGTTTTTCCTAGGATTCCCTTAGTTTATATAATTATAACATAGAACATACTAAACCCCCTACCTGCGCTAGTGGGTCTGATGTTTGCTGACCATGCGTATGTTCGCGGACGGACTCGGTCAACATCAACACTATCCAAAAACTCAGGGGGTATCTTACACTGTTGTATCATGCAATAAAAACACTGAACATGTTCAAAAAGCAGCACATAAATACATTACATTCAATAATAAATAAGAAGTGGAAACTGTCTATATAAGACACCAACCATCCAATTGCATAACATATGCAACATAATGCAATATACCAAAACAAAATAATTATGCCTCCAACAGAATTACCTCACACAAACTGCACAGCAAAAATCAGCAGCACACCTACGCAACAGTAACAACAAAACATAGCAAGAAACTAGTAGGTACACTACATTTACTTTATATATTTATAAACTTTCTAGGTACAGTAAAAATAATATATATATTTCTTTTTACACAGAAATGTTTAGTACTTTGGAATGGCTGCAAGAAAATGTTCCTCGTGATGAAATGAGTGAAAACAGTGATACTAATGATAGACACTACACTTCTCTATATAAACCAATTATTACCCATTAGTTTATGTCTACTTACCACATTTTTTTTAACACACCATACAGACATTAAAAATAATACAGAAACAGAGACCTTAGTAAATCATCTTCAGCGAATGGAGGAACAAATGGATCTATTAAAGGAATAGTGCGCTCAAAAATATAATTGTCCCGAGGGTTCGGGCATGTGTTTCTAAGCATATGTTGATTGATCGTATAAACATTTCCTATGCACCTTACCATAGATTTCTTCTTTTATACACATGGGAAATCAGGCAGCAGGGCTTGACCATCTTGTGATAATCTTATCCGTTGCCGCATCACCCAAGTTAGACTGCCCTGGCGGCACTAATTCATATGCCCTGACCCTGAGGCTGACATCACCAAACCTAGTGATATTCTCCACCTATCTCCAGGACGTTACTGGGCAGCATAGCCAAGCACGCCCAGTCATCACCTAGGTGATAACGTTAGTTGACGCAGAACCCGGAATATTAACACACATCATCTCACAAAACAGCACATCCCAATTTGGAATATATAACCATACTTTTAAAGGAAATAGCAAAACTGTACAATTTGTAAAGTACTTTTATTTCACAATAAACGCTCCGAGAACATCCAGCGATTGCCATATTCATGCAAATGGATAATTCTTTTCTTCGTTCCCGATCCACAAATGTTTATCGTGAGTCACGCTGTGTTCTTTTTGGGTATAAGAAGTGCATTGGACGCACTGTGAATCACAAGGCTTTGTATATCAGAAAATGAAATTACATGTTCCTTTTTCCAGTTTTGGAATGGTTACCCTTATCATATTTGACAGTGTTACATCCCTCCCTTCATGCATTCCTTTCGGAATCCTCCCTTTGTTTCAAGGTCGAAAAACAATTGAACCTTGAACTGTGTACGATGTGTGGGTTTGCTCAGCTAGGAAGCAAAAATTCAACAGCGCTGACCTTCACTCAGAATGGGAGCCAATAGCCCCTCAGACCATAGTGGCATTAGAAATATTTTTGAAAAACATATGAATTGTTTGCTACCATTCAGCAATGCGGGCAACATTTCTACGGATTTACTTTCTTCCTCTGGAGAACTTCGCACTCTCCCAGCGACTCCCACAGCAGCCACACCACCAAATCACGTAAACATTTTTCAAAGGAGCATGTCTTGAGCCCTGACAAAATGTTGAAGTGGGAGAATGGAAGACAAGGCTCCTGTCCCTCCCCCCTCGCGCTTGGCCTAGAGGATCACGGCCTAGACACCCGCCACGAGAGGAGTTTGCCTGTCTACCAGACGACCAAATACCCTGTTACAGGAACATACGGATGTGCCCATCTACCTGCCCAGCAGCCCGCCCCGTCCATGCCGACACCTGCGGCACGGATCAACTCGACTAAAACCTACATGTCATTATAGATGCCAGGACGACCTAGCCACCTGTGCAAATATACACACCGGACACTCCCACACCAATCCACACAAAGAATATACTCAGTGCTATGACGTAGGCGACAGACATACTCACGGACGTGCATCTTTATTATTTTCCACATAGGCTCTCAAAATGCAGAAACGCAAGACGCATCATGAACTTATCTAAAAAGGCTTGCTCACGCTTCTTCTAAGAGCCATGTACCATAATGAAGAATGTAACGGACACGATACTGAGGATAAAGCAATATGATACCGTAACCTAAAGCGCTCTGCATCAAACGGTTCCACCTATGCACCAGGCCCAAGTAGGCCGCAAACAAAAGCTTCCATGAACATTGAATGAGCAAGAACTAGGTTGCTGACCCTGCAAAATGAGCCCGGCGAAAGCACACCGCCAAGGGCACGATGTTGCAATCTCGCACGCTGCAAGCCAACGCCAAGGTCGCACCTGCAAGATAAACCAGGCACACAGTAGGAAAAACAACATTAAATATGTTGAATTCTGCCTCAAACATGGTCCCACCTCACGTGACAAAGCCAAACCTGACAAGATGCCAAGCCAAGGAGGAAGGAGATGCCTGAATCCCACGTTTGAAGACACAGGCAGATACAATTAAAAGACTCATTGGACATCTGCAGCAGTGGGAGTAGTCGACCTCCCAACATATGAATAAATCCTCACATTGTTTACACCTACCCATATTAAAACATTGTTGCAAATTACAGGTGCACCGCGAGCTGGGAACAGCGATAGTCCCAGACTGGGAGGCTCGCGAGCAGACCAATCAGAACATGGGGCTCTTATCACTGACGCCATTAACATTGACCAATCCTCAGAGGTCTTCATGTAACAATTTTCATGTATCAAATTGAAGGGACAGCCGAGGTATACCACCTGACTAACCCTCAGCCACTAACACCGTTCTCTATATGTGCGCTATACTAACCCCACCACTCGAATAACCAATCCAGAGTGGAAATAGGTTTTTTACTAAACTTTGTAAGATGACGCAAGTAGCGCGTCATACTAAGGTAAAAAGGGCCTGCGAGCCCCACGATTGTGTGTGTGTCAGGACGGACGCGTATGCTCCTTGACCCATCCCTGCCGTTTTGTCTAATAAACAGCAGAGTCACCTTGCTTCTTGCGTGTGTCTCATACTCTATCTTTTTTGGGATATACGGGAGGAGTTGGGGCCTCCCTGCCCAGAGGTCTGCGGACGGCCCGGCCGACCCCGGCAGAATTTCCCCCCCGACAATGTGCTCGTATGAGAATGTCTGAGCAAACCCTGCTGCAACCCCCTCCGGCCAGGACGCGGTCCCCTGACCCCATGACCACAGTTATATATTAGAGGCCTATAATTTGCACATGTGTGTTTGTACTATCCCACATTGGGTCACTAGCGAGGTGAACGGTGTGGGGGTCTTGCCACCTTACAAATACAGATACATAGTAAATACGTAATAGTAATGCTTTTACGTTATAATGCAGATGGTACCAAAAACAACTGCAAGCTAACTCTATTCACACATGGTAAACTATCACTTGGTAAGAAAACCTTCACAACAGTAGGTATAATCTACCACGCAGGAGCCACAAGCAATGCAGGACACTACACTGCATATATAAAAAAGAATTGTGGATGGGTCAAATGTAATGATACTAACATTACTGTAAATCAGAGAATGAGAAGGTCTGCGACCAACCTCAAGAAGGCCCACCCTAGATCTTCCTTACACCACCTGCTGAGGACAAAAAAAACTATTGTCACATATTGCTCTAGGTACTAAAACAGAAAAAATTACCTTGGAAGTATTTTCATTACTGCCTGAACCAAGTGTTCCAAATCTTTCAACAAAGTAGGGGCACAGACATAGCCCAAATGCAAAGCACCACAGGTCAGAACACCTACATGTGGACTGTTCACCCTGCCCATATCGCCAGAAACTATTACAATTCCCTGCACATTGAAACCAGGCACATTGCTCCACACCACCACCACTTATTTAACATCAAAATTGTTTGCCACATTCCTGCATTTAACATACTGCTACAAACCATGCACAAACATATCTCCAACCACCAACAACCTGACTTTCTCCACCTCTGCCATCTTCACTAAACACAGCCCCTTTCAACACAAACCACAACCTCAACATCTGATTGGCTGATCCCTACAGTCCCCTTTCCATGCTGGTTTGCTGAGAAGTCCCGTATGTGACATGCCCTGTCCGCGAACAGCCGCGGTGTCCACTGGGCGCGTAGCACTGGGGCAGCCCTTCTACCCTTCCCACTTCACTCTCTGCACCATTTCCTCATTGGCTACTGTTACGCAGTCACACAATCATCCACCAATAACATCCAAGAACTCTACATCTAACTCTATCATCACGAATCAGCACTTTAGATGAACAATTGATCACTCTCAGTACAATTTGGCTGTGACTGCAAAGGACTTACAGCAACAACTACTATAAAACTCCCCAAGATTTCTACTTGCAGATTCATGCACATCCACATGCATGAACACAGACTACAGGTATGACTATTTTCAACACAGTACATGTACAGCTCTCCTATGAATACATATAAACAGAGTGACTGCCACTTACCCTGTATAAACTGTAAAATGTACTTACTGTAATTTCTCCCATCTGCTATGATGAAGTGTCAATTGCAAACCTGTATGCTCTCAATATTTTTGTTTACACACACAGCTATCTAAAAAATATTATTTCATATTATCAGATGGGAGAAATAACAGTATAATTATGAAAAAGGCTGTCCAGTGTGTTATAAAATTACACGCAGCCAGGATGAGTACATGCATCTTCATTCAAGCACACACACAGACAATATTATTAGAAATGCTCCCAGCTGAAACAGCACCACTGCCTCTATATGAAATTCTTCAGCTTTATTTCCCACACATTCACAAATGCATACATTGCATGCTTTTCTGTACAATCTCTGCCATTTATCCTGTAAAAATAGCAATGAAATGCATATGATTATTTCTTCTATCTCTTAACATCCAATAACATAATATTAAAAAACAAGTGTGCTGGTCCCCAAACTCCTGTATGTCTTTGCTAACGTGCCGATCTGGCCTGGGATTCAATACTTCAAGAAGCTCCACTCGGAGTGCGCACAATTTCTCTGGCATCCAGGCTCAGTCCGCAAGAAGTGGCAACACATGACGCTGCCCTATGACAAAGGGGGTTTCACGGCCCCAGACCTTCGCCTGTACTGGAATGCTGCACAGGCCCATCATGCCTCCCATTGGTACACGTTCCAGAATCCGCCCATACACGTAAAACTTGAGAAACTGGCGGGAGGTGGAACTAATATCATGTCCCTGCTACTGAACCGCGCATTCCAAACAGATGCTCATGCGGACCCGGTGGCCGCTACGCTTAGGGCCTGGAGGAGCATCCTAGGCTCTGACCAGGAACAGCGCCCATACTACAAGTGGCTTCCCCTGTGGCAGTTCCCCGGACTCCCCCCCACACATGACCCAAATCTCATACGCTACTGGGAAAACCTGGGATACCGTGCCCTTGCTGACCTCTTCCCCGATGGTGTTTTTATCACCCCCAAACATGGCGCCCTGATCACTCCAATTCTCCACTCGAAATGCTGCAGTATTATGGGCTTAGAGCTGCAGTGCGGACGATGTGGCCCTCATGCCCTATTGAACCCCCATACTCTCCTGAAATACAATATATAGCAAATTCCGGAGGTGCCAAAAGCATAATTTCTAATTTGTACAAAATGCAACTGAATAACACTGCGGACAACTCTCTTAAACCACGCGAGGCTTGGGCTAGGGAATTTGGAGTGGAAATCACAGACGATCTCTGGGGCATAATGTGTACACACACACGAAGGGTCTCCCTAAGCGCCAGATTTCGCTGCATACAATTTAAGCTCCTTAATAGGCTCTATTACACACCGTATAGAGTTGCGTCATTCACAGGCACCCCGACCCCTGTGTGCCCCAAATGCAAATCCTGTGAGGCAGACCATGTACACATGTTCTGGGCTTGCCCCGCCCTCAACACATTCTGGACGGCCGTGACAGAGGCACTCTCTGAAATAGTTGGTTCTCCGGTGACTATGGAGCCTCTTGCCATACTATTTGGTGCTTGGGAAGGTGAGAATGTAAAGAAAATGGCAAAATTTGTAAATGTAAGTATTATAGTGGCCAAAAGATGCATATTGCAATGCTGGAAGCGCCGCAATCCTCCCACTTTTACGATGTGGCTGAAAGCCCTTACCTGGACACAAATGTGCGAAGAGGAATACATTGGATCCCTACCTCTGACATCTCGCCCCAAAAATGTCTGGTCAGAATTTTGTAGCTATTTAAATGGCAGAGATGAAGTGGAACTGACCTCATCTCCCCTACCAGGACAATCCGACATGCCACGGGTGATCTAACTTCTCCTATTGGTTTTTGCTTTTTCTTTGTGCTTCTCAACGCCTCCCCGCGATATCAGTTGTTATCAGCTCGTGATGTATAACCTAACCATGGTGTGGTGCTGATTGTACGGTTATGTTGTCAGCTCATTGCTATGTAATTTGAACTGTGCCTGTCTTGACCTTTATGCCAATAAATAAAAGTTTAAAAACAAGTGTGCTCTATATGTTTACTATTATACTCATTTGTAAAACATATTCAACTAACAGATTCTAAATAAAATACACAGGATGTACATAGGCAAAGGAAAGTGCATGTGCATACTATGCTCTTTTATAAGAAAACACTGGTACTACAAAAACAAAAAAACAATGTCTACATTTACAAAAGTGCTATAAACACACATATTCACTAACTTCTTTCTTTTACAATTGGAGTGAAGACCACTCTCCTGAACAGCAGCAGTGTCTGAAGAACGAACAAGAACTTAGAAGAAACCTACTCTTTCCATACAAAAAAGTAAGTACAATACTAACATAATATTCTGTTACTCAAACACACTAACATTTTAGTATTGTAGAACAAACAAGTGTATTAACCCTTTACCATTGGATGTAGTATTAATGCTTCCCCTTACCAGCTGCATACTTTATATTGTCATCTGAAGCCCAGTATAGTAATACACAAATACAAGAAAAGCCTTCCCAACTTGATGTAGCTGCCCATTGCGCAATCACACACCTCCACAATCATCCTTACCATCATACTCAGACACTCATGCACAAAGTATGCATACACTGCACAACAGCCCAACCCACACTTTCTTTTTTTCTCCAACAGACCCCAAAAATTCCTACCAAAAAGCAACTCTGTAGAAAGCAACACAGAAGTAGAGCAAATCAAAATAAAAGTGTCCGAAATAAGCATCCATCTCTAGCAGATTTTCTACAAAAAGTTCAAACAAAACAGTCATTAAGCGAAACAAAACAAGCTTCCAGTACAGACACTTTGCCTCCTCTATCAAAATGTAAAACGAAACACAAAGTGATTAACAAGACTTCAGCTACCACGTCTGCTAACACTGCACCTATAAATCTTGATGTAGTGGCAAGTAACTATACCAAAAAAAAATGTGTACAATTTTTTCTGCCACAGGGTCCTTCAGAACCTTATAAAAACAGGAGAAAAGTCATTCACAACCCTTAAAACCTACCATAGAAAATTAATCCTAGAAGCTCTCATAAAACAGTGGAATCCTTCTCAAAAGGAAGTTTTTATTTTAGTTTTAAACAGAATGAAAACACTATAAGACCGAGCTCTTAATACTTGGATCAAGCTATCGTCTCAACAAACTAGATCAAACCTACAAGTCCTTCACTATTGACGGCAATGATATCAAGGTCTCTAATGACACTAAAACATTAGGTGTCTACCTTGACTCCACACTCTCAATGAACAGACAAATAAATGCAGTAAGGTCGGCTTCTGCCTACACCTGCAAACTTATCACCGCCTGCAGACCCTTCCTAAACACCTTCAACTGCATCACCCTCTCTAGAACGCTCACTATGGCCAAAATTGACTACTGTAGCGCTCTCTACCTTGGAACCAGTGAGTCCAACCTCAATAAACTGCAAACTGTACAAAATAATCCCATAAGGGCAGCCCTAAACATCCCGAGACACTCCCACATTTCCTCTGTCAGAGCTGACCTTGGCTGGCTCCCGGTAAAACAAAGAATTGCCTTGAAAACCTTAGCCCTAACCCACAAATGCCTGAACAACATGGCCCCACCCTATCTCTCCTCCCGCCTTACACCCTACACCTCCGCTCGACCCACGAGAGCAGCACAAACCCACAGCCTTACCCTACCTAGATTCAAACCCCAAAAAGCGGGTGGCGTGAGTTTCCCAGTCTTAGCTCCCAAACTCTGGAACACACTGCCTACTGCTATTCGAGCTGAACTGTCATTCCAAACCTTCAAGAACAACGCCAAAAAGTGGCTATTCTCCCATGAGTTATAAGACTCCTCGCCACAGACCTGCACCTGCCACCTGCAATATGAGCTAGGGGCCTACATACCCTCCATGTGTAACTTAATTTGACTTTGTATTTCCTGTTGTTCCTTTTTATTGTATATATCTTTGTGTGTAATTCACTGTGTATGCTCTGTCTACTGTACCTGCTTGTAAGATTATGCGCCCGGTTGCCTCAGGGCCTGGTTTGCGCTTTATAAATAAATAAACAAACAAACAAAAAAACAAACAAACTAACAAAACTAACTACTAAACTACAAAAAAGACTTCTTAATAAACGGAATATCAACAAAAATAACTTCTTAAACATCTGTGGAGGTGAATGGAGTCACATCACGAGCACAGAACCATATTTGAATGTACACGCATAAAAACAAAAGCAAATAAACCCAATTGCCATACATAGCAGTGGACGAGGGTATGAAAAACCTAATAACACCATTATGGAACAAGAAACTCTGCTCACAAAAATATCCCCAGAAAACTCAGTATCACCTCTCCATTCTACTGAACCAAAATGTCCAGTCTACAAATGGCCATGCACATCAATGTGTAACATTGCCAAAAAATCTTTCATATTTTTACACCAGTTCCTCAAACATTAGTTAAAAATGAAAGACAAATTCAAAATGAAACTACTACAAAATCAGGATGCCTGTCCAGTGCGCAAATACACAGGATTACAAGGACATTCATTAGCCTGCATTTCAGGAGCTAGTTGCAAAAGCACCTTCCATCATATCAAAATGATATCAACAGATCATTCAACTATAAGAAATCTGGTCCACAAACTCTACTATGCTAAAAGTCCGACTTTAACACTAGCCAATTTAAATAACAATCTTCTACATGGTACAACCAAACAACTACTTGAAGAAATAGAGCATATCCAGAGAAAATATTTTGGACGTGAAAGCCACTTACAAAATGCAATAGCTTTACAACAAACTAGCAGCTACTGTACAAATAGCAACCTTCTAATAAACACATACAAAAAAGAAATACTAAAGTTTTAAAGTACCTCAGCTGAAGTACCAAACCATGTGTGTGTGTGTTGCCAGAGGACTTTTTATAAAAGTAGCACAACAACTCTAGACATAACGTACAAAATAGAAGACAATGAAGATTCCAAATGGTTCCAATTAGCTCTATACCTTATAGCAGAAAACAAATACGAAACTACTGACCCCTTAATACTTGCAGTTACTGCACTGCAAAACTTGACAACAACCAAACCCCTTCACATGCTATCACAAATAACTTGGAATTATTCCCACTACCAAAACCCCTGCAACAACTATTATATGAGAGCATCATAATTCAAACAGTGCACCCATTTCAATCAATAATATATCTTCAACCAAAACCAGCAAAATTACCTTAGTGAAAGGCATTTGTGGCAAAGTAGTTTATTTACCATTAGAGCTCAAAGAAAATGTGCACACTCTATGAGTGCAACAGCCAATAGATCAATCTGTAATTGTCTTAGTAAATGGCGTCCCTACAAAAGACAAAGAAATTTGGCAACAACTTGTGGACTTACATAAAGTTAGACAAGCCCTGCAATACCTAAAAAAACAACAATGAATACTACAAAGAAATTAATATTGAAGAAAGCCTGAGAGAAACCATTGAAATAATTCAAGAGTCACCAGAAACTGGTCAATTTTAAATCCTGCTACAGAATCCAATATTTTAGACCATTATACAATTCATCCTTTACACTCTAAAGACACTATAGATGATGCCCTGGAAATTTACCTCCTGCGACAAGCCAAAGGGTCTCCAATCAGCATATGTGAAAAAAGTATGGAAGCACGGGCCTTTCCTCTACTCTTTCCTTCTGGAAAAGGAGGACGGTACGATGATAGACCCACACAGATAACAGCATCAGAATATCACTCTTTACGAATATATTCTGACGACCCCAGATTCAGACAAAACGTGGAATACATATTCCACCATCTCTTTGAAAGTGAACTAGCAACTCTTTGCTACGGAGTTGCACACACATTAAAATCAGGTACCCATTTTCAAAATATGTTAAGTTGTGCAGAATATGCATGGGAAGATTTACACGATTTCCTACGCATAGCAAACAAAAACAAAACCAACATAGATATAAACACACCAGGAGAACTCTGCTCTCTAGATCTGTAAAAGCAAGGAAATATTTAGGCTGAGTACCACAAAAGGAAATACACCAAACACGGATTATAAAGATTCACAGATCTTTAATACTGCACAGTTACAAAGAAACAGAGATCTGATACAGATAGCTATCTGGCTCTCGACACCCAGCAATGAGTACCAGCCCATCAGAGTGAGGAGGGAGAGTGCTGGACATCTAAACATTTACATTTTTATACATTTCCTACAATATTGTCCAGCCCGTCTACAGGTTAATAATCTGCGGTCTAGAGTTTGTGCCGCGTTCACATATAGCTCATACAATAATATGCACATGGATTACATAGGTTTGTGTTTCCAACAAGTTACAATGGCAAAGTGTATTCCTGGATTTAGCAGTGAGCCTTAGTACATATCCCTTCACAATGTAGTTCTGCCAGTGTCCACGCTCGACATTTACATAACATTGTCCTCGATGTGTATTCGTGGATGAGGCTTATTAGTGCAGACAATCCTGGGACAAAAAGTCATGCTTGGGGCAAGGTCTCATTACCTAGTCTAAACAGTCGGCCCTTGGACAGTCTAACCATTAACAAAGGCTCAAAGGTCGGGAAGGCTTGTTTGCAAGTTAGAAACACAGTCCACCATTTTAAAACAGAGAATCACATACAAACAGAAATCAAAATGGCGGATGATTCTAAAATGGCAGCAAAGTCGATCCAAAATCGGAACTTTGCAATGCGGTATTCTTCACAGAGCGACTAGGCTTAGGCCAATATAAATCAGAAGGAGGCACGATATGATTTCCCATTTAACAAACCCTCCTTTTGGCCTAATCCAAGCGCTAAACTACAACTAATCACTTTACGAGTAACTCCAGGTCTCAATGTCCATACAACCTGAATCACAATCATCAGAGATATCAATCGCGATAAGGTCTGTAACAGAAATTTCTTTCAACACAAATTCATTGGTCATTCTTCCGGTGTGCATACCTTTTGTCCTAATGTTTCCATAGTCTGTGCACAACATCCCCCTAACATTGAACATATGGCAGGAAGACATTGTATACAGCAACAGCAAAACAACAGAACACCCAGAATAATTAGTAAGACTGAAAGTAGCTTCCATCCCCAAGATCATAAGAAGTCCCAGACTCAAGTGCTAAGATCCCAATTTCCCTCGGGAACGTGCACTTCTGAACTAAGGACGTGCAGATTTTGTATAGCCTCAAAGATGGTTGGGGAGAAATCCGGTACGAAAACGCAACAAGTGGACCCCACTAATTTGCATACGCCACCGCGCTCAGCCAGGATGACGTCTAACGCCATCTAATTTTGTAGTGCCACTAACCTTATTGCTTTCTGTTCTAGAGTCATGTTATGGAGTATGTCAGTCGTCCGGTTGATGGTTCTCTCCAGTACTCTACCTAGTCTCCTGATATCCTCAGAATTCAGTATTTGTTCCCAAAAAGGTACAAAAGATTTTGCTACATCACCCAGAACTTGCGACGAAGTATCGCCATTCTCATCCCGCCTTGAATGAGCCCTTGAGATTTCTGTGGTACTAGCTGTAAATGCCCCTGGTAACAGGATCCCTAAATAACAGGTTCCCTGCCAATCTCTAGGTAGCCATGGGAAAGCTTCATTACCGCAAACGAAGTAGACAGGTTCGCCTACATGCAAAGGTCTGTCCTCACTGGTCAAGTTCGCAACATTGGTGCAACCCTTGAAATCACCCATTGACTGAGTGCCATTCCTCTGTATGCAGAAAGAAACTGAGTCGGGGCTGTGGTTAACAGTATAGGAAGGTGGCATGGCATCCCTATTGCCTATATGAGCCATCTTGAAGGAGATCAGAGATTGAAAAGGTCGAGACAGTTTATCAGAAGGCCTAATGGAAGCAACATTGAGCTTGCTTCTATTTGAGAAAAGTGAACATCCCAGGGGTGTTAGAACTTGTCTCTCAAACTCGTTCAAATTCATTACATCAAAGTTCCCCAAGATGCTATTATTCCATCGACCAAAGAATAGTGCCCTTAGAGAAGCATAACATGCAGTAGTTAGAGGCAAAAGATGAATATACCAGTCCAACCCTTTGTCTCCATGTTGCGGTAAATGAGAGCAGACCCAACAATTAGACCTGTTCAAAATGGCATGTGTTGCATTCATTATAAGCAGTAATGTGTTATTGTGGTAACTTTGTCTGTGTTGAGAGTCTCTAGGAGATAGAGTGTGCATACACACGAAAGGTGTAGATACAGTAGGTACATTTTCAGTAGGCAAAAACGTTTCGAGCGGACGTATTTCTTCCATGTAGTAAAATCCTAAAGCAATTACTATTGTGAAACTGGTTAACATGATTACAAGAAAGCAATACATTTTAAGAGACCATGTATTCGATTGTCCATTGTTTTGCTGGCCACAGAGTCACTTATTTTTTCCATACAGGTAGAGGTGATAGCAGGCATTGTTCCTTTGAAACGAAAAGCACTGAGGTTCATTTGCTGGTGATCTCCAGATCATGTGTTTTCTTAGTCTTTCCCTTATCCCTAGCCAACAATCTTCCTTTATATGCAAAAGATAGGGCAAAGGACAAGCCCTATGATGTTTTTCCTGTTGGCACAGCCGAACCGTGCAGTAAGTCTAGCTCCGTGGAGGCAGATTGTACCTTGTGACTCCTGGTACAGTGTGATCTGCGAACAACGTGTCATTGCTTCCTGATGAAAGTGAGGAATTTGCAGCAGAACCAGACAGAGATGCAAAAGGATCTGTGGGAGAGTGTGCTGTTTCCCCAGGTCCCACGGGCTCAGGGAGTGTCTCCGAAGCACTCTCAGTACTGCTCAATGCTGAGTGATCGTTGGGGGCAGAGCAGGTAGGTTTCTCAGTATCTCCTTTATCGTGTGGCAAAGGGAAGGGTCTCCTCTTGACATGTGAGGCGTGTATCCAGTGCCTCTTGCCCTCCACCTGAATCGCCGTCTGTGTGGCCAGGAGAACCTGGTGCGGCCCTCTCCACCGTGGTGCGAGACAGGATGCTCGTTCGAATGCTTTGACAAGCACCCACTCCCCAGGTCGGATACTATGACCTGGCCCCTCGTACTTTGCTGGAAGGGTTTCTCGCACCTGTTGGTAAATCAAATACAGATTTTTAGTTAACCGGTCACAGTAATCAGAAACAAGTACATGCTCAATGTCCCTCAGGGCCCAGGTCTTTGGGAGATTCCAAATGTTAGCTGGCCTACCCATGACCACTTCATATGGGGAGAGCCCAGTCTTAGTCTGTGGGTTGGTGCGCTATCTGTAAGGCGTCCGACCATTTCATTTTGGTGCCGGCACACGTCTTAGCGAGCTTGTTCTTTAAAATTCCATTGTGTCTCTCTACCAATCAAGAACTCTGAGCATGTCTAGCCAAATGGAACCGTTTATCGATCTGGAATCCCGCGCATATCTGCAGAATTACAGCAGCAATAAAATGTGGACCATTGTCCGACCAGATGAACCTTGGCAAACCAAACCTGGGAAAATATTCCTTAAGAATGGTTTTCGCCGTTGTCATTGCTGTAGCATCTTTTATCGGAAAGGCTTCAACCCATTTACTAAAAGCGCAAATAACAACCAAAACAAATTTGAAATTATTACAATGCTCCATTTCAATAAAGTCAAAGTGGATCACTTCAAAGGGGACAGAAGGTGGACCAAAACTACCCCTTGGTGTCGATGTGCCCTTCCCCATATTGTGCTGTAGACAGATCATGCAACTCTGGACAAAACGCTCAGCTGTCATCGAGACGTTATCGTTCCCCCAGACATTTTGTAACATTTTGCAAACCTTCCTGGCACAGATGTGGGTGGGCCCATGAGCCATTGCGACCATCATAGTAATGTACGCATCTGGCAGCATTCCTTTTCCCTCTAACTTATCCACCCAACACCCATCATCATACAACCTCGCCAAACCCTCAGCCCATTGCTTAGTTTCTTCTAAAGTGGCATCAGCTTGGATATTCTTTACAGATTCAATACCTTCATCTATGGTACAAACATTTGTGGCTTCCCTTGTAGTGTACATATCTGAATAGAGATCACTAGCAGTTTGGCTATCTGGTCAGCAAAAGCGTTCCCTTTTCCTACATCATTTATAATTTTCTGATACGCTGCGCATTTCTTGATTGCTAACTGAGTGGGAAGTGCAAGTGCTGAAAGTAACCGCAATATCAAGGAGCCATATTGAATCTTCATTCCATGTGAGGTCTAGAAACCTCGTTCTGCCCAAAGTCTGCCGAAGTTGTGAACTAACCCAAAAGCATACTGACTATCAGTAAATATACTTACACTAAGCCCTTCGGAAAGTTCACAAGCTCGAGTCAATGCAATAATCTCTGCAGCCTGCGTGGAGTTAATGCAAAATTCTTTTGGTTTCCACAATCGTGCTTAGTGTGGTGATGGCATAAGCAGCCGTGGATGTACCATTCGGAAGTTTGAAGCAAGAGCCATCGCAAAACAGCTCCCCTTGTGGGTCGTTCAAAAGTGTATCTTTCAGGTCAATCCTGCCTTTAGTCTCTTGTTCTGTGGTATAAAGGCAGTCATGTGACATTTGCGGGAAAGGTAATAGTTCAGCCGGATTCAATTCACAACACCTCTTTATTTTTATATGCGGTGCAAACAAGATAAATTGATATCTCATTAATCGTGTGGAGGTGAGGTGTTGTGCTTGTGTTCTATTTAATAGAACATCTACAGAGTGAGGTTCCAACAAGGTTAAAGCATGGCTTAGGACCATACCCTCACTCTGTTTTACAGACGCAGCAGCAGCAGTGACAGCTCTCAAACATCTTGGCAAAGCGCATGCAACAGGATCAAGGGCGGAAGAAAATTAACCACACAGCCTATTCTTTCCTCCATGTTCCTGCGTTAATACAGCCAAAGCACATCCATCACGTTCATGCACATACAACTCGAAGGCCTTTTCATAATTTGGTGTGCCCAAAACTGGTGCGGAACACAGTGCAATGTTGAGCAGATCAAACGCTTTCTGGTGTTCCAAGTTCCATGGCAATGGCAATGAAATGCCCTTCTTTGTAAAGGCCAACATTGGTTTAATCACTAGTGAGAAGTTTGGTATCCACTGCCTACAGTAAGAAGCCATTCCTATCCATGCTCTGACTTCCTTCTGTGTATTTGAGACAGACATGCTAGAAATTATTTTAATCCGTTCAGGTGTCAACCTTCTTCCCTCCTTTGACAGGAGATAGCCTAAATAGGCGACCTCCTGTCAACAATATTGAAACCTTTTCACTGAAGCTTTATGTCCATGCTTTGCTAGGTGAATAAGCAACAACACAGTGCCCTCCTTACAGGCACTTTCTGAATTAGCAGCTAAAAGAAGATCATCTACGTATTGAAGCAATGTACAAGTGGTAGGCAACTCAAGTGTATCAAGCTGCTCTTTCAAAGCCCTACTATAAATGCTTGGACTTTCTGTGTATCCTTGCGGTGCACAGGTGAATGTAAACGAGCGTCCCCCTACGGTGAACTCAAACAGGTATCTGCTATCCTTGTGTATAGGAATGCTAAAGAAAGCATTTTTAAGATCTACAACACTAAAATGAATAGCAGAAGCTGGGATCATAGTTCATATCATCGTTACATCAGGCACAATAGGATATTGTGGAGCAACAATCTTATTAATAGCGCGTAAATCAATTATGAAACGAAAAGGAATTGCATTATCTCCATTCTTATACACAGGCAAAATCAGACTATTGCACAAACTACCTGCAATTTCCTCAATTACCCCACAGTATACAAAATCAGAAACTATACACTTCAAAGCTTGCTCACCATCAGGCAAAATCTTATACTGAGGAATACGTGGCAACTTTTCTCCTTGTTTCAAAATGATTCTAACAGCCTCAATCTGTAAAACACCAACATCATTGTCATCAATCACCCATAAACACTCCGGAACATCATTAAATTCCAGCGGCAAAGGTCTAGTCAGGAACTGTGAGGCAGAAAGTTGATGTGAAATCGTCAAACGCACTCCATACAAAGAACAATGAATTACCGCATTTAATTCCTTCAACAGATTCAACCTCAACAAATTCTCTCCAAAGTTCATTGTTAAATGAAACGGATAGTGATCCGTGAATGGAACCAGAGTAATCGGTACTGGTGAAGAAACCGGACTGGTGTACCAGAAAACCCTACAGAAACATTGATTTGCCCTGACAGTGGAATGTTTGGAACCATGGATGGTCAATGGAAGACTTCTGTGCTCCTGTGTCGATCAAGAATAGATGTTTCCTATTTCCCACTATCATTTCAACATAGGGACCTTTCTGATTAAAGGGAATAGCAGAACAATATATCGTCAAAAGGAAGGTCTTCAAAGAGATATGCAGTAAAAGGATGATCAAAAAATGTTTCTATTATCCACACTCGGTGACTGACTGTCTTGTGAAAAAGGCTGTGAATTCTTGGAAAACCGGCTTCTACCAGGACCCCCTGCAAGTCATTTTCCAGACTCTGTGCTCAAATCTTGTCCACTGAAATCCAAAAACACTTGTTCAAACCGATTAAAGAATTCGGTAGCACCCTCAGACTTTCCTTGGACACAAGCAGTAAGTTTGTCCCAGACAATCATTCTCTCAGGAATTAAGGCTTTCAGTTTTGTCACTATTCTATCAGGCAAAGTAAGTATTACCTGTGGCGGTCTCTCACCAGCTGGTCTATCTCTATTTTGTCTAGTCATATTATCCCATGTGTCCCCTAACCTTGCCGCATCATCTACTGTCCTAATTTGTTTCCACAAATCAATGGGTAGGAGCACGGGAAATAACAAATCTATAGCACTCAGAGTAAATACTGACAACTGTAAGACAGATTCTATCTCTTTATAGAACCCTGTTGGATTCTTTCTAATATCTTGGATGGGTTGTCTAATAGTGTTCACTTCCTGTCTCGAGAACTGGATGTGAACAAACTGTGATACATAATGTGCAGGAATGTCGTAAGCAGCAGTGCCTGCTGCAGCATTAGCTGGAACCTCATTTTTTGGGACAAATGTCGGAGGAACCTCTCTCATAGGCAACTGAGAGATAGGAAACTCCAAACGCTTACTGAGCAACAGAGCTAAATCGAGCGCTGAAGCAGCTGAAGGAGTGTCAGACGAAAAAGCTCTCTTGTAGATATTCATTAATTCTGCGGGACAACAAATCTTTATTTTTATACATTCACCCTGTCACATCACATACAAACAGAAATCAAAATGGCGGATGATTCTTAAATGGCAGCGAAGTCGATCCAAAATCGTAACTTTGCAATGCGGTTTTCTTCGCAGAGTGACTAGGCTTAGGCCAATATAAATCAGAAGGAGGCACAATATGATTTCCCGTTTAACAGATCCTGTAAAGGTATCAAGATATTTCCATCATCGCTTCATTGCTATGCTACACTTTATTTATAATAAGACTGTTCCTCCTCTCAGAGAAGTTCAACACTTCTTTTGGAGAAAAAAATACCAGGCCAGAGGAGCACCACACATCCACATGTTATTTTGGATTAAAGATGCTCCTAAATTTAGTCAAGACAGTGATGCCACAGTTTTGCAGTTCATTCAAAAATATATCACTTGTGAAATCCCTTCACAAACAACACATAGTGACCTTCATGCACAAATTTTACAATTTCAAAGACACAAATGTGGGAAATATTTTTGTCGCAAATATATTTTAAAAAAAGGGAAATACTACACCAAATGCCCCTTTGGTTTCCCTAGACCAATTTCAGCAACAGGTCAAGTAAACAACTTCATATCTTCAGTCAGACATAGTGTCAAAGATAAATCACCTAAGAACCCATATTACATAAAAAGAACAGAAGAATCAAAATAAATCAATGATTACAATGCAATCATTGCCTTCCTATGGAATGCAAATATAGTTGTGCAGTACATTGCAGACAATTCAGCTGCAGTTGCACGATATGTCGCAGCCTACCTAACCAAAGCAGAGGAAACAGAGCTTCAGGACCTCTGGGATGACATATCATTTGACTAAACACTATCACAGAAATTGTACAGCATAGGCATAAAAATGCTCTATTATAGAGAATGTGGCTGCTATGAAGCTGCAGACCGTTTAACCAGTACTGCCTTGTATGGAAAATCTGACAATATAGTATGGCTAAGTCTTGGTCCTGCTAAATCTAGAAAAGGAGTTCTCAAATCTTATGAGGACATAGAAACAATATCCAAAAATGATCCAATCAGCCAAGACATTTTGAAAAACAATTTACTCGACACATACTACCCAAACAGGAGTACCACTTTGGAAACCATGTGCCTCTACCACGTAGCCCAAAACTTCACAAACAAAAATAATATTAAACCAGATGAAAAGAAAGGTAGATACAGAGTTGTAAATTGTGAAGGCAGCTTAGTGAAACTTACCAAACACAGCTTAATTAATCATATCAAATTGTCATTAAAAACTCCTCAACATAAAACCTGTCAACATGTCCCTGCTACAACTTTTTAAACCATGGAGAAAAGAAGAAGAGTTACTGGATACATATGACTCCTATGAAGACGCTTTCGAAGCAAATGAAAGCACTATAAGAGACGTAAACGTTACACAGTACCAAACAATGTTGCACAATGAACAGCAGCATGAAGAAGAATTCCACGCCCAACTAGAAATGGACACTCCCAACAGTAGTCAACCTTCTGTAACAGGAAGCCAAGAACCACATGGACCGCCACTAATAGTAAATGAGGCAGAATTAGCCATGACAGAGGTAGAAAACACCATGTGTCGGTATGAACAAGCTACAGAAGACTTTGCTGTACTGAAATCACAACTGAACAATGAGCAGCATAGCATTTTCCAAGAAGTAACAAAACAAATGGAACATAGTGTGCAACATGAAAATTAAAACTGTACCTGCCAAGACTACAAACCTATACTGCTATACGTGAGTGGTCAAGCTGCTTCAGGCAAAACATTCTTAATCAAAATCATCAGCAAGTTCCTCCAACAATTGACAAACAACAAACTGTCGGCTGTTGTGACTGCCCCCACAGGTTTAGCTGCCTACAACAGAGGCGGTGTCACTTTACACTGATTACTACTCCTTCCAGTAGAACACCAAAACAAATTAGACTATTACAAACTTTCAACAGACGCTGCAATGGAACTACGCAGAGTTTTCAAACAAATGTAAATGCTGCTAATAGATGAGGTGAGCATGGTCTCCAACCTAATGTTGGCTTTGATTTACCTCAGATTACACGAGGTCCTCAAAACAGACTACGAAGAGCTCTTTGGAGGAAAACACATTATTGTTTTTGGAGATCTTCTTCAATTGACACCAATGAAAGGTGAGCCTATTGTTAAAACATTAGGGCACAAACTGTGCCATAAAACTCTTGGCAGCATAGGAAATGTCAACCTTTGGCAACATTGCCAATACAGAGAATTAACAGAAAACATGTGCCAGTACGCCAACATTTTAAAAAGTATCAGAGTTGGTGTACTATCTCAAGAAGCACAATCAATATTAAAATCCAGGCACATCCATGCACTCTATGGCCATAACTCATGTGCTACTGATGTCATGGAACAATTAGCACACAAAAATATCAATTGTATGTCCTTGATGCCAACTCGTTCAAGCTGTTCAAAATTCTATCAAACAATGTTGAAAAAAGAAATGCAACCAATAATTGAAATTTGCTCCACAGATAAACTGGACCTACATGGTATGACTGTACCCATATGTCAACAAGCCACAACAAGACTAAATACCTTAGAAAACTGTGTCTCCAACACAGCTGGTTTGGAGAAAATATTAAAATGATCTTTAAACTGTAGAGTAATGCTTAAACGTAACTTTGACGTGGAGCAAGGACTAGTTAATGGAGCACTTGGTACAGTTGTTGGCTTTCAAACATACCCACGTGACAACAACATTCAATATGTCAATATTCTCTTTGACAAACTATCAGAAGTTAAAAGGATACAACGCTCAACAGCCCGCTTCCTTCTTTTCAAAGACATGTATGTACGCAGAGAACAATTTTCACTAACTCTAGCATACGCAGTTACCATTCACAAATCACAAGGTCTTACCCTAGGTAAAGCATTGATAGATATTGGTAGCACAGTCTTTAAAGAAGGCATGAGCTATGTAGCACTATCACGCTTACGTACACTTGACGGGCTATTTCTAAACAACTTTGATGCAAGTAAAGTAAATGCTGAAATTCCTTGCATTCTACAATACAATAGACTGTGTTCACTCTACACCGCCATCTAAAAACCTATCCTGTTCCAAAAAAAGCAAAACGTTGTAAAAGAAAACTACTTCAAACTGAAACGATACAGGATCTCACTGGAATTCCTCCAAAGAAAAAAAAAGAACCTAAAACTTCATCAAGTACCACAACCAAAGAAGAATCTACTGGTCAAAGTAACTCAACTACTTCTTCAAAGAAGCAAACAAATGACTTTGACAAAGAACTGTCAGGTCCATTCAAATTTTCTAATACAACTGGTGTAAATCGCTATGCAAATGTAGCAATAAATATTCTATTCCAATTGCCACTAATTATTGACAACATTTACTTACCCAGTATAGACCAATTGTGTTTGCAAATGTTTGTCCTTCATAGAAATCCAACCAACAATCCTGACAACACTTACAGTGTTCATGGAATAAGACAAGAATTGGAGTACTGTGCTGGAATGGTCAAATTCACTACAAACTCATAAGAAGATCCACAAGAATTTCTAATTTACTTACTTCAAGTACTGGAAAATAAAAACATACCTATAAACATACCTATATACCTAATACATGTGGAAACATACATGCACTCTCTGTCCCTAATGAACGCTTTGTGTATGTTTCCATACCTAACCGTGAATCCATTCCATTTCAGCAACTTGTTCAAAAGACAAACCATGGCCGATTGTGTACTACCTGCAATTCAGATAATCGCTCCACCTTACAAATACCTTACAAATACAGACTCATAGTAAATACATAATAGTAATGCTTTTACGTTACAATGCAGATGGTACCAAAAACAACTGTAAACTGACTGGATTCACACATGGTCAAGTATCACTTGGTAAGAAAACCTTCACAACAATAGGTATGATTTACCACGCAGGAGCCACAACCAATGCAGGTCACTACACTGCATATATTACAAAGAATTGTGGGTGGTTTTAATGTAATGCTAGTACCATTACTCTAAAGCAGAGATTACCAGCAAATCTTGTAAATGCTTACTTAATATTCTTAAAACCAAAATTTAATACGTAATCTGTGTATGAACATAAGAAAAACTTCAACCTCAAAACTATGCACAATTAGAATATGCCAACATGTATCTAACTGCCCCAAGATTCTGCAGCAAGCAAACAGATAAATAAATACTGCTAAAATCAAACAAGAAATATACAGTTAAAATATGCCAACAGGTATCTAACTGCCCCAAAAAATCTACAACAACCCAACAGATAGATGAATAGCATAAAATTAGAAATAAACAATTAGAATACACCAACGGGTATCTAATTGCCCCAAAAATCTGCAACAAGCCACCAGATAGAAGATTAGCAAGAAACAAGAAATAAACAGTAAAACAATGAAAGAAATATATTGTACGACAACATAGATGTTTTTTTTTTAATCCAGCATGGATTTTTTCCCACAGACCCAATGATTTAGAAAACAAACACAAAAACTGAGCAAATTGCGCAGTACACTGGTTTGAACTATAGTACTTGTAAAGTACTAAATATGAGGGTCAATAAAATACAGAAATGTCTATTATGCAATGCAATAACTCATTATGAACTACCTACACGAACATATGATCTTTTCTTTTATCACAGAGATTGAAAAGGTATGTCTGGTCCAATTGCCCATGTCATGAAAAAACTGCATACAACCACAGAAAACCAGTAAGTATAAAATAAATGGACTCACAAACACTGCTGCCTAACACACCCATTCAAGCGAACATCTAACCATACACCACAATCCAATATTTTTCCTTCCATGGTTATCTTATGGCACAGTCCTTGTTACAAACTCTACAATCTTAACTGCATAGTCTAGCCAAAACTTCACATACAAACTCTACAAATGAAACGGTACAAAAACTTTTGGATTGTGGATATTTGATGGGTGTTTGAGTCTATGGGTGTGTTATGCTGCAGTGGTTTTGGCCAGGGTCTAGAGTCTTGGTGCATGGCACCATGCCATGCACCCAAGAGTCTAGGCTCTGGCCACAACCATTGCAGCATAACACACCTATTCTACCAAACATTTTGACTGTGGTATGTGGGCTGCTTATAGGTGATATTAATTACAATCAATGCTCTACAAACAACCCAAAACCAACATCATACTAAAGTAAAATAGCTTATTATGTCCGTGGACAGCTGCGATGACTGCGGACATGGCGAACACATCAGGGGCACCTGCCACCTAAATGAATACAGTATTTGACCCATCTCTTACTCCCCAACCCTCCCAAGCACTCCTGCACACCAACACATTCCCCAAAATTGCATTGTGCCTCTGTTCGCCGCCGCAGATCCAAGCTGGCGGGCACATCGAAACAATGTGACACACTTCACACCTCACTCCAGCCAATCAGCGAGCATATTGTGTCCGCGGACATGACGCAAGCCGATTAACCAATCGGTGTCCTGTCCGTAGCACGAACAGGGAAATGTGTCCGCGGAGCAGACATAGATATCACACATTTTTTTGCCTTATGTTTTGGTCATTTAAAAAAAAAACTACTGGACGGATTTACACCAAATTAACAAAAGCACGCTTTCGGGACTAAGCTGCTGCTCCTGCCACATTATGTCTATATGGGAAAAACAAAAATGTGTGACCCTTCTATAACTTTGCCCCCCCCGGACCAAACCTCACCAGAAATTCAGAGTGGGCCATATACTTTTTTGCAAAGTTTGGTGGGGATTCGTCCAGGGGGAGCAAAGTTATAAGCCACCCAAAAAGTGCTCTTCCTATGGGATTAGCAACTAAACCATAACTACATGGCCGCTACCACAAAAAAAAGAATGCTGATGCTGTATGTTTTCTTAGTGTGGTATGAGATATTTAAAGCTAAATAAATACACAGCATCCAGGACTTTGGACTGTCTCACATCTGTGCAGTAACCAGGACTGACCCTGCTTAGCTTCAAAGCGAGGAAGGGGCCGGCCCCTAAGTGTTCTTGTAACTTGTTCTAATTTCTTAGGAAACATGGCTTGAGGAGGCTGGACACTTCTTGTCTTTGTAGCTAAGCAGCGTTGGTCCCTGTTACTGCATGGATGGGAGTACCAGATGCCTAGCTTGTCACTGGCCATGGTTGTCATTGTAGCTCTAAATAAATACATATTTTGTATTCCGTTTTTTTCCATAACCGCGGCTATGAACTACAAATACCCTTGGTTATACCATTGGTTATTATTTTTTAGTCCTTATACCTGCGGTTATAGGGAAAAATGACAACAAATAAAATGCCTCCCTGCCCTCCCAGACCATCACCAAGTGCCCCTCACATCTGTTCCCTCTCCCCTAATAGCCTCCTCACCTCTCCTGCCACCACCTATTCCCCCCACATCACTCGCTGTTTCTGTGATGCAGTTTGCTATGAAATGTTGGCTATTCGCTGCTATTCTGAGGTTACAGTAAAGCTTTGTGTTGCAAACTTAGTACCTATACCTCCTCTAACTTCCAAATTGAACTTGCTGTCTTATATCTTTCTGTTTTACAACCTGTCCCCACCTCCACTTCTACCCTAAAGGCATTATCTGATTTTTTCACCTGGAAATGGCATTTTCCTGCAATTTTGTTTTCGGCTAACCAAGGTTATGGCCGCGGCTAGCCCTTGCATCGAGAAAAAAAAAGGCAGATGGCTGTTTCATTTATAAACACCCAGTTTCTTGACAATTTACCTGAGCTATAGCTATCTATTTTGGATAATGGGGCACCTCCTTCTCCATCAAATATTTTATAACTACTGGATGGAATAACCCCAAACCACAACAAGGCTTCAAGTCAATGCTTCGTGCCCAGGTTGTTTCGCACCTGATCCAAATCCATCCAGCAGCTTGTGCTGGGCGGCCTCGCAAAATTTGACCTTTTTTTCTATGGGCCACAACTTCATTTTTTTTTCTTAATAACTTTAAGTTTTTTAAATCACTCTCAGAATTTGCAGTCTGAGAGGGTTCGAGCGTACCTAGTAATCTTCAGAATTTCTACCAAATACGTTGCACAAGTCATAGGTTATTAGCAATTAATGTATTCGATTTCCTATGGGAGTCCAACTCACCTTAACTATAGGACGGCTGGCGGCATCCGCCGCCCTCTAATAGGATCAATAACATAGTTTATCTATGCGTGCAAAAAACACATCGAGGTCAAGAGCTATGCCTGAAGATGGCATTGAAGAGCTCTCAGGCATACCAGCTTTTTCCAATGTAGTCCATACAATTTGCTACAAATTCCAGGGGAGAGGACCAACCTTTGTCACCTGGAGCGATATCCCATTCGTTGGTCATAACATGTAATGATGATGATGTGTTATTCATATAGCGCCTTTATCCAAAACGCTTTACAGAGCACATATTTACATACAATATCACCCAACCAAAATTGCTACTCATTACTCATTTATCAACCTCAGAAGGATGAAAGGCTGAGTTGGGCTTGCCGGGTTTTGAACCTGCGACCTGCAGATAACGCTCAGATTGCAGCAGCAAGCGCTCAACCTGCTGAGCTATCTTACAGACATGTAGGGTTTTGCATGTAACTGCATGATATTCATCATTCGATGCCAGGACTATCATTTGCTCGCCTGAAAATGTTAGCATAATCCCACACAAACAGATTTCTAGGAGTCACGTGGAAGTTCCTATATTAAATTCATTGTACGAGCCCCTCATTTTTCACCAGCTCCTGTACAATGTACAGCACAAACTGCCACTCTAACGGCAACACGCCACACCATACCGAGAATTACAAATCTCATTGTTTTCTCGACAAAGCATACTTTATTTTAGCGTGATAAAGCAACGCCGAGCACCGCGTGGTCATTTCTGTGTGGTACCATGCTCTCGTGTGCAACAAAAAGAAATGCTTTTTTTGAATGCATTGTTCCTTTTGTTTACTAAAACATAACCTGCTCTTGGCAGGCTGGTGCTTTATCTCCCTAACATATGGAAAAGCTATTTATTCCAGCCAATCACAATAAAGTAAAGAAAACCCCATTTTATGGAAAGTGATATATCACAAGTTTGCAGATCATTAAAGATATGATTACCAGAGGCAACCCTCAGACGGTGGCACATTTATGATTCCGCGAACAGATGGGGACATACATTTTCCTTGCAAATACTTTTGAAATGGCCCTACTGGTGGCAGTATAAAAGTGATTTACGGATGCCAGCGCCAAGCAGGCAAGGACAAGGGGCCCAGATTTACACAGTAAAAGCTTCACACGCGCCCTGTCATCGCTGATTGATCTGCGCCAGAGCGCGGGAACTTGTTGACTGGGTAGGGGAGCAGGGCCAATAATTCACTGCAACAAGCCAGATAATTCACGCAGCCAATCGGCCTGCCTCACTCCCCAGATGTGACATACGAGCCTCCCCTGCAAAGAGGCATCATTTGCCAGTGAGCAATATCCAGCATCGGTGCGGCAGGTACGGAGGGGGCGGGGGGGCTCTTTCGGAGCTGCCAGCAGACAGGGCACCAGGGACAGGCAGGCGCTGAGCGGCTGGTAATTGCAATTATACCTTTCCGCGTTAAGCCACCGCGCGGCCCAAATTCAGACCTAATCTGCATTATCATATTGATTAAAACAAGTTCATCGCGCGGTGCCACTTTCGGTCTGACGCCAACGGATTGGCAGTGGGAGCAGAGAATTATCTCACAAAAGAAGAGCATTCTGCCGCTGGGACGAGTCCCTGTTCCAGTTCATTGATGGAGTTGATTAAGTTTAAATGAAGCACACACTGGATAAAAGTGCGGGCATTGACCACTGTGCACTGCGCTCTGTGCTTGAAAAGGCCTGGTACAGGCAGAGAAGCAAGATTTCCTAAATGCCCTAATCTTCAATCAAATCTGACATCAATACAGACAAAGTTTGGTAATGAGAGATTCAATGAAGCATGCGGGAGAAAGAATTAATCCCCCGGGTCTAAACTGGGTTCAACTTTGAAGCCTGCTCCTCAGCAGAGACAGTTATCTAAATGCTAAATAAGGAACGTATTGTACTTCTCGTTGCATGCCAATCTTTTGTCCATTGCATCTCTATTATGTATATGCCGGTAGATGGATTGCTGTTGTCAAGGTGATTGTATCAAACCACCCTTTGGATCACTAAAAGGAATGCATGCAGAGCGCGCAAGGGCCTTACTGCAAACAGCAATCCAGAAAGCAAGCCTTAATGCACCCACCTCTTAAGAGAAGATAAGGCTTCAGTGCAAAACTCCCCTCGGCAAATGCACCCTTGCAAAAAGAAGCCACTCTGCAGGAGCAGGGATGCCGATGCATCTCTGACTCCAGGGAAAGATGCTTACATTACATATAGACGTCAGCATAAGCAATTACTTATCATATTTTATTTTCCACAAAGAGATGCCTGCTCTCATCGGAGAAAATCAATGGTGTAACTAACTGAAAAGTTGGGCACGAGCTTGTCCCCCATAATTTCCACGCTTGACTGCACACTTTTTGGGCCTAAACTGACAGAGCGGGCTCCTGCATTTTGCGAATTCAAATGTAATGAGTGTTGCATTGCCAGGCGTGTGAGAAGCATATCGAGGGCCCCGGATACTTTCCAGTCCAGCCAAATAACAAAGGTTGCTTCCAGCAGGGGCGCCCGCACTGTGTGTGTAGTGCATGGGGTGCAGCTGCCCCAAATCCGAGATCAACCCTCAAGTGCTCGTCCTATTTGCATAGACTTGCATAGAGCTCAGCATTTAAGGGGTAAAAGGGGCTTTTCCATGCATATTTTTTTAATAGTGACATCATCGCAAGTTGATCCTTAGAGAAGATCAACTGACTTGTATAAATGTTTTATCCACATATTTCGGACTCGGTTCTGTTTACATTATCAGGCTTCACCACAGAACCGCATCCTTCATCTCTCAAGTGCAGCACAGAGTTAAAGAGTGTGTTACCTGCAGTGAAGCCTAATGCTGATACATTGTAACAACAGAAGCGAGGCTAGATCTAGAGGGGTTCCTTGTTTAATGTCATCTCACAGATTCATTGTTTAATGCCATGTCACAGATTCAAATTGGAGAACTGACTTTATGTGTGAAGTAAGATAGTTGTACAATTCTCTCACAGTTCTCTGAGGTTCAACTGGTGATGACTTCAGTATTTAAAAAAAAAACACATAACATTGGAGTGTCCCTTACATTGGAAGGCAACGGTAAGAACATAAGGAACATGAGCAGGTTCTGTCCAGCCCAGCCACAATGTCACTCACCAGCCACATTGAGGATAACAAAGCGAATGAGTTCTCAAGATACAGTGTTGTCTGTTGTCGAGGCCAGAGGCTGGTGCCTTCCAGTCGTGTCGGCTATGTCATGACCCCTACCTTGCATTTAAAGTAAAATACAGCAGCACAGACCTGACATTGGATATTTAGATATTTGTAAACTTCATCAAACCCATACATTGTGAGACAGGCCTAACATATTTTCCTGTATATATTGTGTAATGTTATGTAGGGAAATCCTTGGCCAAGCAGCCAACTGACCAGGGAATACCAGAGTCCAGCCTCCCTTTCCCATGCACGTGGGAGATGTAGTTAGAGCAATCAAAACAGGAGAGGGTAGTTAGGTTTCATGTCACCTGCGCTTAATGGAGGGGCAATAGATCTTGTTTCTCTCTGACCCACCAGGAGGGAGATTGTGTCACACATTTTGATTTTGATTACAGTCCTGTGTTGCACTGGTAAAGGTATCTGCTTCATGTACAATGTCAGTTCCCGGATTGAATTAACAGGGAATAATTTAAAGGTGTCAAATAACAATAATAATAGTGATCATATGCGATTTGTATGTATATCTCAGAACTTTCAGATTCCCTCTGCTACTAAGCTCCCTAATATTTGCTGTTATTCTGACCCTATGTATTGGTGTTTTTTTTTTAAACTTTATTTTCTGTGCATAGAGTTCCAATTACATCACATGAGGGAAAGAAAGAAATATTGGTGTTTAACGTATTGGCCGGGGGAGGATGTAAGACTGAGACAGCCGTGACGGCATTCACACCTGAGACTTCATGTTGCATACGGATATGTGATACAACTGATCTACAGGCTCAGTTATTTTAGCAGCTTATTATATGCAATATTCCACTGCACTAGGCAGCGCCAATAGCGATTTTCTGGTGCCCGCCCTGTTTTAAAAGCTGAGTTGTCATCTGGTCTAGGGACATATGCACATGACTATTGAGATAGGGTATGAACCCCACCAATGACACTGTAAGAACTCCCTATTTAAAGGGAAGCCACTGTGCCAGTGTTTGAGGGTTGATGCCCTCAGAAGATTGTGTCGCCCTGTCAGAGAGAACCCGTTCTACGGGAAATTCCATTGCTGGACTAGGGATATAAATATCCATGGCTGAGAATATCCAGCTTTCCATCAGACATCCAGAATCAATGCCACCTCATGCAACAACCAGTG
Organism: Ambystoma mexicanum; assembly: GCF_040938575.1. Taxonomy (NCBI): domain Eukaryota; kingdom Metazoa; phylum Chordata; class Amphibia; order Caudata; family Ambystomatidae; genus Ambystoma; species Ambystoma mexicanum. Next base: position 1,079,373,775 of record NC_090922.1, read on the forward strand.
CCAAGAAGAGAGGATACCCTACCATTGAGTATTAAGCGTCCAGTTCCACACACACAGGAGACAGACATATGTCAGTCAGACCACTTGAGAGCTGCCTCAGTGAGTTCAATAAGATTGTTTCCCTCCCAACCAGAGACAGAAGCTGGCGGAGCAGTAATCATCTGTCGGTAATGATTGAGCCATGAAAGCCACAATAGGAACAAGATAAGTCTTTGCACAGAATCTGCATGTGTCCTCAACAGTGTGCCTCAATGGCATTCTCATTCTGAGCTGTGTCTCCAAATATGGCCAGACACCATCCAGTACACTTATATCCTTGCCAGAGTACTTCCAGGATCATGATTCGACACTACTGGATATCATTGAGTCTTGGGTGAGATTGGAATCAAAGGGAGACAGGTTTGTGTTGTCCCAGCAGACATAAATGTAGCTTTTGTCTATGAGGTCATTTTCACCCTTTACCCTCATGTTCCTTTTACCCTTACCATATATCCTTAGTGAGTACATAAATTCAGCAAATCTGAGGCTTTATCGTCAGCATGGGCTGCTCCCAATATTTGACGAATCCTGAATTGCTCAGGTGATACACACCCTCAAAGACCCTCTGAAATACCTACGGTGGAATAACTCTGAGTTCCAAAATCTATGTCCACCCTGTCTGACCAACCCATAGCATTCTGAACCACATTGCACTGCTGACTGTTTGCAAAGGGCCTGAACAGACACCTAGAATGGATCCTGATGTTGCTGGGCATCAGACAGATTTGATCAGAGATTTTCTGAGTCCATGTGCCTGTCATTCCCAATGCCTTACAGTGCCAAATGAAGACTGTCAGTACTTCCATTTGCTTCTGAAACTCCTCCCTCATTATTTTATGGGGCTACTACTAAATCTACGTGATCACTGCGCCGCTCATAACTGCGCTGACCAAAATGTCGACGCCCAATATGGCTTCGCTTGGCAGATAGATCACTTTTCTCGCATCCTCTGGTCCTCATTTCCCCTACCCGCCCCTCCACTTATCTTTACAGTGGCACACTTCTGTGTGCGCCCCCGAGACCTTGCCATCCCTGCGGTGTCAGTTCCTCCCACGTCCGTGGGTCGGAGCTGATGGTGCAAGGTCCTTTTTTTGTTTTAAAACGTTCCACAATGGTAAGCAGCAGACACCCCCGCAACCCCTGACTCCCGTTACTGCACCCAATGAGAGCGGGGGACACCCCTGCAGCCCCGCTCTGCTTGGGAGCTTTAATGAGAGTCAGAAAAAGGAAATGTACCAAAGTCACCGTAACTGCTTAGTCGCAGTTACGTGGTTGACATTTTGGTACATTTCTGCTACTAGTTACTAAACTACGTCCTATTTTAGCAACACTCAGGGTTTGGCATTATTCTTGAGTTTTAATGCTAGTGGCTTGTGAACCTTGAATCCTCCAATACCTGTGACTGACTTAAGATTTGGGCCTGATCATTGTTACCTAGAGGTGAGCCAAGGATCCTTCAACCAGGATTTTTCCCTGTCTTTGTTATTGCTTAGAGGAACATTTTTGAACATACCCTTAACACATACAGACACTTTCATGCAACCCTCACTCTTGAGACAAATGGTGTGCCATACCATAGAGAGGCATCAACAGTACAGCACTGTAGGCCCTCCCTCTCTGGACTTCTTCTCCATCGCTGATCAATCTCCTTCTGTGCAACTGTTGGCAGACATTGATGCATCAAATAAGTCCACTCACCTGTTGACAGCCTTGACAGCGCTGGACATCTACTGCAACCTGATCTTTCTCATTGTGTATGTGCCGTTGGCCACTGATAAACAAGGCCTGTTTCTCACCCATGATGCAAACTAACCACATGATTCATGCAGCAGTCATAATCCCAACAAATCGCACTGACTGTAAAACCTCCAGCTAACACAGAAGACCACTCTGAGCTACACCTACCAGCATTAACACAGCAGCCAAGTAGGCCCTCCCTAGCCAAACACATTTCATCCCTCTGGACTTCCTCTCCATCTCGATCTCCCTGGTCTACTTGGTAGGGGTAGCATTGATGCATCAGGATAACCTCTCACGCAGGTCTGTCTCCTGACCACTTGAAGCAGACCTACTAGTATCAACATTTCATTCCACCCCAATCTTGCACGTTGTGTGCTTGGCAGTGGTAGTCACTGATGTACCAGGCCTGCCACTCATTGGTACATCCTCACCATGTCACACATGCAGGGGTTCTTATGTCCTTGAGGAAAAAGTGTCCTACACTCAAGGCATCCGTGGAAAAGTTTGAAGAGGATAAGGGCATCACCTGTAGGGCTATGTTCAAGCCTGGCAATGCCAATATCCACAACTCCTGCTGTGTGCTAACCTGGTAAACACAAGTCCTCTGTGCACCCCTTGTTTAACTCTGTTAACTCCTTTCACTTCAACTCCTGCTTCTTTATCTATCCCCAAAATGGGTGTATTTCAAATAATATCCATATCTAACTAGGACAAATGCAATTTTATTTTAGAGTGGTGGGTAAATAAAATGGGGAATATATTTGTACCACTGGTTCCATTGGATTCTAACTACTTTACAAACCTCTTCCACCCATATTTTTAAATACTATAAAAGAGTGTAATTTAGGTCATTAATTAAGTAAGGCTATAGGGCATGTTGTCTTTTAATAACTTTGTCAATCTGTGATATTAACGCATTGAAAATACCACTGACAACCTCATATGTTTGCAAATAACAGGTACATTACATTATTTATCTTATCTGGAGAGGGAAATGGCCTCCCATTCTCAATATTTGAATTACAAGGGAATAGCAATTCTAAATACACAAGTGGGGCATATGTTTACTTTATTTTAGGTTGTTGAATATAGTTCTCTTTGGATAGGGATTACAATCTCTGGACCCTCTGATTGGTGCAGTTACTCTTCTTTCCTGAATATAGCTGCAATTCACTAGATAAAAAGTCATCCGATTCCACTTCTCTGCACTTGGATACCATTAAAAAGGTATCTGAAGCTCTGTCATCTTCTTGCTCTGTTAGGTAATTCTCTTGTTCTGACCTGAAGTGCCTCAGCTTGCTATTAGCAAATTTGGCCTGCATTTCCCCAGCCAAATCGACTCTGACATCTGCTTGCAGTTATAAAATGATTTCTCCCTCCCTGCACAGCAATATTCTCTTGATGGACCCTCTGATTAGCTGAATGTCACTAGGGCACAACCAGAGAATCCAGTCTCCTGGTTTCCAGGAGTTACAAGGCCTAGTATGTCATCGGGATGAGTTTCTTAGTTTCTATTTCATCCTTACCCTTGAAAATGAGTTGTTTACCTGTGTTAACATATATATTTCTTAAATAACTTCATGGGTGTTCAGGTGAGATTGTGCTAAATAACAGTATCAGTTTAAGCATGTACCAATTATAATAAAATGTACATTGAAATATACATTTTCTAAATACATTTAAAAACATTCTAAAGCCTTTTAGAATGAATTAGTCGTAATGCTACAACACAAACAGTAGTCTAGTTATGAATATTATTGTATTTAAATTGACTTTTAAAATGAAGCATTTTCTTTTCTGCAACTGGCTTGAAAGTCTGACATTTTTAGATGAACTTTGGAGATCATAGGTCATAACACAGATGGTGAAGTACTGCCATTAGCGGTTCATCTATCCAACAGAACATTTATGGGGCTTCACTGTGAATGAACACTTGCTTGATGGATAACTTTTCCGTTTATTATCCCAAGAGTTTTGTGACTTTTGAACTTAAATGAAATCTCCATTATTTTGACAAATGCTTCTAAGGCAAAGGCTAAAGTATACATTCAAGCCATTATCTTATTATGGCTTATAAAGTATACATTCAAGCCATTATCATATTAAACGCCATTGCTTGGAGAGTAAGCTATCACCCAGCAACTAAAGAATGCACATACAACATTTGTATTGTTTCTGAGACCATGGTTTCTTGAACAATTCCACTATTTCTGTTGTCATTCATCATCACACATGTAGACCAGATACTCCCCTGTACATGCATCTTCCATTCAGAACAACAGTTTGACCTGAATGTCACGTTTGAAACTGGATTAGGCTTTTAGAAACGCCAACTGAAATCCACTGGTACCAAACCTAAAGGCATATAACAAATGTGTCAATGTAACATTTAAATATTAAACAGTATTCAGATTTTCCTAAGATTTCTAATAGCCAATTTAAGCATCTTTTGATGATCCAAATGCTATTTGTGAAATAATTATTGAATGTTTTATGATTTAGTGTATGTATTTTCAACAACAAATGGACGAAGCCAAAGATTAGGGTAACTTGGCCATCCTGTTCCTGTTGGATTTATCAGCAGCGTTTGACCTTGTCGACCATCAAATCTTGACTAAACACCTTTCAACTCCTACCGCATTTTCACTGAATGCCGCCAGTTGGATCAAATCCTAGAACAACTAGGATCTTTGCACCTACTGTGGCTGCTGAGCCAGTACCAATCCACTGTGAAGTCCCTTAAGGTTCCTGTGTTTCACACACGCTTTATAATAATATCTTTACTAAGCTTCTTTTTGATAATCTTAACAACCTGGGTGTCACCTACACAAACTATGCAGATGAAATTCAGGTCCTCATTACACGCACTTGTTGCTATGAAAGAGACTCCATAAAGCTAAACAAAATCAATCTTAAAATAAAGGCTTGGATGGCTACACACAGCCTAGGTTTAAACTGTGACAAGAAGGAACTTCTGATCGTTGGCACCCAAGTCCATCTAAACAAACTTGACCCTCGATACAAATCCTTCAACATTGATGGCAGTATCATCAAAGTCGCCAAAGAGGTCAAAACCCTTGGCGTTTATCTAGACTCCACCCTCTCCCTCAAAAAACAAGTAAACTCCACAGCCTCCATCATAGCATACACCAACAAATTAATGAATGCCTGCAAACCCTTTCTGTCCGCAAATAGCTGCCTCACCCTAGCCAGGGCCTTGATTTTGACCAAACTGGATTACTGTAACACCCAATTCCTAGGCTCTACTGATCACAACCTGAATAGATAACAAGGTCTCCAGAACAATGCCCTTCGATGTGCCTTGAACATACCGAGCTCCAGTCATATCTCTACCATTAGACGTGACTCACACTGGTGAACAGTACGCGACACAATTAAACTACGCACACTTGTCATCACACACAAATGCCTAATACTGCCCCCCAAAATCTGACTGACAAATTCTCGAGGCACCAATCTTCCAGACATACAAGATCGTCCTACCTACACTGCCTCAATATACCCAAGTACAAACTGAAAACGGCAGGGGGTCAAGCTTCCCAGTGTTAGCAGCCAAGTGCTGGAACACCCTCCCCACAGACATTAGAGCCTAGCCCTCCTTCTGGAATTTTAGATCCAAAGTGAAAGAATTGCTCTTTGCCCAGCAACATTAGCTCACCCTTCAGTCACATTCGAATTGCCTCATTCCTGTCCGACCACTGTGAAATTACTACTTTCTCCCTTTTTTACTCAATAGCTGTACCAGCACTACTGCTATATTTATTACCACTGCTCATCAGCATGGGGAGTACTTGTTCCCAGCCTAACGTATCTTCTTGTCTTGCTACTAACTGTAACCGTCTGCCATGTTGTAGTCAAACTGAACATTCTGTAGCCTGGTCCTTATGCCCCATCACATGCCTTGCTGTTGCCACATTGGCCATTCTGTATCCTGGTCCTTAATGATTCTTCTTTCCCCTGCATTTGTAACTGTAACAACTTATCTATGCACAAACGCCCAGGTACGCTCTACAAATAATAAACTAAACTAAACTAAACTGTATTCTCCTTGGCACTGCAGTTGGATTCAAACTGTCAGGGGCTCATATTCATCAAATTAATAATTTGACGGTAGGGAGCCATTACGTTAACACTTTGACGTAGGTGGCTCCCCGCCACAGCATTTTCATCATTTGCACTGCAGGGTGCAAATGTGAAGGGCAAAAGGCAGCATACAAGCATGCAAGCCACCTTTTGCCAACAATTCCCAATTCAATTTTTATTTTGGTTCATACATTTCAGAACCTAAAGTAGCTGTTTCAAATCTTTGTTCAGATTGTTTTAACCCTTAATTTGCTTTCAATTATGTTGCATTTAAAAGTAGATGTGCTCTATGTTTTAGGTTTTAGCCCTTGCTGTTTCACTGATGTTTGGGAAAGCAATTAGCTAAGGCATGGTATAAGACTAGGCATAGACCATTCCAACCCTTTACTCCTTCGTGTTCTATTTCTGACTGGGACACATGGACCCATTCATGCATTGGTGGATGGAAGAACGCAACCTAGCAGGTGGAGTGATACTGTTGTAACTATATCTTTATTCAGGTATTTAAACTACATTTCAGACACTGATTTTACTAGCCGTGGTATTATAGGAGGTCTGTATCACCTTCCATTAAATTGTTTTATAATGGTTGAGGTAACATCAGACACATGCTGATTCATCTTGCTTGACATCCCTACTCTAAATCCTTAGTTTTACTTTGCCATATTTTAGATGGATATATACATTGTTTACTGGCAATTGGCTTTTGTTTCCTAGATGTGAATAGGGGAAGAGTAGTATACTATGACTATATTCAAGTATACAATGGTTACTATTGGGAATTGGTTATTGTTTGACTATATTATTTTAATGCTCATTTATTATTGCCACAGAAGCATACATGTGCATACATGCTAAATAGATGGACAAGAGCATTATTTATGTGTTTCTATTTATGAATGTAGATTAGCACTATATTAGCATAAATGCATGTTGTATTAATGATAAAATATGTATGGGAGTTATTGATGACATTTAATGTTAATCATTATAGAATGCTAATAGAAATTAATTTCTAGATATCCTGGGGGCGGTAGTGGGGGTTAGTCCAGTTTCAATGTTACCATTAGTAAATCTGTCAGATTCACAAGTGTAGATGGTTTTCCTGCCATAACGCATTGACATACAACTCTCACTGAAGATTTGCACTATGTATGGCACTATTTTCTCTCACAAAACATGCCACCACCCCAGCAGGGCATCCTGCTTCCCTCTGAGCTGGAGGTTAGGCTCTGCCAAGCAGTGGAGGTTAAAAATAAAGACACCTCTACACATTATATAGATTCACTCCCACCTCGGTGTACATCACCATGTACAGTGGGTCTCTATGTAGAATCACCCACTTTACATGTTCCTGCTCTTTATTACTAAATATATCCATGCACTACACTTCCACTACCTCGATTAATACATTTTTCTCTGCTCTTCTGCTCGGATTCTCAGCTCTCTATCTCCCAACAACCTCTGTGCCCTGTGCTACCTCCCACATCAGCACCCCGACCACCTTAATGCCCTTATGTCAGATATCAATGTAAAGCAAACAGTGGAGGCATTCAATAGCAGGCTAATTGTCCACCTGCTAGCCAGAAAATAGGTGTCTTCCACCCCCTTTCTACCTTTTCCCATAACTCTATATCCAATCCTAAACTAATGCAAATATGTAAATATTTACTTGCAGACTTAAAACCTAATGGGTAGTATATTTATATTTTCCATTTTGTTGTTATTCTCCCCTTCCATTAACCAAAACTCTCCAAAACCCAGCCTATCACGCCATCATATAATCTGTATCTATTTTCAGGCTCCCAGAAATGTGACTTCCTTAACGTCTAGTTGGTACTATGTACAGCACTTATGGTTGAAGTGCCAAGAACCACACACACATAAATACAAATACTAGAGACAATACTTTAACATAGTATTGATTGCTGAAAATGTAGTGAACTGAATAACTCGTGCCCTTTAAGATGAGCAGCAATTACCCTTGAGATGGATGAGGATGCAGATTTTATTCATACACTAATACTCGAAACAACTCAGATAGTTGCCAAAAAGGAAAACTGTTTTACTATCAATAGTCTAAAACAGGGAGTACAACGAACATCAATGAATTCGCCCGATCCTCTTGCTCAACTAGTTTCATAAAAAAAGGAGCTTTTATATCCAAAACTTGTCATCATTCACATAGACCTACGTCATTACCAACGTCATACCATCTGGCAAACTACAAAAACCTAGTGGCAACTGTGATAGGCTCTTAGTGAACATAAGTATATGTTCTAGGCTAGTATGGGACAGTGAGTGAAAGTAATTGGTTTCTTAACATCAGGTGAGGAAACTAAGCCCTCACTTCAAACTGGCCACCATGAACATCACTAAATACACAACGTCCCATTGACTACACAAACTATAGGACCCTTAATAATGCGGTCCCCTACAATTGGTTGACACTCTAACCTTCATCAGTACTTTTCCACCTACGTCTAGCAGCATGCAGGCTGGCCTTTTTAGGTGCTGGTGAGCTCATTTTAACCATAGCTTCCCACCAATTAGCCTATCAACCCATCATCACCTCAGTGGTCTGCTCCAATTAGGCTTTGAAGCTCAGCTTTGAGTTTGTTCTGTACTGTGGAAAATTCAGGCGAGTGAAGGCACGCTCTGCCCTCATGCGTAGGTGTGAGCATCTTGTCGTCCAACTTCATCCTTCCACATGAGTGAAGACCATGATTTCGAGCTTTCACTGTCTTTAAAATAGTATTCCTTAATAGACCACTGACGTCTTCCTTGTTTATTCATGTCTTTTGAACAGGAGTTTTTTTCTTTCCCGCGATTTGTATCCAATGTTAGTTAACTTCAGCCTGATAAGACCTTGGCTTCTTGGCTTGGCGTCATGGCTCATCCAACCTCGCCTTTTTGAGATTCACTTGCTAATTCATTTGTTTTCTTACTGCAACACACTAGAAATGAGGCCTTCTTTCTAAAGTCCAGCACTGCTATAACACGTAGTGGAAACATCCATCATTTACTCTTTATGCATATATGTATATATATTGGCGCATGCCGCAATTTATTCACTATAAAACTAGCCTCAGGATTACTTAGTCTGCTTGCATTTCTTTTGCATCTGTACATGTGTAAACTGACTTGTTATCTCTACTTTGTAGTTCTGTGGAATAAGCTTAGTTACCTTGGTCCCAAGATGTCACTTATTCTGCATTCTTTTCTAGGCACATCAGCTCAACTCTGTGTGACGTCACCATTCGTCTTGACCATTCATTTGCCCTGCTTCTTTCAGGATTTCATTCAAACGGCTATCATATTTCCTTGTATGCAAGTATGGTTTTCTCAATGGGAACATTGCCTCCAGGATTCTCCTAGGTATCAGTATTTTAACTGGTACTGCACAGTTTTCACATCCGGCCTCCCAACATATAAGCAATATGGGTGAGGTGGTTGAGGTAGGTGTACTTGGCTCCTACTCTACACTCCCCCCCTCTGGGCGATTTATCAACCACTCTCTCATCATCCTTCACATCCAGACAGCTTGGTCTGAAGAAGAGCTTCCTAGGAAACCCATATCTTTATGACTCCCTTCAGGCATCCAGCTGGCTTCTCATGCTCATCTTTGTTCCATGTCATGAGGCTGCATGGCCATTTGGACTACAATAGATCCATCTTCCCGTGTACTTCTTATGATTCTTTGGATACAGGATCTTTGTCCCCTCAGGTGCATGGATACTGGCCTCCAAAGAGTCTCTAATTTCTTCATCTGTCAAGTCCTTGGCCTTCTATCCTGGTTTGACATTGATCATAATTTTCATCCCTATGGCTTTCTTGGCTGTTTTCTTGCATTGGGAGATTATTATCTTGATCACACAAAATCCAAGCAATGTCATTAGTATCAGAGCTGCAAGGAACTTATAAAAGTCTGCCTTCCATTGTCGAACCCATGGGAAGAGTGATACAAACCAGCTATCATCAGTAATGTCTTCTACTTCGTCAATCATCTGGCCGTGGGATTTTGTCAGCATACCTATGGCCTCCATCAAGGTTCCATTCTCATCATCATGAGAAGGTATGAATGTGCAACATGATTCTCTGAATTTTTGCACACACACCTCTATCCATAGCTGTGATCATGTCCAGGACGTATCTATTCTGAAGAGTCATCAGTGGTATGGCTCTCAGCTCTTCTCTAATAGCATTGAATCCCTTTATGGTAGTTTTGATTGTCTGTAGCAATTCCCATCATGTAATCTGCAGCCATTTGGTATTTGCTCCAACCTGGACACTTGGCATAAAGATCAACGAAAACACTAAAGCAGTCTCGCTAAATCGTCTGTGCTCATAGGGAATAGCATCAAAACCTTCTATAGATTTTGCTGAGAAATAGTTCTCTCTCTTCATTCTTCTTATCAGCTCCACAGACATCTTCCTTCTCAGGTGAGCATCTGCTTTTGGAAAACTGTCAAGGTTTAAGTCACTTTTCGGAATCACCAATGCTGGAACATGAACATTCACTAGTGAGCATCGTCCTCGCCAATCCTTGCGTAGCCTCATATATGCTTTGGATCCATAAACCCAATAGTGATCCATGATCACTGCTGTCCTAAATATCATTCCTGGTACATCAAAGATTCGACCACAGTTCTGATTCTCTCCAACTTTTCTTGTGCCGTTATTTCTGAAACACAGCTTTGCACTCTCCAAAGGCACTATCTGTAAGGATCTTACCCGGTCTACGACCTAGGTCAGCAGTTTAACAGGTCTTGACAATAGTGGTTTGCAACCATTCTGCACTATGTCAATGGTTTGTTTGTAGAAACCAATGAGCACCCAGGCTCTGCAGATCACCACTCCTTCTTCCCATCCATCTGGTGATTGTACTGATCCCCAGATCTGCATTTGGCCTCTGTTCTTCCATCTATGAATTTCTTCTGCAGATTTTCCTGGACTCTCCAGTCTTTTGTTTACTTCCCATCTGATTCCAGCTCCTTTCACTCCATGCTTCTCATATCTGATCACATGATTCTAAGTGTGAGCTCTGTTTCTTGTCTTAGAGTCTTGCACGTAATCATCTTCATCTGGATCTGTCTGTCCATTCAGTTGCCCATTTAAGATAGGCATCTCATCCCATAAACTGGCCTCTTGTTCAGCAAAGTGCTATGTGGGAAGGACAATGGGCCTCATTACAGGTTTGCCGGCCGGGTAACAAAGGTACCGGAAAGCTTGCCAGTACCATTGTTACGGGACCGGCAAACTACGAGTTCTGCTCGCGGGTGGCTTCCCGCCCGCCATACCTGACCTGGCGGGTGTACTGGCACCCGCGAGCAGACATGGCCTATAGCATCAGCACCATTCTGAATGGTGCCGGTGCTACTGGCCTCCCTGTTCCCACTATAGGGCTCAAGGGGAATGGGGAGTAAAAGTTTCCGGCCCCTAGCAATGTCAATGGGGAAAGACAGGGTCCGCCAAGGTTGTAATGGCCCTGTATTTTCCCATTGCCATGGGGCTGGGAAAATGTGCAAGTTGGGCAGCAGCAGGCCGGTTTTACCAGCAAGACTACCATCAAACTTGTAATGAGGCCCAATGTGCTGGCTGGATGTCTATTTCAATAGCTATGAAGGTCTTAGACTTCCCTATACTATAAGGCAGGAGTGCACATACAAAGCATTCCTCCTTTGAGGTTCTTCTTCCCACTTCCCTCATATGTTGATACCATATCTTGTTTCCCAAATGTGCTGTACTATCCAGGTAATCATTTAGCTCAAAGTCATCCTCCCTAGCATCTCTCTTTGGCCTTATTTTTCTCTTGTGACCATCCACCAATATTTCATAAAGTATATCAGCATAGTTTCTTCGAACTGGACCAATCATAGGAACACTCGTCAGTGGACTAGATGTATTTGCATGCATTAACTGTGTAGGTTCACCTTTCAATATCCATTTCCTTTGTTTCCCTTGTAAAGCCTGTCGCTGCTGTCCAAAAATAATCTCTAATACTTTTTACATGTGACTGACTGTCAGTGACATTTACCTCAGACTTAGTTGACTCGTCACCATTCTTTGGAACAGTGATAATTACATAGGGTCTTGTTTGCATAGTAGTTGCCACTTTTATACCTTCCTTCTGCTTAGGAAGATTCTCATGAGTTTTTGATCCATGTACATCTACGTAATAGGATGTGTGCACAGTGAATGATAGCAGTACTATTATCAACAGAATGCAAGCATAAATAACACAGAGATATGAGAATGTGCATCATCAGTTTTCTACACAACGTGGACATCTCTGAATCTGTCATGATGATATTATTGCGTATGCTGCCCATTTTAATTGTCTAAGGAAGGAAAAATAAAACTTTAATATGGCACCATTATGTACTGTTTCTGGAAACTGCTGATCTCACTCGATGAACTTCTTTGATCAGCTGACTACTTAATGAACGATCAATTTGAATTCCCAGTGGATCCCATGAATCGGTCTTTCACCAGACGACATGATGATTTTCTTTCAGCATGAAACAAGGGTTCTCTTTAGCCAGCAATCCCTTGATCTCTCCCCCGAAGGAAAGCCTCACTCAGATCTTAGCGTTCCCTCGGAATAAGTATTTACTTGTACTATAATGTCTCTCAAAATCTCATTTAATGCTGCATTATTTCTCGGGTCCCTTAGGAAGTTACGGACATCTGCGTGTCTATTAACAAGATGTGGGCATTCTTCAATCAGGTGATAAAAAACTAGACTGACCAGTCTGTGTGCGTTGTCAGCTGATAGGGGCATTTGCACTTTCCCCACTGTATTCAGGAAGCTGCAGAACTTGCTCAATAATCGCTGTGAGCAATTGCCTTACGATCGGACCATTCTTAGGATCTTGCAGGAAAACGTGAACGCCAGTAGTTCTCCCGACAATTGCAGGATATGTGTGTAACACAAAAAGAAAAACTTCAAATATGATCCGTGAAACATTGTCATTGGGTACCACCATGAGCAAATATAAACAAGAACTCAGTGAGAATTGAATCAGGGTATTGTACCCTCTTCCAATTGTCGAAAACAAACCCAAGATCTGGCATATTTTTCTTCTTATCAAGGCTTAAGCATGCCTCAGTCCAATGTCAAGAAAAACTCTTGTGGCTGAAGAATAGATATCTTCCCTTAACTCTTCGCCAAATGACTAAAAAGAGTGTTAAAAAATAAGGCACAGTCCAATGAACAGCAGTACGGAAATGCAAAAACAATCCAGGACATTGCACCCACTAAAGTGAAAATATTTGTATTGTTAAATCTCCAGGTTTGCCCTTTAATGATAACACGTGTTTCGGCCCTTGCTGGCCTTTCTCAAATCGGGGCTAGTCGTACTATTCTAATATAAAGTAATTAGAACAACACAAAATGTATAGCAGGCCCATATATCCAATGCCAAACAAACATAAGTGGAAATCACCAGAACATTCATCTATTAAGTCGTACAAATGCACATAAATATTAATCCATATTCACGTGTAAAACCAAAAACATTAGAAACATAGAAAAAAGAAATGGTTGGCATTGGTACAGGTGCATACAAATTAAATAAACAACAAAAAGATAATTGAACAGATAATACATTAAAAAATGTAGGGTAGGGGAGAGAAAAGGGGATGGACAAACAAACACACAGAGACAAGAAAAGGATTTTACATTAGTCACGATCGTGTGAATCCAAAGTAACTTGTTAGAACTATAACTCCAAAGCTTAATTACTTACCCAAGGGGGGGTCATTACTTCATCTTAGTCAGGTTGAATGTATTGGGTCAAATCCCATCTACGTGTGATCTAGTGCCATAATAATTGGAAAAGAATCCATTAGTCCCAGTAATGTGATCCACACATTTGTGTTATGTCGTTACATTTAGAGTACAAAAAACGTGCCATAACCATTTAGTGGTACGTATTGTGTAAATTCTTCCAGAGCGTGCAAGTCTTAAATGGGGCTAGTTGGTGGAGTACCAATCTACCGCTTTGGCTTCTCCCGATTATCATAATCATTCAGTGACATATATTTAATGAAGCACTCAATCTTTATAAGTCGTGGTCTTAAAATAACCAGGGTTAGTAAATGCGCGAAGCGGGAAAGCATTAAAGTACACTTACTCAATGAAACTCCAGTCATACGTGTTGGCTTCTTCCGATTACTAAGAAGGCGGGTGCAATCTTGGGACTATTTGTTAGGTCGTTCCCAAGGTGAGGCCTAGCCAAATCTGCCGCTGCACAGTGATCCTAGGCAACTGGCACGCAGATTCCTAGGTTTAACAAAGGACTAAAAATAGATCAAATAAGAGTCTACCTGCATTGATATGCATCCGAGTACATAGTATATGGCAATAGGGTTTAAACAACCACACAGTTAAGGATACGTGTTCCGTTACAAAATCGTATAGGTTGTCATAGTAAATAGAATACACTCATGATTTGTTAAAGGTATCTCCATTCCATTAATGTTTGGCTGTCTATACCATTGAATACATAAGTTCAAAACTGTTGGGATGTCTTCTCACATAAGTTGTTTCTAAATATCGGAATCAAGAATCTAGGGGAGTGTAATGGGGAAGTTTAAAAATTAAAAAGGTCAGTCCCGCTCGCAATACTTTTCCAAATGCAATTGTGTTCCAGGTACCTTATAAACAATAGCAGTGTGACATTATCAACAATCCCAATGATTCAAATACATATACATGTAGCGATGTGTCTATCTAAATAGTAAAGCACATTACTAGAACTTCTTACATATTTGTTCTATAGGAACGATGCCATTTCAGTGTCCAAATTCAAACCAAACACCGTTGTGTTGAAAAGACAAATCAGTCTCGCCTCTGCTTGGCATAATGCTTGGGCTCTGTCTCCACCCCTTTTATTCATTGTGATATGCTGTAAGCCGATGAATTGAATATTTGCCTTATCATCCATCTGATGATTCTTTTGCCAATGTACAGCTAATGGCAGAGACAGGTCCTGGCTTCCAATTTTAGCCAAATGCTCCGGCATTCTTATCCTTAGCTCTCTTTTGGTACTACCTATGTATAATTTTTTACAGGTAGATTTGATGGCATAGACAACATACGTTGTTCTGCAATTTATCACATGTCTGATCATAAACAATTTTCTATTTGGACCCTCAAGTTCTTTAGTTTCATCACCCGCAAATTTACACATTGTGCAGAAACCACTTTTAATAAAACCTGGTTCACTTCTGTTGAGCCAGTGGCTTGTTTGTCTTTTTCTGGATCTTGTAACAATGACGGACAGATGATTGTTTTGAGAGTACTTGCTTTTTTAAATATGATTGTTGGCCTATCATCAATAAATTTACACAAATGTTCATCCAATTGCAATAAATGCCAATGTTTTTGTAGCGTTTTTCTGATTAGTTAGTGGTCTTTATTGAATTGAGTTATTTTATTTATTTATTTTATTATAAAATCTTTTTATTGGCATTTTAAGATATACATTACATCAGTGACAATTTCCCTTCCCACTGATTATCTCCGCCATTCTGCAATTATGATACATATTCGATTATTTCCTGGAAGGAAACATCCCTCAGGACAACATAACAACATTAACTAAACATAAACTGCCTTCATGTTCAACGATTATGGAGTCTATAGCACCTTATGTCAAGTTGGTGGCCTGTCCATGTCCCTGTAGGTGGGAGACAGGTGGGGTTGGCATTCTTTCCCTTTGAGACTCGTCACCCCCTTCTTTTTGTTGTGAGCTATGCATTTCTTGCTGCTGAGCGCTGTTCATCACATTTCTAGGCCTCATGGGGGCATGTTGTCGGATGGTAGGAACATGTCTCTCACCACAGCTTTCCATGCCTCAAATTTAGCGTTGGTGTCCCCATCACCCCCCACAGTCCCCGAGTCGTCCATCGCTCCATTTCCCTTTTCCACCTCATGTATTGGGGCCTTTTTTGGACTTCCATGACATTGCTACCTCCCTTTTTGCTAGTATGCATGCCATGTCCATCACGCGGACAATATGTTTTATTTTGCTTAACCTGGGGTATGTGCCCAGCAGACATTCCTTCATTGTCCATTCATATCGGGTTACTCCGCCCTTCTCACATGCTTGTTTAACATTGGCCCAAAATCTGCCCGCTTTTGCGCACTCCCAAAACATGTGTATTAGGCCTGCTTCATCACTAGTGCACCATGGGCAGCGTGCCTCTGCCTGCCGTTTCAAGCTTGCTACCCTTTTTGGGGTCATGTACGTTCTGTATAGCACGTTTGCTTGGATTAGCCTGAACCTGGCATTTCTGGACACTGACTTTGGGAATTTCAGTGCTCTCTCCCATTCATTGTCGGATAACCCCTCACCGATGTCCGTCTCCCATTTGGTCCTTAACGTGGCTCTGCGGGGGTTGGGCCTGTCGTTTAGCTGCACATAGATCCTCGACACTGGCCTCCACCCGTCGCTCAGGTTGTACATTTCTGTCACTAGGGGGGTTGTTGCTGGTTCCTCTGGCCAGCCATCCCATCTCTCCTTAGCCTTGTGTCTGAGTTTCTGATACCATAAGAACTGACCCGTTGGTATACCCTCCCTCTCGTGCAGCGATTCCAGATCCCTGAATTCTCCCTCCTCGTACATGTCTCCCCAGGCGTATATACCCCATCCCTCCCATTGCCTAAGTATGTTAACCACGGCTGGAGTCGTTCTCATGCTCACCATTATTGGCAGATCAGGGGAGTAGGGGTTCTTTAGATGTGTGATGGTCTTGACTCTTTCCCATACCAGTCTACCCAGTTTGGCCAGTAAGGGAGCTCCTCCGGCACGGTCCGGGGGCGCCCATATTATCTCCTTGAGATACATGGGTTTGACAAGCTCACTCAGTAGGCCAGTTTCGTTAGTGACCTCATCTGATAGCCATTTAGTGACATGGCTGAGTTGGGCCACCAAGTAGTACCTTTCAAAATCCGGGAGTTGTATGCCCCCCTTATCGTAGGGGAGGGTTAAAACATTCAATGTGAGTTTATGGTGTGTTTTTCCCCATATGAAGTCTCTGACCTGAGCTTCTAGCTTTCGGAAGAAAGGTGGCCTGATGTAGTGGCAGATGGTTTGGAAGAAATATAGGTAACGTGGCAATGTAATCATTTTTGCTATCGAAGCCCTTCCCATCATCGAGAGTGGTAACCTTGACCAAAATTTCATTGAGTTGTGAAGCCCTTGAGATACCGGCTGTGTATTCTGCTCGTGTGTGAGTTCCGGCGTGTGTCGGATCTTGACCCCCAAGTATTTAAACATGTCCTGCTGCCATCTTATCCCAACCTGCGGTAGGCTGTCCATTTCTACCCCCCCTCAGGCCTGCCAGTGGGAACATACAGGATTTTTGTCTGCTAAAGTATACCCCCGAGTACCGTGCAAAGTTATCCAGTACTTCCAGAATTGTAGGGGCGTTATTTTTTGGGTCTGTTAGGTAAATTAGGACATCATCCGCATATAACGAGATGACGTGACACCCCCCACCTACTGTTATTCCAGCATCCCAGAATTGTTTCCTTATATAGATAGCGATTGGCTCCAACCCCAGTATATAGAGCATGGGGGAGAGGGGACAACCCTGTCTGGTGCATCTTTGTATATCCCAGGCTTCCGATACCCACTTGCCCATTTTCACTCTAGCTGTGGGATTGTTATATAATATCTTGACCCAGCGCACAAATCCCTCCCCGAATCCGAACTCCCTTAGCACCTCTATCAACCACTCCCAGTAGATGGAGTCGAATGCCCTTATGGCGTCCAATGACATCACTGCCATCTGTTCCTGGCCTTCCGCTGTGTGTGCTAAGATGTGCTGTAGCCGTCGCAAATTGGCAGTTGTGTTGCGGCCAGGCACAAAGCCATTCTGGTCCTCGTGAACCAGACAGCCTATCACTTTGGACAATTTGTTGGCCAGGATGGTGGTTAGTATCTTACTGTCATAATTCAGCATTGCTATTGGTCTATAAGAGTCGCAATCTTCGGTTGTTTTTTGTGGTTTGGGTATTGGGACTATAAGAGTCTCCCTCATGGTCTTGGGTAAGGTTCCTGTCTCGTAAGCTTCTTGAAATACCTTGTGTAGTAATGGGACCAGTGTTGTCTCGTATGTTTTGTAGAACTCCGGGGGGAGCCCGTCTGTCCTCGGGGTCTTGCATGTGGACAGGGCTCTAATTGCTACTGAAATGTCCTCTGGGGTGAAGGCCTCTTCCAGTGAGTCGCGCTATTGATCGTTCAGTTTAGGGAGTCCTATCTCTTCTAGGGTGTCTTTTATATCTGTCAGCGGGACTTGGGTGCCATGTGCGTATAATGTGGAGTAAAAGTCCGCAAATGTGGTGTTGATCGAATGCTGGGTTGTTCTCCTTAGACCTGTCTTGTCTTTTATCGCGGTCACTGGGTGTTGTGGGTGTTCTCGCCTGCAAAGCCAGGCCAGTAACCTGCCTGGCTTGTCGCCTTGCATGTGTGCCCTGGTAGTGCGTGCTGTGTAGTCGAATTTTGCTAGCCGTCCCCATGCCTGCTGACAGTTCGCCCGTGCCTCCTGCAAATGTTCCTCCTCCTCCCTAGTGCCGGAGCTGTTAGTTTCTCCCAACCTTATTTCTTCCTCCCCTTCCTCCAGCTCCCTCCTCAGCATTTTCCTGACACCCGCTGTCCCGGCAATAACCTCTCCCCTCGTTACCACCTTTTGGCCTCCCATACCGTGCTCCAGCGCTTCACGCTACCACTGTTGTTGGTGACATATTCTACCAGTTTGTCTCCCAGCTCCTCCTTAAATATTGGGTCTGTCAGAGCCTCTGTGGGCATACGCCATAGCGCAATAGGGGGTCTAGGGCCCTTCAAAGCCCAGTGCATCAACAGGGGGGAGTGGTCCGAAATCGATCTACCCAAGTATTGTATTGATTCCACCTTAGCCAGGTGCATTTTGTCTATAAACATGTAATCGATTCTCGTGTAGAGATTGTGTGGGGAGGAATAATGTGAGTATCCTCTGTCTGTGGGATGGAGTTCCCTCCAGACGTCTGCCAGGTCTAGCTGTTCCAGCAGATTGTTTAGCACCCTAGAGGTTCTATCTGATTGCCTCCCCTCCGGATCTACTTCAGTTCTTGTCGTCTGGAAGGGCACCGCTGGGTTGATCCAAGTATACACCCCCCTAGCAAACTTGGAATATGGAGCCCCCTGACCTTGTCCTCCCCAGTGCTCCTTCACCTTTGCCTGGTCCTCCACCGAGAGATGAGTCTCTTGGAGCAGTGCAATGTCTACTTCTTTCCTGCGCAGGTATGACCTGATCCTGTTCCGGCGTAGATATGACCCCAACCCTCTCACGTTCCAGGTTAGTATTCTAAGTTGCATTGCCATATTTAGGGCTCTTCCTCCCGGGGCTTTGTTTCCCCTCCGCCTCCTCACCTTCCGTCTTGCATCTTGAATGTCCAGGCCACCCCTCTTTATTCCTCGTTCTGCATGAAGATTGTTGTGTTGAACTAGAACTGCTGCAACAACGAATGCAGCTTAAACAAACAACTCTGTGAACTGGCAGTCCGACGAACAAGCAGTTCGGACTGCATAACTGCAAACTGCCCCCAGCAGTTACAGTGAGCCTGTAGCATTCAGGGGTTCCCACGCTTTCAGAGCCTCTCCTGGCTTTCCGGCGTGGGCGGTGTGCAGGAGTGTGACCTGCACGTGTCTCGTAGGGGTGGGCCATTGGCCTGTTTGCCATTGACTTGGTCGTGTGTGGTGTCCTGCTCTTCTGCCCAGTATTGCTACCCGAGTATTACAGTCGTAGCTGCTGGTTGTTCAACTCATTCATGCCTCATGTGCAAGACCAGCGGTTAATGTTGCCGGTTGATGCTTCTTGTTACATCTATTATTCAGCTTGAGACAGTTTTTCGCCATCGTCCGCTAAGTTATTGTGTTCAAGCCACCTATTTGCCGCGGCCGGAGTTTCCAAGAAAGTTGCTTTCCCTTTATAAAGGACCTTGAGGCGAGAAGGGTAAAGCAATATATATTTGAGGTTAAGTTTGCGCAGCCTCGCCTTAATCGGTATAAATGAGTTCCTGGCATATTGTACTGCAGGGGTGTAATCAGGGTATATGGCAATTGTAGAATCCTGCCTGTTGATTTCTCCACCCTCTCTGGAATATCTCAGTATTATCTCCCTGTCGCGGAAGGTTAGGATTTTGGCAATAATCGGTCTTGGGTATGAGCCTGGAGGTGGACGCTTCTGAAGAGACCTGTGGGCGCGTTCCACTGAAAACCCTTGCGAAAGCCTCCCTGCCCCAATTTCTTGTTGTAACAACGTTTCTATGAATTCCGTTGGGTTCGGGCCTTCCATGTCCTCAGGAACCCCTAGAATCCTGATGTTGTTGCGCCGAGCCCGACCTTCTGCATCCTCGGATCGTGTTTCCAGCCTTGACACTTTTTGTTCCAATTCCTGGACTCGCTTCTTCAGATCCGCTGTGTTTTCGACATTAACCTGTAGAGCGGTCTCATTGACATTTACTCTTTCCGTCAAGTTGCGTACGTCTTGGCGCATGAGTTGCATGTCCACCTTTATTTCATCAAACCTGTTTTCAATGGAGGTGCGGCGCTCTGCAATGGCTTGAAGGACTTGCGTGTTATCTGGTGCCACACCTGCGTGTGCTGGCTCACCCGTAGTTGTAGGTCCGGGCAGCTGCGGCTGTTTAGATCTGACCGTTGTGTAAGTGTCCATTGTTGTGTTTTTGAGTTTAGTTTTAGATGGAGACATCACGTCTCGCAGGGCCAGGGTGCCTGCCGCATTGTTCCGCGGGTATCTGTGTGAATGCTGGGCAGCTGTGTTGGGCCGGCTATAAAACCTCTCCTCGAATGCGTCCCCCGTAGAACAGACCTCCGTCCGCCAGCTAGGCCAACTAAGGCAGTCTGGGGCCTGACCCAGTCGTTGGGCCCTCAGCCCGTCCACCACAAAGAGGGAACAGGGGCGCTTCCTCTTCTTTTTATATTTTCTCCTGTGGCTATCCTTGCCGCCGCGGGGTGGGGGAAGGAAGATGTGGGGCCGCTACTCACGGGTCGCTGACATCGGAGTCTGTCGACATGCTCCACGGGGCCTCTCCTGGCTCCTCCAGTCTCTCGCACGGAGCCTGTGCCCCGTTCCCTAAGACCCAGCCCCACGCCGCAGTGGAAGGGCGGTGGAAGAGGACTCTCCCTTTCCGTCCCCAGGCCGCCGCTGTCTGGGTCCTCCGGAGTCCCGCGAAGGGCTGCGGGTGGTGTTCCGATAGCGATCCGTGGGTCCCAGCGCCGCTCGGCCCCACAGGCCCCCCCCAGACAGCAAGCGTCCTCAGTGCGGGATCCTTTCCCCCCGCTTCCTCCGTATCAGGCACACGACGCCGGCGCCAAAGGCTCTGCGCTAGGGCCGCTCAGAGACCAGGTCCGCCGATTCTCTGTGTTTCGCGCTCAGTTGAGTTCAGCGCTGGAGGCCGCCATCTTGGGCCCGCCGGGGGGAGCCTCTTCCGACGGTTTGTTTTTCCCTTTGCAGGCTCCGATTTCTCCCGAAAAATGAGGTCGAGTGCAGCAAATGGGTTCCCCTGCCGTCGACCAGGTTTGTAGCCTCGTATGTTCTCAATTAAGCACCGTAACTGCTGTCGATTCAGGATCTTGGGCAGGAGCGCAGGCGAACACCGACCTCACTCCATGCGCGTAGCCACGCCCCCTATTGAATTGAATTATAAACATTAGTTTCATCTGTTTTTTCTTCTGATTTAATTTTAGGGGTTAGGGTCTCCTCCTGTTGTAGATTCTTAGTTTTCTCAAAAGCTTTTTGCAAACATTTGTTAGGGTAACCTCTTTTCTTGAAACAATTCCTTAAGAGTTTGGACTCTTGTTTGAATTTCTGGTCATCTTTGCAGTTGCGCCTCACTCGAATATATTCTCCCAGGGGGATATTGTGAATTGTTGAGTGTTGATGGCAACTATACGCATGTAGAACTGAATTCACTTCAGTTGGCTTACAAAAGGTCCAAGTCTCTAGATGGTCATTCTGTACATGTATAATAAGATCTAAAAAGTTAATTAGTTTAGCATTATGTTCTCCAGTGAATTCAATCTCAAATTGGTTCTAATTCAATCTATCAGTAAATTCATGAAATAGAATGTCAGACCCTTCCCAAATCAAAAAGATATTGTCTATGTATCTTATCCAAAGTTTGACTGTATGTTCTTCCAACATCCCCATAAAGATATTAGCTAGTCCAGGGGCATACTTGGTCCCCATTGCCACTCCTTTAAATTGTTGCTATAGACAATTATTAAAGATGAACAGATTAGAATCCAGAGTTATTTGCAACATTTCTTTCAACATGTCAATTTGAAGGTAATAAGAGGCAGAGTCATTCCTAAAGGCATGATCAATAGAGGCCAGTGCCCATTTATGTTGAATTGGCGTGTATAACGCCTTGACATCCAAGCTCTTGGATCAGCAGAAGTGAACCAGGTTTTAGGAAATGTGGTTTCTGCACGTTGTGTAAATTTGCGGGTGATAAAACTAAAGATCTTGAGGGTCCAAATGGAAAATTGTTTATGATCAGGCATGTGATAAATTGCAAAACAAAGTATGTTGTCTATTCCATCAAATGTACCTGTAAAAAATTATACATAGGTAGTACCAAAAGAGAGCTAAGGATAAGACTGCGGGAGAATTTGGCTAAAATTGGAAGTCAGGACCTGTCTCGGCCATTAACTGTACATTGGCAAAAGAATCATCAGATGAATGATAAGGCGAATATTCAATTCATCAGCTTACAACATATCACAATGAATAAAGGGGGTGGAGACAGAGTCCAAGCATTATGCCAAGCAGAGGCGAGACTGATATGTTTTTTCAACACAACCGTGTTTGGTTTGAATTTGGACACTGAAATGGCATTGTTCCTATAGAACGAATATGTAAGAAGTTCTAGTAAGGTGCTATACTATTTAGATAGACATATCGCTACATGTTTATGTTTTTGAATCATTGTGATTGTTCATAATGTCGCACTGCTATTGTTTATAAGGTACCCAGAACACAATTGCATTTGGAAAAGTATTGCAAGCGCTAGTGACCTTTTTCATTTTTAAACTTCCCCATTACACTCCCCTAGGTTCTTGATTCCGATATTTAGAAACAACCTATGTGAGAAGACATCCTAACAGGTTTGAATTTATGTATTCAATGGTATAGACAGCCAAACATTATTGGAGTGGATATACCTTTAACAAATCATGAGTGTATTCTAGTTACTATGACAACCTATACGATTCTGTAACGGAACACGTATCCTTAACTGTGTGGTTGTTTAAACCCTATTGCCATATACTATGTACTCGGATGCATATCAATGCAGGTAGACTCTTATTTGATCTATTTTTAGTCCTTTGCTAAACCTAGGAATCTGCATGCCAGTTGCCTAGGAAAACTGTGCAGCGCCCAATTTGGCTACGCGTCACCTTGGGAACGACCTAACAAATAGTCCCAAGATGGCGCCCGCCTTCTTAGTAATCGGAAGAAGCCAACGCGTATGACTGGAGTTTTATTGAGTAAGTGTACTTTAATGCTTCACGCATTTACTAACCCTGGTTATATTTAGACCACGACTTATAAAGATTGAGTGCTTCATTAAATATATGTCACTGAATGATTACGATAATCGGGAGAAGCCAATGCAGTAGTTGGAGTTATAGTTCTAACAAGTTACTTTGGATTCACACGATCGTGACTAATGTAAAATCCTATTCTTGTCTCTGTGTGTTTGTTTGTCCATCCCCTTTTCTCTCCCCACACTACATTTTTGAATATATTATGTGTTCAGTTATCTTTTTGTTGTTTATGAATTTTTATGCACCTGTACCAATGCCAACCATTTCTTTTTTTCTATGTTTCTGATGTTTTTGCTTTTACATGTGAATATGGATTAATATTTATGTGCATTTGCACGACTTAATACATGAATGTTCTGGTGATTTCCACTTATGTTTGTTTGGCTTTGGATATATGGGCCTGCTATACATTGTGTGTTGTTCTAATTACTTTATATTAGAATATTACGACTAGCCCTGATTTCAGAAAGGCCAGCAAGGGCCGAAACACGTGTTATCATTAGAGGGCAAACCTGGAGATTTAACAATAAAAATATTTTCACTTTAGTGGGCGCAATGTCCTGGATTTTTTTGCATTTTCGTACTGCTGTTTAAGACGGGTTTTTCTTGGCTTACCATCAATCCAGTGACCTGCGACAATATTGAATTTGAACATGTGGAATTAGGGGTTTCCTGTTCCCATTCCACAACAGATCGACATGCTCTAAGTAACTTAACTAACTGAGGTTTAAGTGTGAACAACGAGTCACCGAACAGACCAGCTGTACCAATAAGCCTGGCTCTTATCTTAAGCACAGTCCAATGAACCCTTTCCCTTTACTCAACAACTTCTGCATCCTTCTTCTTAGTCTGCACGTGCTGAGGTTTTTCACCCGATGCTTGCTCCGAAGGGTGAAGGGGTCTCTTCAGCATAGATTCACCTCCCTGTCACTATTTCATGAGGGGTAAGATGGTGGTCCGAACCTGGTTGGTTCCTCAATGCATAGAATGCCAGTGGTAAGCAATGCAACCACCCTTTCTTCAAGGTAAGCGTCAACTTGGCTATACTTTCTTTAAGCAAGCCGTTGAGCCTCTCACAGAGTCCATTTCCTTGTGGATGTAAGCCGAAGAAAACTTACTTGTGCTGTATACCAAGCAACAAGCTAAGCTGTTCAAATATTTGATTCACAAAATGAGGGCCATTATCTGATCTTAATACTTCACATATTTGCCATCTAGGAAATACTTCTCGAACTAAGAATTTTGCTGCATAGGTGGAATCTGGGTGTGTACACGGACCAATTTCAATCCATCGTGAAAAGGGATAGACTACTACAATCATGTATCTATACCCATTACATGCTTACAGCATATCAACATAGTCGATGTGCAAATGCTGAAAGGGGCCATTAGGTCTCGGGATAACTCCTCTAAGTGTGTGCAATGTGTGCCCAGCGGTGAATTTTTAACAAACGATGCAATTCACTACATAGAATGCAACGTGTTCTAACAAATTTGGTACAAACCAATCCTCTGCAATAGTTGCAGCAAGGTTTTCTCTAGTTATGTGCACAGGGTTGTGTAGCTGTTCCAGCACCACCCTTAATAAGGCTACAAGCATTACTGGCTTATGAGTACTGTCTTGCCACCACAATGCTTCAGAGGGGTTTAAAGAACACCCACCCTCTTTGCGTCCATAGATCCTTCTCATCGTGAGGTGTTTCTCACTGAACCTCTATTAAGTGTTTGTTCGGAAGTTTACTATAGGATTCAGACACAATCATCATCACCACCATTTTTTCATTTACCTTAGGTGTATCAAATAACATGATATTTTCTGAACATGCAGTGCATTTGGCTTCATCATCCGTTGCTTGATTTTCACGTGAGATAAAGTCTGTCTTTTTAGTATGAGCTGCACATTTAATGACTGCGATGGCTATTGGGTGTTGTAGTACCTTGATAAGCCTGTCTAATAAAGCAGCATGCTGCCCTGGAGTGCCATCCACTCGGAGGTAGCCCCTCCTTTTCCAACGTGCTAATCCTGTGTGTACCGTCGATGTCACATAGGCGGAGTCACTGTACACCGCTACTTCCTGGTCTGCATGAATCTCGAGCACGACTATCAGTGCCACTAACTCTGTAGCCTGTGCTGAATGGTGAGATGGTAGTCATGCACTTACCAATGTTTGAAACTCCCCATTGGCTGTGTGTTTTACCACAGCGACACCTGCATATCTCTGCCCATCATTTTGATCGATCGTTGAAGAACCGTCACTAAAAACAATTTCTCCCTGTGCCAAATAATTTTCTTTTATCCTAGTGATTTCATCATAGAACTCGTCATAGTTTGAACAGTCATGCGCATGCTCATCATCTGCCAGTGTTTCAGCTATAAACATGGCAGGAGTCACTAATTTGCATCAAACTATTTTAATCACGGGATTTGATATGACTACCTCATAGGCAGAAGCCCTTTGAGAAGTCAACGTCCCTTTCGGTTTCTCCAAGATGGCAAACAATGCATGCTCAACAAACAACGTCATAGAGCATCCCATCACTATGCTTGCAGCCTTTTCAATGGCAAACGCAGCGGCTGCCAAATATTGTTCACACAGGAAATGACCCATCAAAACTGGGTCCAGAATCCCACTGTAATATGCAAGGGGCTTGTACCCCAATGTGGTTCTTTGTGTGAGGACTGCCATCATAATGGTACCATCCGTATGCGAGAATAAAAATAATTCCTCAGTGTAATTAGGAATCCCTAAAACTGGAGCTGTACAAATTGCCTTTTTGAATTCCTCAAACCCGTCTTCCATCTCCTCAGTCCAAAAAATGTTCTCTTGCATTGCCTGTTCTTTCTGTAGAGCTTGTAATAAAGGCCTTACATTTGAGCTATAGTCAAAGACCCATGCTCTAACAAAGTTACATAGTCCCAGGAATCTTTGCATGTGCTTTATCGTGTGTGGCTTTGTGGTTTTCAAAACAGCCTCAGCTCTCTCAGGAGTTACCTTTTTTCCTTCATGCAAAATCAACTGACCTATGTACAACACTTCCTGTTGACAATACTGTAACTTCTCCTTGTCAACTTTATATCCCTTATCAGCGAGCGTAATCGTCAACTGAATAGAATCGTGTCTGCATTCTTCCTCTGACATGCTGCAAACTAAAATGTCATCTACGTATTGCAACACAACACTCTCCAGATTAATATTGCTTAAATCCATCTGGCGAACTTCATCTGTCTGAACGTAAATGTCGTCAGATCCTGTGAGTCTTTGTGTAAAGGGATTGAGAAAAACTAATTTTTCAAATCAATCACAGTAAAATATTGTGCTTCAACAGGTTTGTTATATAAGATTGTAGCAGGATTAGGAACTAGAGGGAACTCGGCTTCTACACTCTGTTTAATCGGTCTCAAATCTTGAATTAGCCTCCATGACCCCCCCTTTGATTTCCTGATAGGGTACACTGACGTATTACACAGTGACTCTGACATCACCAAGATGCCTTGATCCATGAAGGCAGAAATTTTATTAAAAATACCTTCATTTGCCTCTCGAGACATATGATACTGTCGTGCTTGAGGTAAAATTGCTCCTGGCTTAAATTTAATCTTTACTTCTCCAACCCCCTTCAATAGGCCTACGTAATAAGGGCCTGTAGTCCATAATGAGACTGGCACTTTTGCCATGTCCATCTCAAAATGTTCTTTGAGGAACCTCTCGTTTAATGGCTCGTACCCAATAAGTAATGCTCATTTCAAACACCACTTCATCATCAGATGGATGATCTTCAAACAGATCTTCCTTCAGTGATGTCAGTTAATCTGTATCCCTCCCTGATGGCGATTACTGTGTACCATTCAACAAAGGTAGCAGGTTCCCCTCTCTTGGAAGAACAAGGCATGATAACCTGTTCAGTGGTTGTTAACCACATTGAGAGTTCGCAGCCATCTGCTTTTTTCTCACTGTTTCAGCCTTGTTGGACATCATCAGTGAGGTGAAGCTGAGCCTCTCTAAGCACAGTGAGCAGGGAGTCCACGTCTGGTTGCCCCCAGGTAACCTAGGGTGACAAACCCCAAGTTCCTTCAAAGAATTCAACAAAGGTAGCAGGTGCCCCTCTCTTGGAAGAACAAGGCATGATAACCTTTTCAGTGGTTGTTAACCACATTGAGAGTTTGCAGCCATCTGCTTTTTGCTTACTGTACCTTTCACAGATGGGAAATATCCATTTGCATATTAGTCTTTGTCCTGCCCAAATGGGCAGTCCAGCACTGAAATGCTATGGCAATTCCTCTCTGAACAAGAGTACCAACAGCAACCCCATACACGTGTTTCAGCCTTGTTGGACATCATCAGTGAGGTGAAGCTGAGCCTCTCCAAGCACAGTGAGCAGGGAGTCCACGTCTGGTTGCCCCCAGGTAACCTAGGGTGACCAAGCCCAAGTTCCTTCAAAGAATATGAGAAAGGTAGCAGGCGCCCCTCTCTTGGAAGAACAAGGCATGATAACCTGTTCAGTGGTTGTTAACCACATTGAGAGTTCGCAGCCATCTGCTTTTTGCTCACTGTACCTTTCACAGATCGGAAATACCCATTTGCATATCTGTCTTCGTCCTGCCCAAATGGGCAGTCCAGCACCGAAATGCTATGGCAATTCCTCTCTGAACAAGAGTACCAACAGCAACCCCATACATGTGTTTCAGCCTTGTTGGGCATCATCAGTGAGGTGAAGCTGAGCCTCTCTAAGCACAGTGAGCAGGGAGTCCACATCTGGTAGCCCCCAGGTAACCTAGGGTGACCAACCCCAAGTTCCTTCAAAGAATTCAACAAAGGTAGCAGGTGCCCCTCTCTTGGAAGAACAAGGCATGATAACCTGTTCAGTGGTTGTTAACCACATTGAGAGTTCACAGCCATCTGCTTTTTGCTCACTGTACCTTTCACAGATGGGAAATATCCATTTGCATATCAATCTTTGTCCTGCCCAAATTGGCAGTCCAGCACCGAAATGCTATGGCAATTCCTCTCTGAACAAGAGTACCAACAGCAACCCCATACACGTGTTTCAGCCTTGTTGGGCATCATCTGTGAGGTGAAGCTGAGCCTCTCTTGGGTGACCAACCCCAAGTTCCTTCAAGGAATATGAGAAAGGTAGCAGGCGCCCCTCTCTTGGAAGAACAAGGCATGATAACCTGTTCAGTGGTTTTTAACCACATTGAGAGTTCGCAGCCATCTGCTTTTTGCTCACTGTACCTTTCACAGATGGGAAATACCCATTTGCATATCAGTCTTCGTCCTGCCCAAATGGGCAGTCCAGCACCGAAATGCTATGGCAATTCCTCTCTGAACAAGAGTACCAACAGCAACCCCATACATGTGTTTCAGCCTTGTTGGACATCATCAGTGAGGTGAAGCTGAGCCTCTCCAAGCACAGTGAGCAGGGAGACCACGTCTGGTTTCCCCCAGGTAACCTAGGGTGACCAAGCCCAAGTTCCTTCAAAGAATATGAGAAAGGTAGCAGGCGCCCCTCTCTTGGAAGAACAAGGCATGATAACCTGTTCAGTGGTTGTTAACCACATTGAGAGCTCACAGCCATCTGCTTTTTGCTCACTGTACCTTTCACAGATCAGAAATACCCATTTGCATATCAGTCTTTGTCCTCCCGAAATGGGCAGTCCAGCACCGAAATGCCATGGAAATTCCTCTCTGAACAAGAGTACCAACAGCAACCCCATACACGTGTGTCAGCCTTGTTGGGCATCATCAGTGAGGTGAAGCTCAGCCTCTCTAAGCACAGTGAGCAGGGAGTCCACGTCTGGTTGCCCCCAGGTAACCTAGGTTGACCAACCCCAAGTTCCTTCAAAGAATTCAACAAAGGTAGCAGTTGTCCCTCTCTTGGAAGAACAAGGCATGATAACCTTTTCAGTGGTTGTTAACCACATTGAGAGTTTGCAGCTATCTGCTTTTTGCTTACGGTTCCTTTCACAGATGGGAAATATCCATTTGCATATCAGTCTTTGTCCTGCCCAAATGGGCAGTCCAGCACCGAAATGCTATGGCAATTCCTCTCTGAACAAGAGTACCAACAGCAACCCCATACACATGTTTCATCATTGTTGGGCATCATCAGTGAGGTGAAGCTGAGCCTCTCTAAGCACAGTGAGCAGGGAGTCCACGTCTGGTTGCCCCCTGGTAACCTATTGTATTTGTATTTATTTATTTATATTGCGCACCTTGCCCAGAGGCTTGCGGGCGCATGTTTAGGAGGAAGTTACAAGTTACAGAAAGGAGGTTACACGTTGCAGAAGGGGTGATACAGTATACCGTTACAGGTGATATTAACATAGATAGTAACAACAAAGTAGCAGCACCCGGTTACAGGAGAAGGGTACAATCTGTGAGCAGTTACAAGTAGCAAGATAAGTATACATCAGATCCGTTTAAATTACAGCAGAATCGCCAGGCAGGTGAACCTAAACGCGTTAGGCAAATGTGAGAGCCGGAGTGACAATGTGCAGACAGCCGTGCAGAAACAAACACTAGCCGCTGAAGGATGCAGGGGTGGAAGGTGAGGTATCTTGTTCTCGTAGCCAAAGTTTAGCTTTGGCTTTAAATTCGAGGCAGTGCGGAATGTTCCTTAGGGCATTAGGAAGTGAGTTCCAAAGCTTGGCAGCAAGGACCGGAAAACTCGACCCTCCCGCCGAGCGTAGTTTGAAGCTGGGGATGTCCAGTGTGTGAATCTGGGCGGATCTCAAGGGTCTAATGGCTGTGCGTTGCGAGAAGCGTGATACTAAATAAGCAGGAGCTGCATTGTTCTGAGCCTTGTGTGTGAGCACAAGTGATTTGAGTGATATGCGGTGGGAGATAGGTAACCATTGAATGTTGCGTCTAAAATTGGAAATGTGGTTCCGTCTAGGTATGTTGAGTGCTGCCCTTATGGCGTTGTTTTGCGTGACCTGGAGTTTGTCCAGATTTCTTTGGCTGGTCCCAAGGTAGAGGGCGTTACAATAGTCGATTTTGGACAGGATGAGGGTTCTCGCGAGGGTCAGGCAATTGTCCGGAGTCAGGAATGGTCTGCAGGCTGTGATCAATTTGCAGGTGTACGAGGATGCAGAAACAACTGCATTAGTTTGTCGAATGAGGGACAGTGTGGAATCGAGGTAAATTCCTAGAGTTTTGGTGACATTGGCCACTTTAATGTCATTCCCGTCAATAGTGAAGGATTTATAGTTGGTGTCGAGTTTCGAAAGTTTAGTTTGGGAGCCCAGGATGATTAACTCCGTTTTTTCGTCGTTAAGGCAGAGCCCGTGATTAGCCATCCAGGCCTGGATGACGGTGTAGACTGTATTGAGAGATTTTGAGTCGGTTACAAAATCACCCGTGATAGGGATGAGTATCTGGGTGTCATCCGCATAATTAGTGTAAGAGACACCCAGATAGTCAAGGATATCAAAGAGTGGTTTGTAAACACATTGTAAAGTGTGGGAGATACACAGGATCCTTGAGGCACTCCACAAGGGACGTGGGATGGGTCAGCCACTGCTAGTGGAGAGAAAACCCTCATGGTTCTGTTAGCAAGGAATGAGCTGATCCAAGAAGTAGCTGCGTCTGAGAAATGGGCGGCAATTTTGAGATGGTGACAGAGGATTTGGTGGTCGACCAAATCAAAGGCTGCTGAGAGATCAAGGAGGAGTAGGAGCGCCATTTTGCCCTTGTCTTTCAGGTCCTCGATTTGGGTTTTTAGATCTAGTAATGCTGTCTCAGTGCCATGCCTTGGACGGAAGCCAGATTGTCTCAACCCTAGTAGATTGTTGCGTTCGAGATACTCCTGGATTTGGAGATAGGCTGCGCGATCGAGGATTTTAAGCAGATAAGGCACGGTGGTGATGGGCCTGTAGTTTGAAGGGTTGCTAGGGTCCAGATTGGCTTTTTTAATTAAAGGTATGACCCAAGCATCCTTGAGGTTGTCATGCACGGTACATGATTCAAAGGAGGCATTTATGAAGGAGGTAATAAATGGGGCGAGCTTAGGTGCGGCTTCCTTAATGATGACGGCGGGGCAAGCATCACCTTGGCAGTTGGAAGGTTTTAGCTTAGTTATAATGTTTTCTACTTCCTTGATAGAAAGGGGAGAGAAGCTGAATGGTTTAAGATCTTGTTTAGGCGCCTGGATTTTATAATTCAAGGTGGCGCTGGTTGAGCCCGAGAGGTGGGTTTTTTTGCATTGATTTTAGTTTGGAGAGTGGTAATTTTGTCTAGTATAGCTTTTTGGATATTTGTGCACCATTCAGTGTCCGGGATACACTTATCGAGAGGAGCAATAGGGGACTCAAGTTCCTTGAGTATCTTAAAGAGTTCCTTGGTGTTAGAGCGGGCTTGAGTGATTCTTTTATTGTATGCTTCCTTTTTAGCCGAGAGGATAGCTTCTTTATAGCAAGGGTGGCAGACGTAAGGTTGTTTTTGTTGGCTAGGGACGGGACACTTTTCCATAGGACATCGGCTTTTCTTTTTTCTTTGCGTAGGTCACGTAGCTGCGGTGTGAACCAGGAGTTCAAATGGGACCGCGGTTTTTGTTTACGCAATTTGATGGGGGCGATAGTGTTGAGGGCTTTTATCATAACACGATTATAAGTGTCTACTAACACTGTGGGGTCAGAGCACGACTCAGAAGCCGCGTTCAACAAAGGGAGGATGAGTGGTAGAAGTTTCTCAACGGTGATGTCTTTTTTATTCCGTGTGAGCGTGGGTGGGGCGAGGTTTTGCGAGTCCTCAAGAGGGCTATTGTTAATGGAGAAAGAAATTAAATGGTGGTCGGACCAAGCGCAGGAGGATACAGAGATATCATTGAGGGCGCAGTTCAAGTCGGCAACCCAATCAAGAGTACGGCCCTTAATGTGGGTGGGCTCCATGATATGTTGTGTGAAGCCGAAATCAGACAGGACATTTGCTAAATCGGTGGCTTTGGTGTCATTCTTGTCCAGGTAACCCAGGTTGAAGTCACCCATGATCATAATTTGGGAGCTAGGCTTCGCACTAGATGCTAGGAAAGAGGAAATGTCTTCAACAAATGAAGATGTGGGGCCAGGAGGCCTATAAATGAGGTGGACTGTGGCTGTATGATTGGTGGAGATAGGCAGTTTAAGAGAAAGAGATTCAGCTGAGAGTACCTGAAGGCTATTTGCGGTTCTGATGTTGAGCGCGCTCTTAAATATGACGGCTAGGCCGCCGCCCTTAGTTTGATTAGTATCCCTGTCACATCTGATTATGGAGTAGTTGTCTGGGATGGCTAGTGTCAGAGAGGGACCAGAGGCCGCGTGCAGCCAAGTTTCCGTGACTGCAAGTAAGTCCAAGTTTTCTGAGACAATGAGATCAGCAATATCAAGGGCATGAGCTTGGATAGATCGTGCGTTGATCAGAGCACCTTTGAGTGTAACGTTGTCTTGTTGTTTAGGGGCCGTAGTGGCGTTGTCTTGTTGTGTGTCGGGGGTGGGTGTCGAAGGAAGATGTGGTTTGTGAGAGCTGGTGTTGCAGATGTTGTCTGGTACAGGGCTGTTAGTGTGGTATGACCAGTGTGTGCATCTAGATGCTAGTTTTTGGTTCCTGATTGATAAGGCACAAGGTAGACTAGGTTGGGTGGCAACAGATGACGTAGCGTAGTGAGACTGTGTGCCGTCGTAGGCGGAGTTGTAGGCCAGAGATAAGGTTGAGCGTATAGTGAGGTGGCTAGAGTGTGTGTCTGTGTTAATGGTTCCAACGTGTAAGTGCTGGGGTGCGAGGCGCAGCCGCGAACCAAGCCTCGAGTTTCTATTGAGAGTCGTGCAAAGGTAGGTATTGATAGTATCACGGCAGGTATGACTGAAGGGCTGGTGAGAGACATGAGAGGTAGGTGGGCTGGTTCTGGTATTCCGTCTAGTGTTTCTCTTAGCGGTAGTACAAGGTTGGTTAGGTATTGGTCTTGTGGCAAAGTGGCGTATCCAAAGTGCTGGATCGTCCAAGTACGGATTTGCAGGTGTCATGGTGCTGGGCCACGAGGAAGGGGTAGTGGTTACCATATATGAGCTAGAGAATGTGTCTTGATTAGAGTGAGGGTTGGGTTGGCTAGTCCAGTGTCTACTATATGTATACAATAGGTGGATGAGAGTCGATAGGCACCAATACATGATGGGTGGCGTCGCTAGTACTCAGGGTAACGGGTGTGGTCTGTTAGTGACCTGAGGCACAACACAGGTCGGTTCAATGTGGTCAGAGTGTAACCATAAGGATCAACACAGCAGTCAAAGTGGTCTGTGTGCGACTATAAGGCGCGACACAACAATCAAAGTGGTCTGTAGGCGACCATAATGTGAAGCACAGTAGTCAATGTGGTCTATGGGCGACAACACAACACAGTAGTCAATGTGGTCTGAGGGCGACCATAAGGCACAACACAACACAATAGTCAATGTGGTCTGAGGGCGACCATAAGGCACAACACAACACAATAGTCAATGTGGTCTGAGGGCGACCATAAGGCACAACACAATAGTCAATGTGGTCTGTAGGCGACCATAAGGCACAACACAACACAATAGTCAATGTGGTCTGTAGGCGACCATAAGGCACAACACAATAGTCAATGTGGTCTGAGGGCGACCATAAGGCACAACACAATAGTCAATGTGGTCTGTAGGCGACCCTGAGGCACAACACAATAGTCAATGTGGTCTGAGGGCGACCATGAGGCACAACACAATGGTCAGAGTGGTCTATAGCGACCAAAGGGCACAATGCGGTTAGTGTGGCACAACCATGGTGCATAAAACAGATCGGGTATGGACTAATTGCCTACCAAATGACACGATACACATCAGTGGAGACCGTAACCCTAAGGTACAAAACAAGGGTGCAGTTGAGCAGCATCTGGTGGGGTAGCGTTCAAAAGGTTCAGTCGTTCTATGATTATGAGTCTGGGGTGGTGGCACAAGCAAGCAGCAAAGGACTTGGCAAGTAGCAGGTCGTGACAATGTTTCGAGGGAGCTTTCTGGAGGGGTTGGCCGTCTGGTATGGAGGACTCGCCTGGTATGTTCTAGGAGCAGAAGGATTACGGACAGCATGCAGGCGCCTATTGCCTGTTGCGCTCTGTCAGCTCCGTCAGCAGGGGAGCCTTCTTTCTCTGCCTTACTTCTCTGGCCGGCTCTCGCCTGCCGTTTGCTTGTGATTGGTCAAAACGGCAGCCAATCACAGCGTTGAGGGTGAGGAAGTCAGGCAGCAAGGGGGGACAGGATCAGGCGCTGTGTGCACTTCTGGCGGCGGCCATCTTAGGATAGTGCAACTCGGCCCAAACAAACGTGAAAACGGCCGTGGGCACCGTAAACAACAATGAAACTAAAATGTATATGGGCTGGAATAGTGGTTCACAGCAAATTCGAGCTTAGATTGCAGCTAGGGGCTATTTCGAAATTAGATTGCAGTGGATCAAGATTTAGCACTCGTAGCGTCGGAGTATAGAGGGAGTTGAGGCAGCTGGTCATGTGCCTGCAACTTACCTCCTTGTCTTGGCAGAAAATACATCAAGAGGGAAGGTGTCTTGAAGGGCGCGATGTCACTGTGGAGCTCCTGCTCCTTGGGAAAGGCTCCAAGGATCCATTTCCGTCAGCAGGGGAGCCTTCTTTCTCTGCCTTACTTCTCTGGCCGGCTCTCGCCTGCCGGTGCCTGCCTGCACCTAGGGTGACCAACCCCAAGTTCCTTCAAAGAATATGAGAAAGGTAGCAGGCGCCCCTCTCTTGGAAGAACAAGGCATGATAACCTGTTCAGTGGTTGTTAACCACATTGAGAGTTTGCAGCCATCTGCTTTTTGCTCACTGTACCTTTCACAGATGGGAAATATCCATTTGCATATCAGTCTTTGTCCTGCCCAAATGGGCAGTCCAGCACTGAAATGCTATGGCAATTCCTCTCTGAACAAGAGTACCAACAGCAACCCCATACACATGTTTCATCATTGTTGGGCATCATCAGTGAGGTGAAACTGAGCCTCTCTAAGCACAGTGAGCAGGGAGTCCACGTCTGGTTGCCCCCAGGTAACCTAGGGTGACCAACCCCAAGTTCCTTCAAAGAATATGAGAAAGGTAGCAGGCGCTCCTCTCTTGGAAGAACAATGCATGATAACCTGTTCAGTGGTTGTTAACCACATTGAGAGTTCGCAGCCATCTGCTTTTTGCTCACTGTACCTTTCACAGATGGGAAATATCCATTTGCATATCAGTCTTTGTCCTGCCCAAATGGGCAGTCCAGCACCGAAATGCTATGGCAATTCCTCTCTGAACAAGAGTACCAACAGAAACCCCATACATGTGTTTCAGCCTTGTTGGGCATCATTAGTGAGGTGAAGCCAAGCCTCTCTAAGCACAGTGAGCAGGGAGTCCACGTCTGGTTGCCCCCAGGTAACCTAGGGTGACCAACCCCAAGGTCCTTCTAAGAATTCAACAAAAGTAGCAGGCGCCCCTCTCTTGGAAGAACAAGGCATGATAACCTTTTCAGTGGTTGTTAACCACATTGAGAGTTTGCAGCCATCCGCTGTTTGCTTACTGTACCTTTCACAGATGGGAAATACCCATTTGCATATTAGTCTTTGTCCTGCCCAAATGGGCAGTCCAGCACCGAAATGCTATGGCAATTCCTCTCTGAACAAGAGTACCAACAGCAACCCCATACACGTGTTTCAGCCTTGTTGGACATCATCAGTGAGGTGAAGCTGAGCCTCTCTAAGCACAGTGAGCAGGGAGTCCACGTCTGGTTGCACCCAGGTAACCTAGGGTGACCAAACCCAAGTTCCTTCAAAGAATTCAACAATGGTAGCAGGCACACCTCTCTTGGAAGAACAAGTCATGCTAAACTGTTCAGTGGTTGTTAACCACATTGAGAGTTCGCAGCCATCTGCTTTTTGCTCACTGTACCGTTCACAGATGGGAAATACCCATTTGCATATCAGTCTTCGTCCTGCACAAATGGGCAGTCCAGCACCGAAATGCTATGGCAATTCCTCTCTGAACAAGAGTACCAACAGCAACCCCATACATGTGTTTCAGCCTTGTTGGGCATCTTCAGTGAGGTGAAGCTGAGCCTCTCTAAGCACAGTGAGCAGGGAGTCCATGTCTGGTTGCCCCCTGGTAACCTAGGGTGACCAACCCCAAGTTCCTTCAAAGAATTCAACAAAGGTAGCAGGCACCCCTCTATTGGAAGAACGAGGCATGATAACCTTTTTAGTGGTTGTTAACCACTTCCTGTTTAGTGGTTGTTAACCACATTGAGAGTTCGCAGCCATCTGCTTTTTACTCACTGTCCCTTTCACAGATGGGAAATATCCATTTGCATATCAGTCTTGGTCCTGCCCAAATGGGCAGTCCAGCACCGAAATGCTATGGCAATTCCTCTCTGAACAAGAGTACTAACAGCAACCCCATACACGTGTTTCAGCCTTATTGGGCATCATCAGTGAGGTGAAGCTGGGCCTCTCTAAGCACAGTGAGCAGGGAGTCCACGTCTGGTTGCCCCCTGGTAACCTAGGGTGACCAACCCCAAGTTCCTTCAAAGAATTCAACAAAGGTAGCAGGCGCCCCTCTCTTGGAAGAACAAGGCATGATAACCATTTCAGTCGTTGTTAACCACATTGAGAGTTTGCAGCCATCTGCTTTTTGCTTACTGTACCTTTCACAGATGGGAACTATCCATTTACATATTAGTCTTTGTCCTGCCCAAATGGGCAGTCCAGCACCGAAATGCTATGGCAATTCCTCTCTGAACAAGAGTACCAACAGCAACCCCATACACATGTTTCAGCCTTGTTGGACATCATCAGTGAGGTGAAGTTGAGCCTCTCTAAGTACAGTGAGCAGGGAGTCCACATCTGGTTGCCCAAGGTAACCTAGGGTGACCAACCCCAAGTTCCTTCAAAGAATTCAACAAAGGTAGCAGGCACCCCTCTCTTGGAAGAACAAGGCATGATAAGCTGTTCACTGGTTGTTAACCACATTGAGAGTTCGCAGCCATCTACTTTTTGCTCACTTACCTTTCACAGATGGGAAATATCCATTTGCATATCAGTCTTCGTCCTGCCCAAATGGGCAGTCCAGCACCGAAATGCTATGGCAATTCCTCTCTGAACAAGAGTACCAACAGGAACCCCATACATGTGTTTCAGCCTTGTTGGGCATCATCAGTGAAGTGAAGCCGAGCCTCTCTAAGCACAGTGAGCAGGGAGTCCACGTCTGGTTGCCCCCAGGTAACCTAGGGTGACCAACCCCAAGTTCCTTCAAAGAATTCAACAAAGGTAGCAGGCGCCCCTCTCTTGGAAGAACAAGGCATGCTAACCTGTTCAGTGGTTGTTAACCACATTGAGAGTTCGCAGCCATCTGCTTTTTGCTCACTGTACCTTTCACAGATGGGAAATACCCATTTGCATATCAGTCTTCGTCCTGCCCAAATGGGCAGTCCAGCACCGAAATGCTATGGCAATTCCTCTCTGAACAAGAGTACCAACAGCAACCCCATACATGTGGTTCAGCCTTGTTGGGCATCATCAGTGAGGTGAAGCTGAGCCTCTCTAAGCACAGTGAGCAGGGAGTCCATGTCTGGTTGCCCCCTGGTAACCTAGGGTGACCAACCCCAAGTTCCTTCAAAGAATTCAACAAAGGTAGCAGGCACCCCTCTATTGGAAGAACGAGGCATGATAACCTGTTTAGTGGTTGTTAACAACATTGAGAGTTCGCAGCCATCTGCTTTTTACTCACTGTCCCTTTCACAGACGGGAAATATCCATTTGCATATCAGTCTTTGTCCTGCCCAAATGGGCAGTCCAGCACCGAAATGCTATGGCAATTCCTCTCTGAACAAGAGTACCAACAGCAACCCCATACACGTGTTTCAGCCTTGTTGGACATCATCAGTGAGGTAAAGTTGAGCCTCTCTAAGTACAGTGAGCAGGGAGTCCACATCTGGTTGCCCCAGGTAACCTAGGGTGACCAACCCCAAGTTCCTTCAAAGAATTCAACAAAGGTAGCAGGCACCCCTCTCTTGGAAGAACAAGGCATGATAAGCTGTTCACTGGTTGTTAACCACATTGAGAGTTTGCAGCCATCTACTTTTTTCTCACTTACCTTTCACAGATGGGAAATATCCATTTGCATATCAGTCTTCGTCCTGCCCAAATGGGCAGTCCAGCACCGAAATGCTATGGCAATTCCTCTCTGAACAAGAATACCAACAGCAACCCCATACATGTGTTTCAGCCTTGTTGGGCATCATCAGTGACGTGAAGCCGAGCCTCTCTAAGCACAGTGAGCAGGGAGTCCACGTCTGGTTGCCCCCAGGTAACCTAGGGTGACCAACCCCAAGTTCCTTCAAAGAATTCAACAAAGGTAGCCGGCACCCCTCTCTTGGAAGAACAAGGCATGATAACCTTTTCAGTGGTTGTTAACCACATTGAGAGTTTGCAGCCATCTGCGTTTTGCTTACTGTACCTTTCACAGATGGGAAATATCCATTTGCATATTAGTCTTTGTCCTGCCCAAATGGGCAGTCCAGCACCGAAATGCTATGGCAATTCCTCTCTGAACAAGAGTACCAACAGCAACCTCATACACGTGTTTCAGCCTTGTTGGACATCATCAGTGAGGTGAAGCTGAGCCTCTCTAAGCACAGTGAGCAGGGAGTCCACGTCTGGTTGCCCCCAGGTAACCTAGGGGGACCAACCCCAAGTTCCTTCAAATAATTCAACAATGGTAGCAGGCACCCCTCTCTTGGAAGAACAAGGCATGCTAACCTGTTCAGTGCTTGTTAACCAAATTGAGAGTTCGCAGCCATCTGCTTTTTGCTCATTGTACCTTTCACAGATGGGAAATATCCATTTGCATATCAGTCTTTGCGCTGCCCAAATGGGCAGTCCAGCACCGAAATGGTATGCCAATTCCTCTCTGAATAAGATTACCAACAGCAACCCCATACACGTGTTTCAGCCTTGTTGGATATCATCAGTGAGGTGAGCCTCTCTAAGCACAATGAGCAGGGAGTCCACGTCTGGTTGCCCCCAGGTAACCTAGGGTGACCAACCCCAAGTTCCTTCAAAGAATTCAACAAAGGTAGTAGGCACCCCTCTCTTGGAAGAACAAGGCATGATAACCTGTTCAGTGGTTGTTAACCACATTGAGAGTTCGCAGCCATCTGCTTTTTACTCACTGTACCTTTCACAGATGGGAAATATCCATTTGCATATCAGTCTTTGTCCTGCCCAAATGGGCAGTCCAGCACCGAAATGCTATGGCAATTCCTCTCTGAACAAGAGTACCAACAGCAACCCCATACACATGTTTCATCATTGTTGGGCATCATCAGTGAGGTGAAACTGAGCCTCTCTAAGCACAGTGAGCAGGGAGTCCACGTCTGGTTGCACCCAGGTAACCTAGGGTGACCAACCCCAAGTTCCTTCAAAGAATATGAGAAAGGTAGCAGGCGCCCCTCTCTTGGAAGAACAAGGCATGATAACCTGTTCAGTGGTTGTTAACCACATTGAGAGTTCGCAGCCATCTGCTTTTTAATCACTGTACCTTTCACAGATGGGAAATACCCATTTGCATATCAGTCTTCGTCCTGCCCAAATGGGCAGTCCAGCACCGAAATGCTATGGCAATTCCTCTCTGAACAAGAGTACCAACAGCAACCCCATACATGTGTTTCAGCATTGTTGGGCATCATCAGTGAGGTGAAGCCGAGCCTCTCTAAGTACAGTGAGCAGGGAGTCCACGTCTGGTTGCCCCCAGGTAACCTAGGGTGACCAACCCCAAGTTCCTTCAAAGAATTCAACAAAGTAGCAGGCGCCCCTCTCTTGGAAGAACAAAGCATGATAACCTTTTCAGTGGTTGTTAACCACATTGAGAGTTTGCAGCCATCTGCTCTTTGCTTACTGTACCTTTCACAGATGGGAAAATCATTTGCATATTAGTCTTTGTCCTGCCCAAATGGGCAGTCCAGCACCGAAATGCTATGGCAATTCCTCTCTGAACAAGAGTACCAACAGCAACCCCATACACGTGTTTCTGCCTTGTTGGACATCATCAGTGAGGTGAAGCTGAGCCTCTCTAAGCACAGTGAGCAGGGAGTCCACGTCTGGTTGCCCCCAGGTAACCTAGGGTGACCAACAACACCAAGTTCCTTCAAAGAATTCAACAATGGTAGCAGGCACCCCTCTCTTGGAAGAACAAGGCATGCTAAACTGTTCAGTGGTTGTTAACCACATTGAGAGTTCGCAGCCATCTGCTTTTTTCTCACTGTACCTTTCACAGATGGGAAATATTCA